>NW_022111357.1:42046628-42050121 GCF_000313985.2 Echinops telfairi
CAGAACCTGAATCGGGGCCACGTTTCTCTCGCTGGCGGACTCTTGGTGCGTCTGTTTGGGACACGGGGTGGTTTGCACCTGTGGGTCTCTGGGACTCACGCTGCCACGAGCCCTCTTACTTGCCGGGGTTCTTTGAAGGGTCTGGTCTCCCTGCTTTTACCCATCATCAGGGATGCTCTACTGGTGGGGCTCCCCTTCCCCTTCCCTGCACCTCTCCTCAAGGCCCAAGCTGCCCCCTGCCCAGGGTGGTGGCCCCCTGACATCTGTACCCCCGCACCCAGTCATGTGCACAGAAGGCGTTGGGCAGAGGGGCCCCTACCGGCAGGATGGAGCCCTGGGTCAGACCCCTCCTGCTCCGTTCTGAGCTGGCACTGGCTGGGGAGGGGTGACCCGCCCCCCTGCTCTCCTGGAGCCCTTTGTGTGATGTCTAGTCAGTGTTCATTGTTTCCTGTGGCCCCAAGTGCCAGGTCTGGGCTGGACACAGGGACCCTGAGGCCAGGTGGGGCCCATCCACAGGCTGAGGAAGGTGGGCCAGTGCAGATCTCGGGGTGAGGGAGACACGTCTTGCCTCTGTGTGTGTATGTGTTGGGGGGTGGTGGATGGGGTGCACAGGCCACCTCTGCCCGCTGCAGGGGGTGCCATGGTGTCATTCCACAGGCAGCAGAGACCAGAGGCCCCAGGGCGCTTGTGGGCTGGGGACTGAGCTGAATTCAGCGGGCTCTGCGTGGTGGGCAGTGACTGCCCCACTCTCCTTTGGGTCCCACCACCGGTCCACCCTGAGTGTGGCCCTCGTGGTGGTCGACGTCAGGGGGTGAGACTGTGGGCCTTGTCTCCTGCCCCGCTTGCCTGTGGCCTTGCCTCACTTCCTGCTGACCAGTCATGGCTATTTCAGGGTCAGGGCGGATGAGGAGCTTTCTACTGAGCTTATCCACGCGAGGCCCCTCTATTCTCTAGCTGGCCCTCTGCCCTGGCTGGCCGGGAGAGCTGGGACATCCCGGTCCTGACCCCACGGCTAGGCCAAGGCCGAGATGTGTCTCGCCCTGAGTAACTCTTTAGGAATTCCCAGAGAATTCCCTGCGTTAACCTCAGCTGGTCTGGGTTGGGGTTACATTCCAGCGGTCTTGAGGCGTCTGGCCTTTCCCGTGGGACTCCCCGTCTCCATCTTTCTCCAGGCCCCCCCACGAGGTGCAGAGTGAGAGGATGGAGCTGGTCAGGGCGCTGTGGGGTGCTCAGGTCAGGGGTGCCATTAGGGGGGGTCTCCGGGGACCGAACTTCTGGTAGGCCTGATGGTCTTGCATTTGGGACACATGAGGGTCTCTGGTCTGTACCTGCTGCCAGGTTCCAGTGAGAGGCTTGGGGGTGGGGGTGGGCGGAGCCCACAGGAGCCCTGCTGGGAGGCATGGTTATGCATTGGGTTGCTAACCCCAAGGTCAGCGGTTTGAAGCCACCAGCAGCTCTGTCTGGGGAAAGACGGGGCTCTCTAATTTTGTAGAGAGTCTTGGAAACCCACAGGGGCAGTTCCGCCCTGCCCTGCCGTGCCACTTTGCGTTGGAATTCACTCGATGACAGTGCGTGTTTTAATTCATCCACAGCCCGTCCTGAGGCCAGCTAGAGCCCAAGCGGCAGGCTGGGAAAGGAGATGCTTGGCCCATCCGGACAAAGCCATGGGGTGGGGGACCTTTGAGCATAACCTCAGAGGTGATGACCACACCGGCAGAGAGCAGCAGAGCCTGGGGTCTGGCACACAGTCCCCCAGACCCCCCTCAACGGAGTCTTTGGGCCAGCCTCTCTGGGCCTTCCCTCCTTCAGGCCCAGCCCCCAGGCCTCGGAGAATGCCTGGACATGCCCACGCCCCGGCCCCCCTGGGAGACCTGTGTGCCCTCTGCTCTGGGGTTGGAGCTCTGGACTGACCCTGGGGTGGGGGGGTCCCGTCTCTGAGCTGGTGACACTTGGCTTTCTCTTGGGACACGAAGCTGAGCCAGAGCCCCGGACCCCCAGTCGACCCCAGGGCTCGATCCGGGGCAGCCCCTATGATGGGGAGAGCCTCAGGAAGACCACGTGTCCCCAGGACTATAGCAGGGATCATTTCACCAGGCGGGCCCCCACTTGGGGTCTTAGCTGTGGGATGGATGAGTCAGGGGTCCCCCCTGACCTTGGGGAGGCTGCTGGGCAGAGGGGCACTGTCCTCGTGGTGGGAGTCCCTTCTGGGCTGGAGCTCACTGCCCTCTTTCCTCGCAGATGTGGACGAGTGTGAGGTTGCTAATGGGGGCTGCCAGAGTCACTGCTGCAACACGGTGGGGGGCTTCTACTGCCGGTGCCCCCCCGGCCACCAGCTGCAGGGGGACGGCAAGACCTGCCAAGGTAGGACCCACCCCGACCCTTGCTGCCCCTGCCCACCTCTCTTCCATCTACTCCCCTGGCCCAGGAGTGATGGGGCACTTGGGGACACTGGAAGAGAGCTAATTGCCCAGGGGTCTGGCCACCTGACCTGTGGTCACCCTTCCCAGTATGGATATGCCTGAGGAGGTGGGGCTCTCTGGGCGCGGGCATCGAGCTGGCCCAGGCCTCCCTGCCAGAGGAGTTGCAGGTGAGAGCCCTGCCTGGGGCTTGGCTTGGCGGAGGCTGGGGGTCATGGGCAGGGAGCGCCCTTGAGCTGATGAGCACGGGCCCGAGGACTGGACCACGATGCTCTGAGGACCCAGCTCGATCCTGCGCTAGTAGCCTTTGCCAACTCTGGCTTAGCCTCTGCTTAACTCCCAGTCCTTGGCCTGTCGTCAGTAAATTCAAAACAAGCACACGGAAAGGAAATTCCCCAGAGGAGGAGACAGAGCCGGGAGGACTGAGCGGGAGCCTGGGGGAGAAGGCTTGGGGAGAGTGGGTGTGGGAGCCAGTCCCGATGCGCAGACGAGCCAGACACCCCGGGCTCCCAGGACTTCCCCCTCAGCAGGCACCCAAGAATACTGCAGGAATGCGGCCAGCTGCTCGCTGTCTGCCGAGAGGGCCAGGCCTGCTGACCTGGGCCCGGCTGGGGCGTCTGCCGAGCCAGAGAAGTTCCAGAAACTCGGGGCTTCTGTTTCCAGGTGTTCAAGTGGCCAGTGGGTGGCTTGGGCAGGACCCGGGGGGGTCAGGGCCTACCCTGGCCTGGGGGACAGGATGTGTGTGGACTGAGACAGCACCCACGGAGACCTCGCTCCTCTCTCTTGCTGGTTTTGTGTTGGTTTCCCTTTCTGCAAAGGGCCCCGCCTGTCCCAACCCACAGGACCTGTTGAACGCAGTGGTGCTGGGTGAGGGGTAGGGGGAACCCCCTCCATGGGGCAGCCTGGGGTGAGGAGGAAGGGTCTTGTTCAGGGGGGCTGGGGTGTGCGAGTGCCTGCTCTCCTTTGAGGTGGCTCTGCTGTGCTCGTGTCAAATCCACTGTGACACAGCCCGCCAGCAGCGGGTGCCTGGACATTTTAAAAAGAAGGGGACTAGATGTGGGTCAGGCGTGGGGCTG
>NW_022111357.1:42051203-42052797 GCF_000313985.2 Echinops telfairi
CTCCAGCCTCGTCTCCGGCGTGGACCTGATTTAACCTTCACATTGAGGGTTGGGACCCTGAGCCCTCTCAGTCTGGTTTCATTGCAGCAGGGTCAAGGCTGGGAGGACACCCCTCACCCCAGCACACAGACACCCCTCTCTGTGATGGAGAGGCAAGTGTGTCTGATTGAAGCTCCTGCCCCCACCCCCCTCGGCGGTCTTGCTGCCTTCGGGGTTCCCTTCAAAGATGTTGAGGTTGGTGTTTTCTTGGCTGTCAACTTTATGGATGGAGCCCTGGTGATGCAGAAGTTAAGTGCTCGGCCCCTCACGGGAAGGCGAGTGGTTTGTACCTACCAGCTGCTGGGCTGGAGAAACATAGGATCATCTGCTTTTGTACATACACTTGGGGGGCAGTTCTACTCTGTCCTGAACTGTGAGGTACACAGGTGGCCTTCGGGCAGGGGCCAGCCACGTGTTCACAATCAGAGCAAGGGCCTCTGACTTCAGAGGGTACCTCTGGCTGTTGTCATCGGCAGGGCTGGCTGGACAAGGTGGCCTTTGGTGCTGGCATGCTCTGCCCCAGTGTGGCACATTGGCATGGCTGGACCCGAGTCACCACCCGGCTGGCTGAGGATGCTGCAGGGCCAGGAGCCAGCGGTGGTTCCCCGCATCCCCCCTGTCCTGGACATGGTGGCTTGGGCAGGGAGCAAGTGGCCCGTGGAGCAGCTGGCCGGCCATGTGCTATCGGAGATGATGGGGAATCAAGATGTTACCCAGAGGAAGGGCAGCCCTGCGTGGTCACACGCTGGGCGGTGTGAGCCGGCCTGACGGCGTGTGTCCATGGGGTGAGCCAGGAGCCACTCAGTGTGATGGATCGGGGCTGTAAACTTGAGCTGGCGTGGGGCCTGGCCAGCTGCCCTGGCCCGAGGTGTGGGCGCAGCTCCAGACCGGCGTGTTTGCTATGTTCAGAGAGCCAGTGCTGGGCGCTGGCTCCCAGGTGAGGGGCCAGGGCTCGACGCTTCAGGGCAAGTGGGCTTGTCTGTGGTTCCCACTGCAGAGGTTGTTGGGAGCCTCAGACCCACTCCTTGGACTGACTGACCTGCGCTTGTCTCCTGGGGCGTGGGTAGAGGGAGGCTTGACGAGGTTGTGGGCTGGGAAGCCCGGTGAGGCTATGTAAGCCTTCTTGGGAAGACTTTGGGTGCCAGCAAGGACGGGTGTGAACCTCAGGCCAGACTCTTACTGTGTAGTCTTGGGTGAGCCATGGCCACCCTGAACCTCAGCTTCCTCATCTGTACAATGGGCCATTTCCAAATGGAGGGGACCTGCAGGGAAACACTTGGATGCTCCAGGAGCCTGGTGGCATTGAGGGCTAGGTGTAGGACTACAAACTGCAAGGTTGGCAGTTCAAACCCACCAGCTGCTCTAAGCAAGAAAGATGAGGCTGTCTGCTCCCTAAAAGATTTATAGCCTCAGAAATTTTCTACAGGGGCACTGTGAGTCACGTAGATTTGAAGGGAGTGGGCTGATTGTGACTTTGAGATCCAGTTAGGGAATACTGGGGATTCTCACTGTACCCAACTCCAGGCCCAGCCCTTGGGTGACTCAGGGATGGGGG
>NW_022111357.1:42053162-42064483 GCF_000313985.2 Echinops telfairi
CCCAGACCCAGGGGGTCTTCAGCCCCTGCTGTGGAGTAAGGCTCTTCCGAAGGACAATGGGGCCCAACCTATAACACCCTTTCTGCGCTCCAGGGATCCTGGGTAACTTGCTCTCTGTAGCTTCCCCCCACCCAAGTGACCCCGCCCCCCCAGCCATGTCCGCAGGCTCCAGACAAGCCCTGGCCTAGCCTGTCTTCTCACCCCAGGGCTCAACTGGAGCTGGGCTGGCTGCTTCCTCACTGCCCTCAGGGAGCGTCAGGAATCTGAGAGGGAGCGCCATCTAGCCGGCTGGGGTTTAGATTAGGGAGCGTGGGGGGCGTTGGCCCGGCTGGGAGGGCTGTGGGCTGACCCCAGTCAGCTGCTGCCCTGTCCCTGCAGGCGGGGATGGGGGCCCCCCGACAGGGACCCTGTTGGAGTGCTGGGTCAGGCGCACACAACACCGACACCACGCAGATCCTTCCCACTGGGCCTCCCCGGAGACGATGGCAGGGTCCCTCACTCCGAGACCAGAGCTCACCAGGCAGGCTCCCCGGCTGTTGTGCTCCCCAGCACAGCAGCAAGGAGGAGCTGGAAGGGGTAGCCCTAAAGGTTGGGGTGACTTTCTGCTGCGGACCTTGAGCTGGCCTAGTGGAAGACGCCCTCTGCCACACGGCTGTCATTGGCCACGCCCAGCCTCCAGGGCAGCAGGAGTGCCCAGGCACAAACCTGGGCTCGGGCCCCAGAGGCCTCATGAGGTTTGCTGCCGTTTGCTGCAAACGGCACCCGTAGTGACTTCACGCACCGCGAAACCGGCCCCACGCCCTCCCCATGAGCGTTCTGACCTTTGAGCCTATCAGTGCAGCCAAGGTGCCAATCCGTCTTGTCTGCTCTTTTTTGCCGCCCCTCTGCGTTACCCACGGCCTGCTTTCTCCTGACAACGGGGCCAAAGTCGGAGACCAAGTCTGGCCGTGCTGGCCTCTAAGGAGCGCGCTGGCCGTACTTCTTCTACGACAGATCTGTTAGTCTGTTTGGCAGCCCAGGGCACGTGCGAGGGTCAGTGGGTAATTCAGTGTCACCCCCCTTGGAGGTGGGGTTGTTCACAAACCATCCCTGTTCCCCACCCCTCACCCCACCCCCAGCAAGTGAGCAGCCTAGGTCTGCCCCACCCCCATGCAGGACAGAATGTTCTGGTCCTGCCCAGGTCCCAATCCCCCGGCTGCCCCCCACAGAGCCCTCCCACATTGACCGATGTGGAATCCCTCCTCTCCCTGCAAAGGTTAGTGACCCAGCTTGCCTGTGCCCTGACGGAGAACCTGGGACATTCACAGAGCTGTGTGGCCATCACCTTCTCTAGCCGCTCAATGTCCCCTAAACCTGGGACACTCACTGAGCTGTGTGGCCATCACCTTCCCTAGCCGCTCAATGTCCCCTAAACCTGGGACATTCACTGAGCTGTGTGGCCATCACCTTCCCTAGCCGCTCAATGTCCCCTTCACCCCCATGCTGCACCCCTGCACCCATTAGCAGCATCTCCCCTGGCCCCCACCTCCCCAGCCCTGGCTGCCACCCACATGCTTTCTGCCCCTCCACACAGGCTTGGTCTGGACGTAGCGTGAGATGGATGGGCTCATGTCAGGCTGGCGCCTCCCCCTGCCACCCGCCCGGCCCAGGGAGGTGCTGCGTGTACCAGGGTATCACCCCACTTTCTGGCTGAGCTAGATTCCAGGAAGGAGCAGGTGCTGGTGGCGCAGCGGTGAAGCGCTGGACTGCTGAGAAAAAGTTCCCTGGTTTGGACCTCGCTGCGGGGCAGGGTCATCCACTGAAACCCAGCTCCCAGGGTGGAGCAAGCCTGAGCGACAGATGTGGCAGTGCTTCTGGGAGGATGGACAACTTTGCGAGCCCGGTGGGGTCATTCTACTCTGTCCTGGGGGGTTGCTGTGCCTCGGCCGCTGGTTTGGGCTGGGTTGGGTTTTTAACTGTCCCCTTGTGTAGTGGTTCTGCATTGGGCTACGATGCTCATGGTTGGCAGTTCAAAACCACCCACAGCTCCTCGTAAGAAAAACTAGGCTTTCTACTCCCCTCAGCAGTGACAGTGTCCGAATTCCACCGGGCTTGCTATGGGTTAGTAGTGACTGGACGGCAGTCAGTTGGTGTGTTGGTTTGGGGTCATGGCTATCCCTGAGGCTCTCCCTCCATCCTCCTCCTGGTGGGGGGCGGGGGTCTTCTCAATGTGAGTCATGCTATGTGGTCATAGGTGCAAGGGATCTCCCTAGGAGGAGCCTGGCTGCCCATCCTCACATCCCTTGCACTTCCTGGTGCTGCTGGCATCTGGCTCCCCTCAGTCACTGCTGCCTGACCTCCAGAATCTGGCCTCCCAACCAACGGACCTATGACCTTCTGGAACTCCCTGAGCTCTAGCATTGGGGCTCTCTTTGGCCAGCATTCCCTGAGCTCCAGAATCTGGCCTTCCTGGCTGGCCGGTGCACCCTGGCTGTCTCCTCTGGCCTGGATCTAGGAAGCTCAAGTGTGAAGCCCATTCCTCCCAGGCAGGGTGGCGGCATTTCCGGTGCTCCAGCTCTCATTTCCTCCCCCTCCTAGGCTCTGGCTCTGGCTCTGGCTCCCACTGCCTCAGGCTGTGCTTCCTGGCAGGTATAGTGGTGGAGCAGGCCAAGACAGGAATATAATCTCTGTCAACCCCACAGTCAGAGCCTGCCTGGCGACAGCGGCTAGAGGCCTGCGGGCCCTGACCCCACATCTCTCCAGGAGACTGGAGGCTGGGCTGCCTATGGCCACCAGGCTGCTAAAGGACCTGGGGCAGGGCGGAGGGAAGGAGTTGGAGCCAGAGTGGTGAGGGTGTGAATCTGAGCCCCGATTGAGTGAAGAGGTGTCTCAGAGGTGTGGCTTAACCTTCAGAGCCCACTGTCCACAGGTTCAGGATGCAGACCCACCCTGATCATGGACGAGGCCTGCCCTGTGGTCCCAGCCCAGCCCTTTGGCTCCTCGTGGAAAGGCCAGCAGCAGCCTCACCATGGGCTGGGCCCTGCTCAGCACTGGAAGCTGCCACCATGGAACCCAGAGGGGCCTCCTGGGGTGGGGGGTGGGGAGAGCTCAGGTGACCACGGTCCCCTTGTTCTAGAATTGTGCTGGTGCCAGCTCTGCTTCTGCGCAGTTAGGAGGGTGCAGTTCAGGGTAGCAGTGACCAGAGCGCCACAAAGCCCATGAGCCACCCCTTTGCTGAGTGGCCTTGGACACCAACTGGTCCCCTGCGCCTGTCCTGGAAATGGAGTCCCCCAGGCCCTCTTGGTGGACAGGGGGAAATGTGAAGGCAGGCCCCTGACCAGGTGGGAGGGATGCCTCCTGCACTGGCCCATCCACCCATGAGCCTAGCTCCTTCCCTCTCATTTCCGCTTACCCCACCCTTCTGTCCCAGCCCCTAATCGGATTCTCCTGCTGCCTTGCTTCTCAGCTCTGGCATTTCCAAACCTCCTGTTTGGTGACTACGGCTGTACCATAGCCCTGCTGCCACAGGGCCACCTCTCCACCATGGGCATCTGAGGCACAAGGCAGACCCCAGCCTCCACCCCTGACCCCCCCAACCCCATCTCCCCTTGGGGTCTGGCTGGGTGGCCAAGCTCCCGATCAGCCGGGCCCTCAGCCAAACCCCGTGTTTGCCCTCCCCAGTGCAGAGACTGGTCCCTGCAGGGAGGGACTGAGGGGAGGCTCTGCCTGCCCCCCACCCCCAGGAGAGACCCTGGAGGCCTTTGTCATCCTGGGGCTGTGTCATCTCCAGTGGAAAGAGTTTGTTGGGCACTCAGAGCCAGTTGGCACCGGGAGTCCAGGGGGCTTGGAAGCAGCATCTTGGACTGTGTGTGGACCGGCACTGCTTTACAAGCTGGGCTCTGTTCAGCTCTCCCGGCAGGGCAGTGTGGTGGGAGCTGGTGGGCCAGGGAATGGGGAGGGCAGCCTAGGGGTTTCAGGGACTGCTGACCACGGCCTACTCCAGCGTGGATCCACGCTGCCTGTGCTCTGCTGGGTGTCATCCCTAAACCCCTATATCCTTCAGGGGGACTTGCTGGGTTTCAGGTAGGGAGAGGGGTGGCAGGGTGGCAGATGGGGCCCAGATGGGGCCCAGTGCCCAGTATGGGCTGCTGCAGGTGCTTGGCCACAGGTCTGTCGAGTGCCTGCTGCAAGCCTGGCCCTGGCCCCTGATGCTACATCCAGACTGGTATCCAGGCCTAAGATGTCCAGGCAGACAGTGTCAGCAAAACCCTTGGCCCAGCATTCACGCTTTCTGGGGTCCCCCTCCACCCTAACCTATCTTGTGCCAGCAGTGCCCCCATAGGATGTATGCCGTACCCCATAGGGTCTACCTGATAAGCCTTTAGTTACTGTTAGTGTCTCCTGGAATTGGATGTCCTCCCCACCTGTCCAAGAATGCCAGCTCAGGCCCTCCTCCACCAGGAAGCCCACCCATATCATGCTAGGCTTCCTGTGGGTGCAGTGTGAGGCTCAGAGTCCCTGGGCACCCATCTGAAGACTCAGTTTCCCCAGCCAACCTCAGGGCTGTGCAGTGGTGAGCCAGGGTCAGCACTTGAGGCCCCCTTGGGCCCTTGCATGGTTGCAGGGGAGAGAATGGGGCAGCAGGACACCGGAGCCCTGTCACGCGCACATCCACGTGTGCATGTGTCAGGGAGCCTGGCACGCTCTGACTGGCCTGGCCACTGCCTCTCCTGACAGACCATGGCCTGGACTTCCCTCAGGCCGCATACAAGGGCTGGCTGCTCCCAGGCTGTCTGGCTTAGGATAGGGCATGCAGAATGGAACGCTGTTCTGTGTTGGGTCCTCCCAGGGGCCCCCAGTTTCCAAGAGGAGGGGGCGCCCTGTTTCCGCCTGGCCCAGCCAGGGACAGCTGCAGTCGGCATGGCAGCTGGGCTCATGGAAACAGCGGTGGTTTCAATTTCCCTTCCTTTGGCTTGGGCGAGGAGCAGAGACTGGCTAATGGATTTACCATGCGGCGGCCACGGGCGGGATTCCGGAAGGCCAGAGCCAGGCTGGGCTCGGCTCCGAGGCTGGCGGCCGGTCTCTGCTCTGGAAATAAACTCAGCCTCGGAGAGGGGGCGAAGGAGCCGGATCTCCCTGGGCAGGAGACTTCAGATCCAGAGCTGACCAGCTGCCCCAGGTGCCCCTTTCAGGTGAAGGGTTGGAAGCGGCCAGGCCAGGCCCTTTCCCGCGGGTGCCCTTTGGAGGTGGCATAGTTCGAGAGGGAAGGCTTTGGGGCTGTGAGGCCTTGAACCCCCAGACAGAACTCCAAACACATGGAGTCGATGCCGACTCAGCGACCCTACAGGACAGGGTACAACTGCCACTGCTGGTGTCTGAGGCTGCCACTTTGTACGGAGTAGAAAGCCCCCCTTTTCCTCCCACAGAGCTGGCTGGTGGTTTAGAACTGCTGACCTTGCAGTTGGCAGCCCAATGCATAACCGCTGTGCCACCAGGGCTCCATGAAGGCACTTTGAAAATCTACCTGAGAGAGAAGACTCCTTCTGGTGCCTTCCAGACCAGCCTCCTCCCTGCTTCTGGGGGGGGCCCAGGGGCCAGTCTGGCCACGACCTAGCCCAACCCTCCTGCCCTTTGCTGGTCTGGGGATAACACCCAAGCCCCTTTCCCTGGCCTCCCTGCCACTTATGCCAGACTCTGCCTGGCGTTGTCGGCCCTACTGTCTCACCACTCCCCTCTGCATGGGGCTCCCCAGATGTGGACACGCTCCAGGAACACATTTCCCAAACAGCCCCCAGGCTGGGGGGGGGGTCACCCATCTGCCCAGAGCCCTCAAGACCCTAGGGTTCCCTGCACGCCCTGCAGAGTAGCAGGGAGAATGGAGGCTACCCCAATCTAAGCCCACCTTGAAGGGATGTCTGGATCTCCTGCTTCAGAGGACACACATTCACATACACATGTGTGTACATGTTGCATGTGTATGCATACCCACACACATGTATGTAAATGTTGTATGCATGTGTGCACGTATATATACATATGCACAGTGTGCACATATAGGTATACATGTGTACATGCACAGGTGTGCACATGCATGTACAGGTGTGCATGTACATGCACAGGTGTGCCTGTGTGTACCTGTACTTGGTGCACGCGTGTGTTTACATGTCTGCATGTACATGTTGTGTGCACGTACGCATGCACATGCCCATTCCTCCCAGGAGCTCAGCAGGGCGAGGACAGGCCGTGGTGGTGAAGCAGAGCTCGGTGTCAGCCCCTGCTCCCTGTCAGCCAATCACACTCATCTGTGCACCTGATGAGCAGGTGGCTCTCCAGTTCTGTCCCCAGCCCCCACACAATGCTGTGCACGGAGGATGCACCCGGTCACTGTGGGTGGCTCACAGATGCAGCTCCACCCTGGTACCCCCAAGGCGCAGCCCCCCATTCACAGTGGGGTGATTTCTGGGGGCCTGGTGGAGCTGTCTGTCCTCTCCCTCAGCCTTCCCACCACTTCGCCTGTAGAGGTCTCATGTCTCCTCCCTACTCTGTCCTCAGAATCCCTGGAGAAGTGGGGACCCACAGTGCCCCACTCCTTGCCAGTCAGGCAAAGCCAGGGTCCCCGTCTGGCAAGGCGTCGGCGCCCGTCCAGCCTGGAGTGGCGAGCTGGAGCCGGGCTGGCGGGTAGAGTGAGGGCGCCTTCTGCTGACACACAGACATTCCGCTGGGCAGCGGCGCCCAGCCTGTTTCCACACCAGGACCGCATTTCCCAAACAGCTTCCAGACCCCACAGCCGCAGCCCTGGATGAGCTTGGCGGCGGCACTGAGGAGGAACCGTGGGGTGGCTGTGGCCTCCGTCTGGGCTGCCGGTGGGTGGCTGCACTTGGTGGGCTGGTGCACGCCATGTCATGTGTTGGGCATCTGTGTGAATGGGGACCATGGGGCCACACACACGCAGCCCCCAGCCCCCAGCTTGTCTGTGCCACAGGACCAGTTCCCGGGTACCTGCAGACAGCCCTCAGCCGGGGAGTGGGGTGATGGTCATTCTTGCTGCATCTCCAACTTAGTGCCCTGCCTGGAGTGGGCATCCACGCCGTTTTCTAATGAGTAAGAGGAGGAATGAATGTGGGAGGGAGCTGCCTGAACAGAGCGAACCAACAGCTGAATGAATGAATGAGTGAATGAATGAACAATGGACGAGAGAGTGAATGTACTAATGAATCAGTAAGCGAGAATGAATGCACAAGTAAGTGAATGAGCCAGTGATGAATGAATGAGTGAATGAATGAACAAGTGGATGAGAGAGTGAATGTCCGAATGAACCAGCAAGTGAGTGAATGAATGCAGGAGTAAGTGAATGAGCCAATGAGTGAGTGAAGGAACCAATGGATGAGAGAGCTAATGAATGAGTGAGTGAGTGAGTGAATGAATGAGTGGCAGAGTGTGTGAGGCTGGGTTGTCTAGAGAAACAAAGCCAGCGACACTCATCCATGTACAAGAAAGAGCTGTGGATCCAGAAGTCATCTTCTCTCAAGAAGGCAGCCCAGCCCAGCCCAGCCCAGCCTTGCCCGACTGAAGCCCATGGGAGCCTCTTCAGACTCACGTAGCTGCAGGTCGGTGAACGAGGAAGCCGCATGCAGGGAGAGCACAGGCAGCTCTCAGGGTTGGGCGGCCCACGTGGGGCTGCCCCTGAAGGCAGGCGCAGTCCCCGGCAAGCAGGATGGTGCAGGGGGAGAGAGAGAGGGCCTCTTACAAAGGGCCACAGCTCCTAGGAGACAGCATCAGGCTGTCACCTGATCGACAGATGGGACTCCCCCCCACACAAGCAGTGACATACAGTCTCACTGCCACCCAGAGGGAGCATGAACCTATGAATGAGTGATGAGTGAACAAGAGTGGAGGTGTGACAGAGAGGGGGTGGGAGTATCTGTAGACTCGGGGTGCTCAGGCGGCTGATCTCAGACTCCACGAGCGGGGAGACTCGCCACCAGCAGCCCTAGGCCTGGTTCCTGTGGTGGGAGGTCAGCGAGGCCCCCTTCCGTCAACCTTTTTACCGATACCAACAACCCCCCTTGACATCTCTCCTGGGTTCAGTGATTCATTGCAATGCCCACATAGAACTCACAGACAATACTCATGATTATTACGGAAGCAACAGGTTATGACTCGGGATCAGAAACACTCAGGATACAGTGTTTCAGTCAGGACAATTTCTTGGCGGCTGTGCCCACAGACAGGGCTCTACTTGGCTGGCCCTCGGCTCTCTTGGACTGACCTGACCTCCGCCTCGCACAAACAAGTGTTACAAAGCCCTTTAGCCCACTGGTAAGTGCCCAGAAGTACCCTACTCTGCCAGCAAGCCTCCTGCCTAAAGGTGCTCAGCTGCCTTGCTCCCTGGCCTGGGAAGCCCGCTTTGCTATCTAGCAATGGTGTCCTGGTTCTCTGCTGCTGGGTCTTGCCATCTCTCACTGTCTCTAGTGTTGCAGCTCTCTGGATCCTGGGTCTAGGAGATTCTCAGCACAGGGACCCTGAGCACAAAAGCCTTGCTCCACTTCTGTCTCTGTAGTGGCTCTTTTAAGCCCAGTAGAATGACAAAAACTGGTCAGTCCTCTCATTGGAGTTCCGTACACCGTCTGGCCTGCCCTCATTCCTACAGTGATATCATGCACCTTACTTACATTCTTAGCAAGCTGTCCAATCCCCTTGGCAGGCCACGAGCCCGTCATTTGCATAGCCCCATTCCGTCATTTGATGTGAGTTACAGACTATGGCCAGAAGAGCCATGTTATGTAATACACTGACCATTTTGACTGAGCAAGTGAACGAACCAATGGGCGAGAAATCTTCTGAGAGTGGGCGAGCGAAGGAAGTTGTGGATGAGAAAGCGTAGAGAAGGGTGGGGGCAAGCACAGGCTGGGTGGGGATGTGCCACAGAGGTGGCCTGTGAGCTGCCACTCAGGGATGAAGCCAAGTGTCAGGCCATCAGTCAGGAGGCAGAGGCGCAGGGAGGTTTGGTCACCCAGAAAATGTCAGAGGCAGGATTTGAACCCAGAGCTCCCTGGACATGCTTATGTCTGGGGTGGGGTGGGGGGTGTCTCAGTGGCCAACAAAGGGTCCTCTGGAGGCCTGGCTCTGGCTTGGAGCAGCTGCAGCCTTGAGCCGAGAGGGGCAGCACCGGGCAGCTGCTGGGCAGGAGACAGCATGTTGGTCTCCTCCCCTCTCCTACTCAGGATCCTGTGGGCCCTTGAGACCTGGCACAAGGGGTTGGAGGTGGAAATCGTGGCAGAAAGAGGTGACTGCAAGGGGACGAATCACTTGGATCAGACGCAGTACTTCTTAGCAGCGCTCTATGTCCCGAGGGATCTGAGAACAGGCTTAGGGAGACCCATCAGCGAATGCTCCGGAATCCGGTGTGCTCAGTGCGGGGCTCAGGGCACTTCTGCCTAAGGCTCCCTTCTTGACAGATGAGGTTGTGGCAAGTCTGGCAGGAGGGAGTTGGGTGAGGGGTTGCCTGCTGGGGAGGAGGTGGAGGGCAGGCCCAAAGCTTGGGTGGTGGAGGAGGAGCTGGCCTGCTGGGCTCCTGGGTGGGAAAGGCAGACTTGCAGGGGCCTGGAAGGCAGCTTGGGGGCTGGGGAGGGCAGTGTGAGCACACCAGAGGTTCAGGCCAAGTTGGCAAGGTGGGCAGTGCCAGCACAGCTGCTGTATGTTTCTGAGGAGGGGGACACCCTCCCTATCGGCCTAGCAGCTACAGCCCCAGCCATTGACCAAGCACTTCTCTAGCTTTTGAGGATTTCCAAGGCAGAAGCCAGGAGTTACCTTTGCCCCAACTGGTTATCCTGAAGCGTGTTCCTGAAGGTCTAATTGTACTCCGGGGTCTCAGCAGTTAGTGGCCAGCATGGTGGGGGAGGGAGCGTGACACACTGAGCCCTGCCTACTGCCCAGACGAGGAAACAGAGGCCCAGTGGGGTCCTGGCACTAGTCCATGGGGAGGGCTGCCTAGATCGCAGGACAGAATGGTGGCTCAGGCTGAACTGAGTGCAGCCCCGATCTGCACCCCAAGGTGGGGTGAGGGGTCAGAGCCTGGGAATGGGTGCTGTGGGAACTGCTGAGTGAAGGACCTACCATCCCCCATGTTGCTGACACTTGAGTGTCCAGGGGTTCGGGATTGCCGGACGCTCCCCAGGGTGAGGCTGGAGGTGCGTAAGGGTGCTGAGTGGAGGAGGGGGAGGGGGAGCTTATTGAGAGGTCTCACAAAGAGCATTGCCCCCTGCACCACCACCTCTAGCTGTGCCCTGCTGGCCGGGTGCCTGGTGGGGCTTCTGATGGCAGACAGAACCCTGCTGGGTGAACAACGTCTGTGCTGGGCTCCTCTCCCCATGGTCCTGCCGCTGCCCCCAGGTGAACCCTCAGAGGTGAGCTGGGCAGGGCCCTATGCAGTCGATCAGCACTGGATGGGACTTCCTGAGGGTCTAGGTGGCTGGCTGGTGGCTTTGAGGTACTGATGAAGCGACCTGCCTCCAGGTACTGCCTAGTGGGGCTGAGGCTGAAGGGGGCATCCACCTGACAGGACTGTGACAAGGGCCAGGTGTGAACCCACCTGCCCAGGCCTCAGCTTCCTCATCTCCAGAAGGGGGACAGACAGCTCTTGTCCTGCGGAGCAGTGGTAAGGATGAGAGATGTTCCCCTGATGCGAACAGTGCCTATGCCTGTCACAGCAGCTGTGCTTTTCCGTGTCACCATCGTCCGGTGCCAGGCCAGGTGACTGTGCAGGTGCTAGGGGTGTCCCAGGCTTTGTGCCTCTTCAGTGGCCTCAGTCCGATGTCATTCAGAGGAACTTGGCTGGTGCTCCTGGGCTGCCTTTGGGGCCATCCTGCAGATCTGTGGGAGACAGATGTGGGTGGGACTCCAGCCTCCGTGGGCACCTGGCCCCATCTCTGTGTTCTGAGGGCAGCAGTGCTTGGGGCGGACCCACAGCTAGCTCTGTGGAACTCTGCCCTGAGTGCAGTCTGACACCCGGAGATGCAGGTGGGCTTCGGAGCGCTTGAAGAGATAGGGGGCTTTGGGGGTCTCAGATCCTGTGTAGATTCACTCAGCAATGTGACCCTGGTTTCTGGCCATCCTCCCCCAACTTGTCTGGGCTCTGCCCCACCCATCCTTGTGCTGGGCCCTCCAGGCAGCGAGAGGCTTCCTTCTCCACGTTTGCACGGGGGAGCACATGTCTTTGTGCATGTGTGTGCTCCTATGCCCTCGTTCGTGTGTTTGCATGTCTCCGTGCACGAGCGCCGTGCGCGTGTACGCCCGTCCGGCCCCGAGAGCGCGCGCGCGAAGGAATGTGTGGGGCAGGCGGG
>NW_022111357.1:42064670-42072543 GCF_000313985.2 Echinops telfairi
TGGGGGGGTTGGGGGGGGTGCAGGCCGCGCGGGGAGATAAGGTGGGCCTGGGCCCCCAGCGGCGCCGAGCCCAGCGGCTGCCTTCGCGCCCAGCCCGCCCGCCTGCCCGGAGCCCCCCACCCTCACCCCGGTCTGGAGCCGGAGCGCAGGAGCCGGGAGCCCGAGTCACCACGCCGGCCCCCTTGCCCACCTTCCTAGCCGCTCAGCGAGTTGCTCGCGGGCGCCGGCTCGGCTCGCTCTGGCCATCCCGGCCATGGGGACGCCGCGGAGCGGGGGCGCGCTCGCCGCGCTCTGGTGCCTGGGGCTGCTGGGGGGCTTGGCGCGCGTCGCGGGCACGCACTACCGCTACCTCTGGAGGGGCTGCTACCCGTGCCACCTGGGTCAGGCCGGCTACTCCGTGAGCGCTGGCGAGCGGAGGCCAGGTGGGCGCCGGGGACCGGCTCTGCGGGGCCAGCGGACCCGGGCAGTGGCGCGGGGCGGCGGCGGCGGGGGGCCGTGGGGGGGGGACCTGGGCGGGCGGGGCCTTTGTCTGCTATTTTCAAAGTTTGCTCCTGGGTGTCGGTGGGGGCAGGGGTAGGGAGCGAACACTGGGAGAGGGCTGGAGACTTGGAAGGGGTTCAGACCCAGGGGTGCCATCGTCTATGTTCCCCGTTGTCTCTCTGGGTGGCCCCGAGACTGGGAACATCAGAGTGACCATTTGGCTGGAGTGAAGGAGGAGGAGAGCAGGCACACCTGCAACCCAGGGGGTCAGGTGAGAAGTCTGGCCAGAGAGGAAGAGCCCTTCTTCACGGCAGTGGGGTCTCCTTGCAGGGGCTCCAGGGGCAGGGATCTTTGGAATCAAGGTGTGGTTGTGACTGAGGCTGGCACATGGTGGGAGGTGCCGAGAAGTCCAGTCCCGAGAAGTCCAGTCCCGCAGGCTTCAAGGGCAGCTAAGAAGCCAGGGTGCCCTGCAGCCTGAGGCAGGCAGGATGTGCCTCATGCCCCAGCTCCCTGCGCAGCTTGGGTCTGGTACCAGCACTGGGCCAGCGCCTTCCACAGGGCGCACAGAGCCGTGCAGAGGATGTCCTTGGTCAGGAAGCAGGGTGGGCGGCCAGTGTCTACTGAGTCATCCCTGGAATTACCGAGAGGATTCAGCAGGGTCCCTGGAGTCTGCCTGCCAGCCCTCCTGGTTCCCCTGCAGAGCACTCTGCACTCCCAGCCTGTCTCTGCCCCTCCGCCCCTGAGGGGGTCCAAGGGACCCCAAACCTCCTCCCCTCTGTCAGCAACGCTCCTGCCTCCCTGGCTTTGTCTCCCAAACCCAGCTTGGTTTAGGCGCCATCCCAGAGCGCTTACTCCATTGACATCAGACACTGACTGGAGAACTGTGCTTTGGGCTGGGCATGCTCCTGCACTGAGGACCTGGGAGCCCCTGCCCTGCCCTGCCCTGAGGACTCTTGTGGCTCCCGGGGACAGAGCAGGCCCTCAGATGCTGATCAGATCTTTGGAGGGGCAGGGCCCAGAGGGGGGTGGTTATGTGTGTGTGTTTGTGGTGCGTGTATGAAGGATGCCAAACTCCATACAGCGCCTCCAGCAGGTCTTTCCAAGCCGACCAAAGGCTCGGGCTCCCTGCGGAGTGATGAGAACTTGCTTCCAGGGCCCTGCCTGCCGGTCTCTGAGGTGTGTGACCCAGACCAGGAGTCAGCCCAGCTCTGGGCTTGGTAGGTACAGGGGGCCCTCGGCTGCATTACAGTAGTGTCACGTGTGTGTATGACCGTGCTGTGGGGGTGGGGGGTGGGGAGCCGGCACAGTTCAGATGAAGGTGACTGGCCCGGTGTCAGCTCAGGGATGTGCCACTGTGTGCCAGTGCCTGCCTGCAGACCCAGCCATGGGGCTGCCAACATCCCCGGTCACACATTTCAGCTGAGGGGGTGAAAGGATGGCCAGGGTCAGGGGGACGTTTCTGGAAGCCCTGGCCCGACTGTCACTTCAAACAGCTGTCACGGGTTTTTTTAATCTCACATTCTGCTACAGTGGGCCCGATGCCCGGCCCAATGCCACCCTCTGTCTCCGGAGCCCATAGGACTTTCACAGGCTCTCTCTGCTCGTTGGCTGGCTGTGCCCCTGGCCTCTCCTGGGCACCCTGGAGCCCAGCAGGCATTGGGCTCCTGGTGCAGGGTGGCTTCTTTCTATCTCGGGGAAGGATGTGGTCTCCCTGCTGCTGTCTAGCCTTGAGCCCAGGAGGCGAGAGGGCTGATGAGGAGTTGGAGAGTCACTGTTTGGGGTGCCCCAGGGCCCCACTGCAGGTGCAGCCTGACCTCTCTGCAGCGCTGCCTTTGGGAGGGGCCCCAGGAGCATCCAGCCCCTGAGGGGCCCAGGGGCACACACACGACTCAGGATCAAAATGCCTGAGAGTCAGGAGGGGTCGGGCTGGGCAGGCACTGGTGACCTCTGGACTGGGGGATGCCCAAAGGCCCTTCTGACTTGGCCTCAGATGGTCACCCCTCTGACCTCAATGTGTGTGACTTTAGGCTGTCTGGAGAAGACTTCCAGGAGCCCTGGTGGCATAGTGGGGTATGCGTTGGGCTGCTACTTGCAAATCCGGCAGTTCGAAACCACGAGCTGCTCTGTGGGAGAAAGATGAGGCTTTCTACTCCTGTAAAGAGTTACAGTCTTGAAAACCCACAGGGACAGCTCTGCCCTGCCCTCTGGGGATTCTGTGAGTCAGAATGGACTTGATGTGGCCGTGAGGTTGTTTTCCCTTTTGGAGAAGGTCCGAAGACGGCAGGGTGGCCTCCGGGTCAGTGTCCCGTGGCCGACTTAGGGCTCAAACAACACAGATGTGCTATCGCACTACGCTGGAGACCAGCAGTCCGAATGGCCTATAACCAATATGTGGTCTTTGCAGCCCCTAGGGGAGAATATTTCTTGGCCTTTCCCAGATTCTAGCGGCTGCCTGCTTTCCTTGGCTTGTAGCCTCCTCCTCCCTCTTCAGAGCCAGCCTGGAAACACTCTCTCTCTCTCTCTGATTTTCTGTGTTCACATTGCCCGTTTTTGATAGCCCTCCTGTCTTGCTCCTCAAAGAGCCCTTGTGATGGCACAGGTGATCCCTGGTCTTCCACGATCACCTCTCAGCCAGTATCCTTAATTTGGTTACACTGGCCAAGTCCCCTTTGCCTTGGAAGGCCGCATGTCCACAACTTCACGGACATCTTTGAGGGGCCCTTGTTCAGCTGACCACCCTGTCCCTGCAGGACGGGGCTCTGGCTGGGAGCCGGTGGACGGGCTCTGAGGGTTTCTGCTGCCTTGCTTTCTGCTTTGGAAGCTTTTGCAATCAGGGGCTGGTTTAAGGTACCAGGCCTCAGAGCTGGAGGGCCCAAGTGGGCCTCTGCTGTCCACAGAGGTAGAGGGGCAATTCCCCCAGACCCAGCTCTGGTCCCTAGAGAGTGCTGCTCCAGTGGGGAAGGTAGGGCATCCAGGGGCCATCCCCTCTGCAGCGGAGGCTGGAGCTCTGCGGGGGAAGTTGCTTCAAGCTTCCTGGGCCTGAAGCTGTCAGCCGGAACTGGGGTCTCTTGAAGGAGTCAGGAGAGGTTGGGCCCGGCCCTGGGTCTGGGGTTGGATACATGTTCCCATCAGCATCATCAGCCGCTGGAGAGAGATAGGAGAGCTGGTGTGGGTGTGCTGGCCAGGGTGTGTCCGGGGAGGCCTGCCCTTCAGTGGTGGTCAGGGAGGACACCGCCCTGAGGCGTGGAACCGATGAGCACTCTTCTGCTGCCACCAGGGCCCCTGACCTAAGGGCAGACACTCCCATGGGACTTGGAGCAGGTGTCAGGGTGGGGAGATCAGGAGTCTGTCTTCCGTGGGGACTGTGAGCAGACTCATCTGGGTGCTGGTCAGTGATGCAGCGAGGGTGGGGTGGGGGTGGGGGGGGCAGTTTGCAGCCTAGGACTCAGGTTGCTGTAGTGAGCTCCGCAAGTGCCACCACTTGTGGCCTGAGGTGACCCAGCGTCCCCCTGAGCTGGGGGCAGAGAAGGAATGGAGGTTCGTGGAGACCCATCTGTGCCTGCTGCTGGTCTCCAGTGGGCCAGCCTCCTCGGCATGACGGAACTCACTGGGCCCCGCTTGCTGGGCGAGGCAGCCTCTCAGCAGGGTGGACCTCAGCTCCCCACCTGGCCTGTGTGTGGGGCATCAGAGCTGTGTGGACACTGGGGCCCAAGGCCCACCCGCCGCACAGCCCATCCTTGTCTAACTAAGCACTGACTGTGTGTCCAGCTTCATGGCCGGGCCTGTGCTGCAGGCAGTCAGTGCCCCTTCCTGGGCTATCACCACCCATTTTGGGGAGCCTGATCATAAAAAACTGGGTGTATAAGACCCGCCTGGCCCAGTGGTGTGGGTCTCCCCCTGCACCCACTTCCCCTTGAGTGGGTCTCCCTTGGGGGGCCCTGGGTCCCCAGACTTCATGCCCTGAGCTGGCTCTGTATCCTTCCCCTCACTCCCCCGTGTCTCTGGAAGCTCATTAACCCTTTCTCTCCCAGCTTCTTTACTCCTTCTGGTCTTTCCGAGGTGCCTCACAGGTGACCTCTCCAGGTTACGTGACCTCTTGGAGCAGGTAGAGGGCATCTGGTGGCCCCCCTTGTCCCCACACCGCAGATGTCCAGTGTGGGCTGGCAGAGCTCACGGCCGGTCTGGTGCTGTCTACCTAGGAGGGGCCCCATTTGTCTGTGGTTACCTTGGGCTTTCAGGAGAGGAACCTCAAAGGCTAGCAACTTCATGGGGGCAGCTGTGGGGACTGGGCAGTCGGGGAGGCCCTGATGGTCACACACATGGCAGGCTGGGCAAGGTCTGAGCTGGGCTGGAGGGGAGCCTGGACTCTGGGCAGCCCTGGCGGGTGTCACCAGGTGGGTCCTCTGTCCTGGAAGCTATAGGACTTTCCATTGCTAACAGACGTTTTCCCTCCTCCCCCACAACCAGCCCAGCTGAGTGTGTTGAACCAGGAGACCTTGAGGAGGCTTGTCTGCCAAGAGGGGCCTCTGCTTGCCTCCCAGCAGCAGCGAGGACCACGGGTGTCCGTGGCCCCCTTGGTGGTGGTCCTCTCTGTTGGCCCATGTGACTGGTGCATGACAGGTGTCTCTGGCCTGGGTGGCAGGCAGCTCAGGTCCCAGGCTGGTTCCTGCCTCCGTCCTCTCAGGGTCTCAGCCTCTTCCCTGTACTGGTCTCTGGGGTCATGTGGCTTCTGGGCACGGCCACTTGTCCTTTGAGTTAGCCAGGCCCATCTGGGCAGAGTCATCCCCCCCAACCCCCCAACTTCCCAGAGCATTCCAGAATCATCCTTACTGGCCCACTTGAGTCCCCAGGGATTTTCTGATGGTCATGCTGGCCATGATGCTGGATGGTGCCGCAGGGGCAGGCAGGAACCCCTCTGTCCCTGTCTCTCCCCACTGCTGGTGTCTTCTGGCCGAGCAGGGTGGGGAGTTCTCCAGGAGAGGCTCTGGCCACCTGCCCTGGCAGCCCTGGAGGCTTGGGAGTCCCTGTGGCTTCTGCCTCCTGTCAGCCCCACTGCCAAAGACCTCACTTCCTGGAAGGGTCTGGGGGGGCAGATGAGAGGTGGGGACCACGGGGCCTTCCACCACACTGCTGTCTCCCACTGTGTCCAGCTTTGTGGCAGGTAGTGGCCAGTCCAGATGGAAGGATCTCCGGCCTGCTCCCTCGAGGCCCGTGGTCTAGGCTTCTGCCTGCCAGCCTTTTCTGTGGCTGGAGACCATGCTGGGAAGCGGGCAGGTGGGGACAGGTGAATTCCTACTACCTGGGGATGTGTGACCTTGGGCGGAATGTGTCCTATGTCCCCCTCATCCTCTGTGCCTCCCCCCAAGATGGGGCCTTGGTTGCTCAGGACGTTTGGGGCGAGGAGTGGAGGGATGGGACAGGGCTCTACTGTGACATGAGGCTGGAGGAGCCAAAGCAACACTGATACCCTGGGGACCCCATGGCCCCAACAAGGCTCCCTCATCCAGTCTCAGCCCTCCCCCACTCCAGTCCTTCCATCTCCCTTACCCAAGGGATGAAGTGGGGACTCTACGGAGTCTGGGACCTGCCCGTAGCCTCTTAAGTCTGAGCTGGCCTGGATGCTGCCAGGTGGGACAGGAGGGTTTGAGATCTGGCTTGTTCCTAAGGGGCTCCGGCGGTGCAGGGGTTGAATGACTGGCCGCCTGTGGAAAGGCTGAACTTACCAGCCCCGCTTCGGGAGTGGGCAGGCTTGGGGGTGCTGTGGGGCAGCTCTGCTCTGTCCTGTGAGCACTCTCTCTGTAGGTTAGGGTGGGCTCCGTGGCAGTGGGGTTATGAGTGGACCTTGTGTCACCGTGTGGTCCTTTTCCAGGTAGGCTGGGGACTGTCACAACTTGGGTGGTCCTCCTGGTCTGGGGGTGTCTGCACCAGGCACCTCCTGGGACTCTGTGGGGGGACCCCAACACCTGAGCCTGTATTCAATCCCTCAGGCTGCGTGACACATCGGCTGGAAGCAGGCGCTGTGTGTTCACACGCGATCCATCCGGAGGCCACAGGTGGGGCTCAAGGTGCTACAGGGCTGGCTCTGTGAAGAGGCCCCCGGGCCATTCATCTCTGTGTCTCATTCAGCTGCAGGCAGCCCTTGGCTTGTGGCTGCATCTCTCCGATCTCCGCCTCCACCTCCCTTTTCCTTGCCCTCTCTTCTTGTGAGGACCTGAGGGGTTGAATTTGGGGTCTTCACCTCTCGTCTTGGGGGTGGTATCAGTGCCTGCCTAGTTGGCCGTGATTCGGGGCCACACCAGGGCAGTGATAAAGCAGGCACAGCTGGTTTGACCCGGCCCCTTCGGACTGCGCTGCACACGGACTGCTGCTCGCGTGCTTGTCCGTCTGTTTTGTCTAGATGGGCCGGTGTGGCAGCCCCGTGGGGAGCGTCTGCGCACGGTGTGTCTCCACCGTCACTTCTCACGCTTTGTCTTCCCGCTCTCCCTGCTCGCTCAGCAGAGTGCAGGCGAGTGTCAACGGGACTTTAAACTCTATTCAGTGTCCGAGAAGGAAAAGGTGTGACGGTGGGCGAGCGATGGATCACAGAGCACCATGGCTTAAAAGACTCGCGCCCATCTTGCTCTCAGCTCCTTCACCAGGGTGCCCTGAACGCGTATCTCCCCACCCCATCCTTGCTTCCTCCCCGGGCCTCCTGTTTCCCCTTCTCCTTCTGTCTTGACCCCCCGAGCTTTGTCCTCGGGGAAATGCTGCCCCTTGGGTCTGAAATGGGTGATGGTTCTGACTTGAGGGAGAGTTCAGTTCTACACCCGAAGGGTGATGAAGGCCCTGGTCTTGGGGTCAACTCGGTCTCCGTGATGGTGTTGGGTTCTGGTCTCCTTCTCTGTCCAGGAGCGTCTAGTGTGGCCCTCTCAGGCTGGGCGGTGTGCTGGTGGTAGGTGAGCACCACCTGGTTCTGGTCTCGGGGCTGTGGAGACTGACGTCCACGTGGCCATTAGTGCGTCGGACTCACGGACTCCACGTGTCCCTCGGTCCCACCAGTCTTTGTTCCCCCACACAGGGAGAGCCCGAGAAGTAGTTGCCCCGGAGATGGCCGCTCACGAGCTGCTAAGATCTCAGTTGGTACGACCCCAACAACCCCAACAGGATGTAGAGCACTGCCTACATCCCCCCAGGAGGATGCATAACACCCGGCTGTGCCAGTTGACCTTGATGTCCCCCAAGACAATGGTCCTGAGCCTTGCAGTCCCCGGACTCCTTCCCTCCGTTTTTGGATGTGCCTGAGAAGTTTTCAAAGAAATGTTGAAAGTTTGCTCCTGTAAAGATTGACAGCCACTGAGACCCACGGGGGCCAGCTCTACTCTGTTCTGTAGGGTCACCATGAGTCGGCATTGAT
>NW_022111357.1:42074258-42075604 GCF_000313985.2 Echinops telfairi
GCACTGTGTCTGAGCATGTCAGCCGTCTGTCTCTCTGTTGACTGCCACGTTGTGTCTCTGTCCAGCCGTGAGGATTAGTTGCCTGCTTTAGTATCTGTGCTGGGGCGAAGCAGGGGACTGCTTGCTGCGAGCTTGGAGGTTCAAGCCCCCCAGCTGTCCCACTGCAGAAAGACGAGGGAGGCTGTCTGCCTCTGGCAAGGTTCAGTGTGGAAATTCTGTGCTAAACACACGCTGTTGGCTCGTTACTCAAAGGCACACTGCGACTGACCCCTCCTTACAAATGTAAGTGGCTCTGGCTCTGAGACTCATTGTGTCCGTGAGAAAGAAAAAAAGAAAACATTTCCTCCTTACACTCAAAACCTAGTAAGATTTAGCTTCTAAGAGGAAAAAAATTGTTTTTAGTGCCTCAGGAACTCCAAGAAGCAGCTCCCGTCTGTCCTAAAGGGCCACTGCTTGTTTGTTTGTTTGTTTTGAAGGTGGCGGCGGCGACGGCGATGGGATATTTTACTGCTGAGTATGGGTCAGTTTAGTCAGGGAGATGTAGTGTGACCTCCTCTTCATCCATAACTGATTTCCTCTACGAAGACTCTAGTTTGAAATAAGGCCACATTCTGAGTTTCTTAGGTGGTCCCTGAGCTTTGGGGCGTCACTCCCTCACCTGCCACCCTCCACCCTTTCCCTTCTAAGGCTTCCCTAGGCTGGCGTTGGCCATCTTGGGGGCGGGGTGTAGGCTGTTCCTTGGCCTTGGTGGACCCCAGCGGAGCGGCTATTGCTGGCCAGGGAGCACTTTCTAGATGTGGATAGAGGAAACCAATGCGCACCCCAAATGCAGTCTTCAAAGGTGCCGTGAACAGGGCTCCAGCCTACTGCTCACGCCTCTGGTCCCCGAGCAGGTCTGGCCAGGGTGAGAGGATGGGGCAGCTCGGGGCCAGGCTGGCGGCCTGCTTCCTCTCCTGAGCCGGCTCCAATGGGTCTGGGTGAGGTCCCCAGGAAGGGGGCCTGGCCTGGGGACACTGGCGTCACAGCGGTGGTCTCAGCAAGGTGGTGGGGCCGGCGGCCCGGGGACCAGCCCCTGCTTGGTGGGGTTGGCCTCCCCGGGCTGCTGCAGGGTGGATGGGTCCTGACAGTTAACCCTCTGCTCTGTCCCCACCCAGATGTGGACGAGTGCCAGGTGCACAATGGTGGCTGCCAGCACAGGTGTGTGAATACCCCAGGCTCCTACCTCTGTGAGTGCAGCCCCGGCTTCCGGCTCCACACGGATGGCAGGACCTGCCTGGGTAAGTATGCCTCCCACATGCCCTTGGCCGCGGGCTGCCCAGCTCTCGGAGACCTGCCTGGGCTCCCAC
>NW_022111357.1:42076269-42082455 GCF_000313985.2 Echinops telfairi
CCTTTACAGAAACAGACTGCCACATCTTTCTACCTTGGAGCAGCTGGTGGTGTGGGACTCCTTGGGCTGCTAACTGTAAGGTCAGTAGTTCGAAACCACCTCGGGAGAAAGACAGGACTTTCTACTCCCATAGACAGAAACCCAGAGGGGCAATTCCACCCTGTCCTATAAGGTGGAGAAGAGTTGGCATTGACTCAAAGGCCGTGAGTCTGATTCGAAGGAACCCTGGTGGTGTAGTGGGCTACCCACAAGGTCAGCTGTTCTAACTCACCAGCTGCTGTGCTGGAGAAAGACGAGGCTGTCTATTCCCATAAAGACTTAAATTCACAGGGCCAGTTCTACTTTGCCCTGCAGGGTCTCTCGGAGTTGGAATCGACTTTGTGGCAGTGAATTTGAGTTTGTCCTTTGACTATCAGCCAAGAGTTTTCACCACAGCACCCCTGGGGATCCTGGGCAGGGGGTTGTCTCTGCTGCAGGGAGTGGGTTCCCTGGAGTCATCCGGGTCTCATGAGGCAAGAGAGAGAGGGTTAAAGAGGGAGGGGCTCCCTGAGCACTGTAGGGAGAGCAGCCACTCTGCCTGGAGGGACTAGCGACAGCCACCCCACGGGGGATGAGGGTCTGCCTTCCTGGCTGGATCTGAACATAGGTTCTGGGCATGGGGTGGCCCCCCTGAAAACTTCTGTCTGGGGACCCCTTGGAGTCATTCTCTGGGGGCTCAGATGGTCTGAGCAGGGGCCTGCATTCTCCTCACCTCCCCCCTGCCTGGGGGCACCCCGCTTTCCATCCCAGATCCAGAGCACAGAATGGCCCTGATTGTGCACCCCCATATGCCTTGCTGCCATATGGCAGGGCTGCTGGCCAGCCCCAGGGGGCCTCCCCCACGCACATGTCCCTTCAGTGTGGGGAGCAGACCAGTGTGGGGAGCAGACGGCTGCCCGCTCCTGCCCCGTGAGGCTGCTCTTGTGGAAAGTAGAAACAGATGCAGGAATGCAGCTGCTGCCCTGGGGCAGGGAGAGAGGGACCCCCTGGGAGTCCTTGCCTTGTACCTCTGGTCTCCAGACCTGGGGGAGGAGCAGGGTTGGGGGTGCTCCTTAAGGGAAGGTGGCCCTCCTGACCTCAGCTGCGAGGCCACAGGACCTGGCTGGCGGTGCCAACTGTGGAGCTGTGGCTGCCAGGAGGAGGCCTGAACTGCGGGCTCTGGATGCCCAGGATGAGTGTCTTCCCAGCCCCGTGCTGTTGGGTTGCTGACCACCAGGTCCGTCGTTCAAACCCATCAGCCATCCCTCAAGAGTAAGACGAGGCTGTCTGCTGCTATAAAGATTACAGCCTCGGAAACCCACAGGGAAAGTTCTTCTTTGTCCTATCAGGTGGCTAGGGGCCCGAGTAGGCTCGATGGGCCTGGGTTAGTCTGTCTTCGTCGGGAAGCTCGGCCCAAGCCTGTCCACCACGAGTCACCCTGCTGGTATGTCACAGGCTTTAAACAAGGGGAGCAGTCTCACAGTCTGGGTGTAGCTGGTTCTAGGTCAGGGTGTCTGCGGGGCCATGCTTTCTCGGAAGGCTCTGGGCTCTAGAGTGGAGTGAGAATTCTTCCCGATCTTCCAGCTGCTGGCAGTCGGTCTCCGGCCCTGTTCTTGGCTTGCATCTGAGACAGTTCCCGCCCTCTGCTGTCACCACGGCTGTCTTCCCTATCTCCTCCAGCTCTGAATGGCACCAGTCGTGAAGAGACTGAGGCCTACCCTCCTGACCTTAGCTGATGGCTCAGGGCTTAAGCCCTGGTGGTCCAGGGTTTAGGCATTGGGCTCCCAACCACTAAGTCAGCAGTGCAAAACGACATAGTGCTCTTCGGGGGAAAGAGGAGGCTTTCTACTCCTGTTCAGAACGATCATGATCCCAATTCTGCCTTGCAAATCTGGCTAGACCAGAGGATGGACATTGGTACAGGTGGCAACTGGAAACACAGGGAATCCAGGATAGATGACTTCTTCAGGACCAGTGGTGAGAGGGGTGAGGCCTGGAGGGTGAAGGGAATGTGGAGTAGAAAGGGGGAACCGATTACAAGAATCTAAGTGTTGCCTCCTCCGTGGGGGAGAGACAGTAGAGAAGAGGGCAGGGAGAGACGTTGAACAGTATAACTTATGACAAAACTAAAATAATTTATGAATTATGAAGGGTTCATGAGGAAGTGGGGAGGGGGGAGGGAGGGGGAAAATGAGCAACTGATATTAAGGGCTAAAGTGGAAGGCACGTGTTTTGAGAATGATGAGGGCAACAAATGTACATATGTGCTTGACACAATGGATGTATGTATGGATTGTGATAAGAATTGTACGAGCCCCCAATAAAATAATTAGAATTAAAAAAAGAATGACAGTCTCGGAAACTCACAGCAGCAGTTCTACAGGGTCAGGTCTACTCTGAACTCGAGGTTTAATTTATCTAAATTTAACCTATAATTTAATAGGTAACATCTTTGAAGGGCTAGTCCACAGGTCCTGGGGTTTAGGATGTGGCCATATATTTTCAGGGACCCAGTTCACCAGTAAGAGTGAGTGAGAGGTGAGAGGGGCGGTGTACTGACAACTGGTTCAATGTACGACCGTAACTCCTAGTGAGGGCCATAGGTACCAACCAGAAGGTTGGTGGATCAGAGTCGCCTCACGCCTCCATCTGAGAAAGACCAGGCTGTCTGTGGTCCTCAAGAGGACAGTTGTTGAGGGTTCTAACCAAATCAAGCAGAATTCACTGCCATTGAGTCACTGCCGGCTTATAGCAACCCTATAGGACAGGGTAGGACTGCCCCTGTGGGTTTCCAAGGCTGTACCTCTTTATGAGAGTAGAACGCCTCATCTTTCACCCAATGAGTGACTGGTGGCTTCGAACTGCTGGCCCCACAGGGCTCCTTGGAAAACCCTCTAAGGGCCGTTCTTTTCCGCCCCAGGAGTCGCTGTGAGTCCACATGGACACAGTGACACCCTACAGTGACGCCAGTCGTGTTGAGAGAAAAGTCATGTTAAGCCAATAAGGGGAATTGGTAGACATTTATCTAACAGGTGTTTGTTAGGTACCGTCTAGTGAGTTCTGGGTCGGTTACTTAAGTAGGGTCATTCCGTCATGTTGCAAACCAGGGTCAAGTTTTGACTCGCTCTTGTCAGGTGTTCCAAAACAGTGCCTGGTCCCCCCTGTGCACGCGCTTGTGGCCAGGCTTGAGCCTGTCACTGCGGCCACAGTGTCCGCCGTCTCCTGGAGGGCCTTCTGGTCTGTTGCTTTTTATCCAGCAAGACATCCTTCTCCTGGAACTGGCCCGTGTTGAGAGCGCGGTCCAAGTATGGGAGCCTGAGTCTCGCCACCCGTGCTCCTGAGGCACAATCTGGCTGGACTTCGTCCAGGACGATTGGTTCATGCCTCTGGCAGTCTGTGGTATGTTCAGCATCCTTCACCAGCGCCATCATTCAAAGGCATCCGCTGGTTTGACATTTCGACGAGGGAGTCAGAAACATTCCAGAGATGAGACAACCTCCCAAGACTCTCACACCCCACCCCACCAGCACTGTCATGGCAACCGAGTCAGAGCAGTGTGTTTATAACAACAACGTACCCCACAGACAGCGCGCGCTTCCGCAGACGGGCGTTCCTCTTTCTGGGCTCTGCTGCGTGCCTCCCAGGACCCCTGGTGGTGTAGTGGTTCCTCGATTTGCGGCTAACCCCAAGGCCAGCATTTCAAAACCACTAGCTGCTCTGCGGGAGAACAACGAGGCTTGGAGAGTTACAGTCTCGGAAGCCACGGGGGCAGTTCCACCCTGTCCTGTAGGGCCTGCTGTGAGTCGGGGTGGACTCATGGCGGGGAGCTTGGTTGGTTTGAGAGGCGGTCGCCTCTGACGCACAGTGGCCTCACGTACGACAGGGTGAAGCCCTGCCACCCCGGCCCCATTCCCGGCGTTGGTCGAGTTGATGGTTGAGCCTGCGGGTGCAGCCTCTGTGCCCGTCCATCCCACGGAAGGGCTTCCTCTCTTTCTGCCAGATGCCCCTTTCCGGGGACCGGCCTCTCCAAAGTACGTGAGCCCAAGTCTCACTGCCCTTGTTTCTGAGGAGCATTCTGGCTGTACTGCATCCGAGACAGAAGTGCTTCCTGGGCAACCCTGGCTGCCTGTAGCTCATTCTCCTGGAGAGCCGAGGCCCAAGGCAAAATGTTCGCCACCCAGCAGCTTGCTGGGTGTTTTTGAGCGGCTGGTGACTTTAGGAAACTAGCTTCTTTCAGGCTCCAGGCGCCAAAGGACCCCGACGGACACGTGGGGTGAGTCACCCTCACTCCGTGACCCCGGAAATCCGGGTTCCAGGAGACGGGGGTGGCTCGTCAGGAGTGATTTTCTCACCTGCTTTCTCACTCAGTCATGGTCTCGGTGACCCAGAGGGCGTGCCCCATGCCAGCTCCTTTGTGAGCGCCTGTGTCCTGCCGGGATTGGCCGCGGGTGACCGAGCCTGTCGTGGTGACCCAGGACTGCCACGAGAAAAGGTGGTCTGCAGGGGTGGCTTCACAGGACAAGCATGTATTCTTGTCCTTGTCTCAGTGTTGGAGGCTAGGTGTTGGAATTCTGCTCTCTCTCTCTCCTCCTGTGGGCTCCAGGGGAGGGTCCTCATCTCTCTCACCTTGTCACCCGGGGTCTCTCGGCCCCTCTTAGTCGCACACACTGGCGTCCTTCACCAGGCGACGGTCTTCTGTGCGTGTCCAACCCCACACTGACTGATCAGAGGCCATGCAGTGTGTTGCAGGCAGCCTAGAGTAGGAGCCTGGGGGTGTAGTGGTCTTGCGTTGTTGGACTGCTAACCACAAGGCCAGCAGTTTGAAGCCACCAGGTGCTCTCGGGAAGAAAGAGGAGGCTTTCTACCCCTGTAAAGCATTACAGTCTCAGACACCCACCGGGGCAGTTCTGCCCTGTCTTATAGGGTTGCTGTGGGTCAGCATGGACTCCCGAGCAGTGAAGGTTTGTTGCAGTCATGTGACCTCATTGGCATAACAAAAGAAAATCCAAGCAGCGGTACATTCCCCAGTAGGGAATCCACGTCTTTTGTCAGGGGACACAATTCAATTCTTAATAGCCCACCCCCACCCCTGAAACTGCCCTCCCCATGTACAAATTATGTCCACCCTCTCCCAGCACCTTCAAAACTCGTAACCCTTCCCAGTGTCCACGCCAAACCCCAGACCTATTAGGTTTGGGTGAGACCCTGAACATATCCCCATATGGGCTCCTTTTATGGAGTGAGTCAGGAGGTTTCATGGCATAGTGGTAATGAGTGGGGCTGCGATCCGCAAGATCAATAGTTCGAAACCACTAACAGATCCTCTGAGAAAGACCGCTTTCTACTCCCTCACAGAGTTACAGGCTAGGAAACTCACAGGGGCAGTTCTGCCCTGTCCTGTAGGGTCGCTGTGGTTGGCACAGACTCGATGGCAGTGAGTTCGAATTCTTTGGTTTCCTGGAGCAAGTGCCTCCCTCTGCCCCTAAGGAAAGCCCCCGACTACATCCCTACACTTCTAGCTGCTCAGGAATTCCCAAGAGCTGGGCAGCAGTTCTTTGCGTCTCCTGCCCCATGGGGGTCCTCACATGCTGTGGCCTCATGGCGGCTGGTGGGAGGTTCCCCTGGAGCTGGGCGTGGGGGGCTGTGTTAGTCCCCACCAGAAAGAGGTGTGCTGACCTGTCACCTCTGCGCCTGTGGCTGTGGTCTGTTGGGGAGCGGCTTCTTTCTTTCATGGTAGTGAGAGGCAGGATTGGGGTGGGTGGTCTGGCATCCATGTCTTGTGAGATATGAAAGAGACTGAACAACCAGTTGGAAAAGTCAGGGAGCGATGGGTCGGACCTGCGGGTAGCCTTCCCAGGGTCTGGGACCTGGTGGTTTTCTGGGCCTGGTCCTCGGCAGACAGCCTCCTCCCCCTGCCCCCAGGCCCACTGGGGAGCCGATGGACAGCTGGAGCACAGCTGGTCGGGGCCCTTTTCTGGGGCTTGCTGGGACCTTCTGAGCAGGGAGGTGGGGTGGTGGGCATTGCTACGATCCCTCCTGTGTCATTGCAGTGATAAGAAGGAATTGGGAGGCAGGGACAGGTCTGGAGCCCCCCTCCCCCTGTCATCCTTCAGTGAGGATCGTAGAGGAGCTTGGGATGCAGAGATGTACCCCCCCACCTCCCTGTCA
>NW_022111357.1:42082623-42097111 GCF_000313985.2 Echinops telfairi
GTCCGTGGGAACAACTCCGGGAGCTCTAGGAACAGGCAGTCCCGAGGGGCCTTCAATGACCCTTAGAGATGCACCCAGGGGAGGTGGAGGCAGGGGGCCAACCCCCTTCTACCTTGCTCTTCCAAATGAAAACAGACGGGTTTGCTTTTAGAAAGGAAGAATTTAAAAAGCAGGACTGTGATGGGCTGTCCCCGTAAGAAGTGACCTCTGAGGCCCTGGCAGCTGCCAGCCCGGACCAGAGAAGTCGAGCTAAGAGGGCAGTTCTGCCCTGAGGAGGCTCCATGTCCAGGGCCCTCCTGGGGCATCTCTGGAGGCCCAGCTTCCAGTCCTGCTCCTGATGTTCACCTCTGGGGGGGCCTGACCCCCCATTTTCTCCCTTGTGCCTGTGACATGGGGGCTGATCTGAGGGTGGGGGTCGGCTGCTCTGTTTTGTGACACCTCACAGTGTCCCTGTATGTAGACTACTGTGGGTTAGCAGCACCTGGGACCTGAGCTCTACTGCTCTGGGGGCTGCCCCGAGGGGCTGGATGGGGGCCGGGCTTCTGCCTGCTCTGGTGCCATCCCCAGTTCCTGTACATGGAGGGGAGACTCCAGGGGAGACCACTGCTGGAGTGCTAGGGGTGGGGTGGGAAGTCGGAGAAGGGGAAGGCAGGAGCAGAGCCCTAGCCGCAGCAGGAATTGTGTGCAGGCTGGCTGCAGAGCCTGTCTGAAAATGCTCCTGGCTTGGAGGGGACTGTGGGGCAGCCTGAGCCCAGCAGACAGGACAGCGCCAGTGGGGAGAGGGCCACTGTATCAGTCGCCATCCCACTAGACCCCTCTGAGTTGCCCTGTCAGGGAGGGGCCCAGACCAGGCTCCTGGAGGTGTGGCTGGCAGGGCAGGAGAACAGGTGACCCAAGCAGGCTGTCCAGCTGAGATGGACTAGCGGGCATGGCCGTGTCTGATGTGGGGGCTCCCAGAAGTGCCATTCTGGGCTGGGTCTGGAAGCCACCCTGGGAAGGGCAGGGACAGGGAGGTGCTGGCTGGCACAGACCAGAGCAGGGGTCCCACAGAGGGGATGGTGACTTTTGGGGGCTGAAGCCAGGACCAGTGGGGCTGAGCAGGAGCTGGGGTGTGGGTGGAGGGGCCTCTTGGGGGTCTGCCGGTGGGCTTACCCTCTGGCCTTGCTGCTCAGTACCTAGTAGCACTTCAGACCTGTGTGGTGAGAGAAGCTTGTGGCCCCTGGACAGAGTCAGACTGCCCCATAGGATTTTCCAGATGGCCAATCTTTACAGGAGCAGCTGGCCTCTTCTTTCTCCCAGGAACGGCTGCTGGCTTTAAACCACTAACGTTATGGTTATAGCCCAATACCTCACAAACCAGGGCTCCAGAAAATCCAAACTCAAACCGAGCCTGATCTTCCCAGGCGTCATTTCTGACTTCCAGTGACCGCATGGGACAGAGTCGAACTGCTCCCCGGGGTTTCTGGGGCTGTAAATCCTTAAAGTTGCTAACAGCCTCATCTCTCTCCCTCGGAGCAGCTGGTGGGTTTGAACTGCTGACCTTGTGGTTAGCAGCCCAGCGAGTAACCCACTCCATGGAATACAAATGAGCTGCCATTCCAGAACATTCCTTCTGACGGGGGCTGAGGACGATGACTGTCTTAGATTCCTAGTCCAGCCATGGACACCCTGAGTCAGCAGAAACTCATTTCCTCAGTTTCTCTCTCGCCGACTCAGAGCGACCCTTTAGGACAGAGCAGGGATACTATAACTCTTCATAGGAGTAGAAGCCTCACTTTCCTCCCTCGGAGCGGCTGGTGGGTTTGACCTGCTCACCTTGTGGTTGGCAGCCCAGTAACCCACTATGCAGCCAGGACTCCTCTTTACAGTTCAGGAGGCTGATGTCCAGAGGAAGCTCTCTCTGCGGGCTCTGGGGGAAGGTCCTTCTCTCTGAGTAGCCCCTGTTCCTCAGCCCCCTCTCTTCACATGGCTTTCCCCCCCACCCCCCTTGTGCTCAGAAGGGATTCTGGGGCTTGGCTGAAGACACGCCCTCTTCTGGGGTGGCCTCGTTAGCATAACAAAGAAAGTTCTGGCCCTCAAGGGCTTACTCTAAACCCCAAACCAAACTCACTGCCTTAGCCCATGCTGCCTGCCTACCTCAGTGACCCTGTAGGATAGGATAGATCTGCCCCTGCAGGTTTCAGAGACTAGAACTTTTTCTGAGAGTAGAAAGCCCCATCTTTCTCCTGTGGATCGGCTTGTGGTTTCGAACTGCTGACCATTCAGATCGCAGCCCAAAGTGTAAGCACCATGCCACCAGGGCTCCTTAAGGAATTACTCTGGTTATACTGTTTTGCTTCTTCCAGAACTGAGAGAGGGAGAGAGGGAGAAAGAGAGACTAGTATTTGGGGGAGCACATCACCAAGAGTTAGAATTTACAGCACATAGTTTTTTGGGTCACAATTCAGTCCAGAGCAACTCTGAACTACCGACAAGGTCTCAGTGGAAGGGAAGCCAGCTGGGGACGGGGCTCCTGAGGAGGGCTGGCGGAGCCCAGACTGCAGTGAGGAGGCAGAGCTGGCCCAGTGAGCATGGCGGGGTGGGGAGGTCTAAGGTTGGCCTTCTGCCTGCCTGCCCCAAAGCACCGCCCCCTGGTTGTTGCCCCAGCTCTGTGGCTGCCCACTCCTCTCTAGAAGTACCTGGTGTCACCGGAGGACACTGGGTCCCCCAGGGAAAGGTCTCATATAGCCCGTCACTGGTTAAAAGGTCCCATGCCTCCTCTGAAGGCAGGTCTGCCCGACTGCTTACTGCAAGGCAGCCCAGGTGAGCTGCGGTGAGGTGGGAGCTGTTCAGGGGGCAGGGCACAGGGTGATGTGGAGGGGGGGCATGGCCAGCTGAGTTGGGAGTGGACTGAGCCAGGAGGTGGGGAGGGGGCCACCGGCTGGGACTTGGGTGCTCTGGGGCGGCCAGCCGGGTTGGCTGAGCCACTCTGTGTGGCATCTGGACTCCCGCTGCCTGGCAGCGTCTTTTGCTGGGTGGGATTGAGAGGGCCTGAGGGCAGGGGTGCAGGCTGGTGTCCGGCCTGGCGGCATCCTAAGCCTAAGTCCAGGGACGTGTGGGCGGGGCTGCCCTTTGCACAGTTCCAGGGACCACCACGGGCCATGTCCTTGTGCAGCACCAGTCAGTCTCATGCGGAGGGTGGGGGCAGCTCCAAGGAGCAGGGGCACCTGTGGACAGCTGGCAGGGTGAGGCACCGGGGCATGCTAGCGTAGAGGAAAGGGGTAGGGCTCAGGTCCCCACGTCCTGTCCCACTGTTCTGGCCTTGCCCCCAAACCAGCACTTCCCAAAAGGAAGATCTTTGGTGGCCTCTGATCATGCACGGTGTGGGGCTTGGACCTAACAGCCAAGCCTGCCTCAGGGTAGTGATTACAAAACCTCATTCAGCCATGGAACCAGCTCCACCCTCAGCCAACCCCAAACCACCGGCTGGGCTCTGAGGTTTGACAGAGTTGCCGGTGGGCTTGGCACCATGTGGTACACTTGCCCTCCTCTGGTCAACCTCTCTGTCACAGCGCAGCCCTAGGTTTACAGACCGGCCACAGTGGCATGTTAAGGATTAGAGGTTAAGGCCTCACCAGTTTAACTGCTCTGAGTGTCCAGTGCACTGTGTCCACCTATTGCCTCCTCCCCAGAATGTAGCTGAACTTGTTGCTTGGCACTGTGGCACACCAAGGTGTCCGATTCTGACTAGATCCCTGAAATAGTAATATTGCCCTGGGAGAGGAGGTCCTTGGCCCTCTGGGAAATGAGGCTTCTAGAATTTCCAGTTTTCTGTCCAAGTCTAGTCCTCACTACCTTTGAAGAGCTTGCCGATCCTGGCTCATAGATTAAAAAAAAAAAAAAATTCTGTTTAGCAGTGACTCCTGCTGACAGACAGTGGAATTGCACCCCAGCTCTATGAGCACCTGCAAGTAGCCTGGCTGAGGTGGCATACTCGTTTGCAGAGAGGGGAGTTAAGGGGAAGTAGAATGCTTATGGTCTGCATGTCAGGTCCTGCTAGAGAAAAGAACACAATGTCCAGAAGGGACGGGAATGTTGGGCAGTCTTGCTTTAAGACAATGTGACTCACAAGCCTCCTCAGTATGGGGATTTTTGGTTTTTTAAACTCCCTTTGAGAAAATATTGCTTCATGATTATGGTTGAGGTAAAAGAAAATGGGATAGAGCCCGTTTTGTGGAAGCATAACTGTCCACAGGTGAGGGGGTGTTTGTAAGAGTGGGGAAGGGCTGTTTCCCGTATTTGGATGCAAACTCCCAAGCCTTACCTTCAGATGGGGGCCCTCAGCTGTGCCTCAGGGCTTGGTTCTGATGTGAGGGTGGTGCCCATCCCTCTGGCACAGCCCAATGCCGGTCATGCCTCGGTCAGGTTGCACAGTGACACAAGGGGCCTGGAGATGTCACCCTTGCTCCCGGGCCCCTGCCCTCATACCACAAGGTCTGTCCCTGAGCCACTCAGCCTAGCATGGGGTGGGGGATGGGGGTGGGGAATCTGCCTTGCTCAGCTTTCTGGGAATCCACATCACAGAATGTGTGTGATGACACTCCACTTGGCTCCCCGCTGAGCACAGCTTGGAAGCATCTGGAATGTTATGAGATTGGGGGGCAGAGCGGAGAGAGGCCAGGGGCAGGAGAGCTGGAGGCTGCCTGGTCTCGGCCTCCCTTGTCGAGGCCCCACCTCCTCATTGGTGGGCTCGCCCCAGACCAGCCTCAGGGGCCTGTCTGGGAAGTTGATCTGAAGGCCCCAGTTCTGGGCAGTCCTGCCACCAGCTTCCCGCCCCCTCCTTGCTGCCTGCACAGCCTGACTCCCCTGAGCCGGCTCCGCACCCCCTTGTGCCTGCAGGCCCTGCCAGAGGCCTCTGGTTCCTATTAAATGTCCTGAGCAGGGAATGCAGTGGTGTTGTTAACACAAATAAACAGAGCCCCCAGGAATGCAGTGGCTTGGCCAGAGGGGCGAGAGCCACTGGATGAGGGCAGCCCAGCGGGCGGCCGGGTGGACAGGGCAGAGAGCCTGCTCAGGTGAGGCAGGTTGGCCTCTGGACCGGGACCAGGGCAGTATGGAGGGCCGAGTGCTGGGTGAGGGGCCTGAGAAGACAGGGCGGAACTGCTGCCTCTGTTCTGCCTGGCATTCAGGCACTGCTGGGGCCTGGGAGTCATCTTGCAAGTGGGTGACCCTGCCACCCTTTGGGGGTCCTCCATCCTTGGGGCTGGTGGTGCCCCAGGAGGGGATTCGCTCCGTGGGCTCCTCACCTGGCATCCCTAGGGGGGAACTGAGGCCAGGATCATAAGTCTTGTGTATTTCTAAGTAAGGCCAGTGCTTGGAGGGGAGGCACTGCTGTCTACCTTGTGGCCCCGCCTGAGTCAGAGGCTCTGGGGCCCCTCCTGGGCCTATTCCCAGAAAAGAAACACCCCCACACCGGTCAGCCCAGCTGGGCCTGTGAGGAGAGTGGAGGTGGGATTTCAGGTGCTCAGCCCCCCAGCAATGCATGGTGAATGGCTTCAGGCTTGCCCGGTGGTGGTGGGGTGCGGGGTGGGGTGGTGCCAGCGCATTCTTGTGGCTTCCCTCTCTGCTCTGGCTGGATCTCTAGCTCACCACAGGGGCAGCTGCCAGAGCTTGATTGTAACCAACCCCCTTCAAGGAGCTGGCTGCTGCCACCGCCAGGGTGCCATGCCCCCAGTCAGCACCCTTCTGCTCAGCTGCAGCCAGTGACCTAGGAGACTCGGGCCCACACAGGGCCCCTTGGCCATACCAAGTGCCGCCTGCCGCTGGGAGGGGTGGGCCCTGGATACGGTCAGTGGGAAGTGTGGCCAGCCTGGGGCTGCCCAAGGAGTACTGCCTACAGACTCCGGCCCCTACGCTGGCACCTGCCCTGCTAAGTGGGGCTGCCTCTGGGCAGTGTGAGCTCAGCCTGCTGACCCCTACCCCAGGCATCAGTGGGGCTCTGAGCTTGACAGCAGCCTGCATGTCCGGCCTCAGGACTGCGCCAGAGTGGCTGTCAGCCCGGCAAGCACTGAGCTGGGATTGGGAGCCAGCAATCACGGCCTATTGGCCACCAATTTCTTTCCCAGCCCTGGGTCGCCCTGGCGGTAGGGTCGCGGTCCCCTCCACGGCACAGGGCAGGAGACTGAGGTGTAAAGAGGCCAAGCAGCTCTCAGGGGGGTGGTTGGGCAGGAGCAATGCCAAGGCAGGGCTGTCCAGCTCTGAGCACTGGGCCTCGTGTCTGTCACACACACCTCCTGCCCCATCCAGGGGCCCCCATTTGGGAATGGGTGCTGGGCCTTCATCCACCCTCATGGGCTGGCTGGGACTGCCAGGCCTTGTACACCTTGTCTTGGATCTCTGGGTGGTCTGGGTCCGTAGGGGTTGGGGCTGGAGGGTATGGCAACACAACACCCCTGCAGGCGGCTGGGAGCTGCAATAACAGAGAGGAAGAAGGTGTTGGCTTGCTCAAAGCCCAGCTCCCAGACGGGGGTGGGGGGTGGGGGTGGTGGCCCAGGAGGCTCCTCTGTTCTCCCTGACTGACGCGGGTCCCTCCCCTGTCCACAGCCATCAACTCCTGTGCCCTGGGCAACGGCGGCTGCCAGCACGACTGTGTCCAGCTTACGCCCTCGCGGCACCGCTGCCAGTGCCGGCCCGAGTTCCAGCTCCAGGAGGACGGCAAGCGCTGTGTCCGTGAGTCCATCCGCCGGCCCACCGAGGGCTCACTGAGGACAGACAGGCAGGGGGTGTGCCCCCGAAGTGGGCAGCTGACAATGGAGCTGCCCCGGAAGGCACCCTGCTGGGGTCTTTGGAGGCTCATGCTTGTAAAGAGGCCCTGTGGAGGGCTGGCCTAGGGCCCTGGAAGGGGTTTCCCACATTCTGCTGGTCCAGGGACTCCTGGAAGGGGTCCCACCTTGCCCCCTCTGGGTCTGGCTGTGGGTACAAGGGACCTGGGGCCCAGCCTTGGGTGAGAGGCTGCTAGGTCCCTCTGGCCTTGGTCCAAGGGTCTCCGGCTGCTCGTTTCAGAAGCAAGGGGCAGGCGCAGAGGATCCTGGGGGTGAAAATGAGGCTGGGGTGGTCATGTGATGACCGCATGCTCCTCCTCCCCTTCCCCCATGGCCTGCTGGGCTCTCCCCACCAGGACCGGTGAGAAGGGACCAAGTGGGTGTGGAAGGGACCGAGATCAGCAGTGGGGCCCAGTGCTGTCAGGTCCCTGGTCCAGAGGAGAGTGCTCCCACCGAATGGTAGATCCTGGAGAGAGCAGGGTCTTCTCAGGGATAGCCACTGGCCAGCAGGGGGTTGGAGCATGCCTAACCTGAGACAGGAACACCCTTCCTTAACTGCTCCCCTCCCATCTGCCCTTTGCTTGCAGGGAGAAGCCCGTGTGCCAACCGAAATGGCGGCTGCATGCACACGTGCCAGGCTCGCCGAGGCCTCGCCCACTGCCAGTGCCACGCTGGCTACTGGCTGGCTGAGGACCGAAAGTCCTGTGAAGGTGGGCCTGCCCAGCTCCTGTCTTGCACCCACCCCTCCACCCCTCTGCCCTGTGCTCTGCCCCAGCCCAGACTCAACTAGCATATTCCTGGCACCAAGGAGAGACCAGCGTGTGATTCTGGGCTGATCCAGCTGTGTCCTGCTGCACCGTGCCTTTTGGGAGCTGGGCTGGCCTGTCTAGTCACCGTTGAGTGACCCTGAATGACGCATGGGCTGCCTGGCCCCAGTTCATCTGTGCAGGGGGCAGTGGGCAGCTGTGAGGCCGTGGGAGGCACAGGGAGGGGCAGGAACATGCTCAAGGCAGCTGCTTCGAAGGGGAGTCTCCTGTCAGTCAGCACGAGGAAGCAGAAGATCCGAGTGTTTATGGCCATTTTTAAAAGCCCATTCCGTACAGGCAAACCTGTGAGGGCTGGCACTTGCCGGAGCGACTTTGTTTTTCGGGGTCTCTCAAGGCTTTGACAGGCTGCTGTTACCACTGTCCTGTGCTCTGCTTGGCGCCTCGGGTGAGAGAGGATTAGGCCAGACCAAGGACCACTTCAGGGCAGAAACCTTTGACTCAGCAGTACTGAGGGTGGCCGTCTGTCTACATGGACTCTCACTGGATGGAACACAGAAATCCAACCAACTCCATCCGTGGACGGAGACGAGGGAGAAGCTCAGTATCACCGGTCAGAATAAGGACTGGGCATGGCTTCAGAGCAGACCACCAGCTGTTGAGCTGCAAGTTCAAGTTGAAGCTGAAGGGAAGGAGCGCGCGTGCAGGAGCACCACAGTATGACCTCTGGTCTGTCCTGCCTGACGTTTGCCGAGACCGTCGCAAGGAGGAATTCGACCAGACGGCTTGCAAGAGGCACCAGGATATCATATGGAGGGGTCCTTCAAAAGACAGGGCCGAAAGAAACGACCGAAACGGATGTCCAAAGAGACTCCGGACCTCGTTCTCAAATGTAGCGTCGCTGGAGCAAATGGAGAGATGGTGATGCAAAGGAGCCGAAGAGAACGTTTCAAACCGGGCCCAAGAAGATAAGCGCTTGTGGGGTCCCGGAGGAAGATGTGGGGTGAGCCACGAGGGAAGAACACGCCCAGCACGTCTCAAGTGGAAGGAACTGTAGCGAAGAGTGTCCAGGCCTCACGTGGCAACACGGAAGGAGTCAATGGGCTGGCTACCCACTGAACGGTGCAGGGAGCAGCCAAAGAAGATGAACGCTAGACAGTCACTGGACCAAAAAGAATCAGCCGATTCGGGAGGCCAAGGTGTGCTGAACACATTGGCAAAATCCAAGCTTTCAGAAATTGAGACGTTTCAACAAACAGATGCAATGCTGCGTGTGTTTGGTCCTCTGAGCCAAGACATTTGGAGCACGGCCACCTGGCCAACTGAGTAGACGAGCTCTGTCTCTGTTCCCCATGTGAAGAGGTGGCCAGCGCAGTGTGGAAAGGACCAAACAGTGTCATTACTAGCACACACACAGTTGTGTCCACGGTCATTTTTAGAAGGTGGTTGCTGCAGTACACTGACAGGGAGCTGCCCGAAATTCAAGCCAGATTCAGAAGAGGATGCGGGTGCCAGATGGGAAGCAGAGAATGCCAGAGAGCTGTGGGCTTGTAGTTTCGTGACTACACAGAGACCCGTGACCGTGACCAACCACGGAGAGGGTTGAGAAGAAGGGCAATTCTACAACACTTTCTTGCGTTCGTATGGAACCTGTTCATAGACCGAGAGGCGGTTGTTGGGGCAGAGCGGGGCCCACCGTGTGGCTTCAAGCCAGGGCAGGTGCTCGGCAGGGCTCTGTCCTCTCGCCATACTTGTTCAGCGTGCATGCGGAGCAGAGGCCCCCAGCAGCTGGACTGCGTGGAAGAGGACGTGGCCTCAAGATCGGAGGCAGCCTCCTGGATAAGCTGAGCTATGCAGACGGTGCAATCTTGCTTGCCGAGAGAGAAGCAGGCTTGCAGCACCGGGCGATGATGATCAGATCAGACGTCGGCCTGGATTGCACCTCAACATGGAGAAAATAATCTCTACAGCAGCCTCCCTCGGTCAGCGGCGGTGGTGAGATCCGTGGACACCCGGCCGCAGTCGTCTCAGATCTTAATTTGCTTGGCTCCACTACCAACGCCCGTGGGACCAGCAGCCAGGAAATCAGAGGACGTGGTGCACTGAACACGGCTGCTGCAAAAGACTTCTTTGAGGTGTGACAAAGCGATGGTGTCCCTTTGAAGACCAAGGGGTGTGTGTGCTGCACCAGGCCATCGTATTTTCGCTCATCTCCCATGCATGTGAAGGCAGGGCCGTGACTGAAGGAGACCCAAGGAGAATTGGTGCACTTGAATGGTGGTGTTGGCAAAGAATAATGCCGAATAGACCACGGACTGCCAGGAGAATGATGAGGTCTGTCCCGGGAGACTGACAGCCAGAATGGGCCTTAGGGGTGAGGCCGCGAGACTGTGCCTCATGCACTTAGGAGGGTGCGTGGGAGGGACCGGTTCCGGGAGAAGGACATCATGTCGGGTCAGGGGAGACGGGGAAGGCCCTGGTGGAGACAGACTGAACCTCATGGCCACAAGAATGGGCTGAGAGGTGCCAACGGTTGTGAGAGCGGTGTAGGCCGGCCAGGGTCAACTGTTCCATGTGTGTTTCCCACCTGGCGTGTGGGGTTTTGCTTGCTCCTTCAGCACCCAAGGCAGGGCGAAGAGAAGGACGAAGGAGAAAGGGGAGTCCCCGTCAGGAGCCCCAGGGTGACGGTGGCTGCCTCAGCCCTGCCTTTCTCCCTCACGATTCTGCTGCAGGCGTAGCACACGGCCGGTGTGTGTTTGGAAAGGTTTCTCGGGCTCAGGGTCACAGGCAGCACATTTCTTTCATCTGCAGGTTGGCCGGCCGCCCACTCACTCCACGTGCCCCCGCTGCTGCTGGCCGCTTCTCAGAAACACGAGACCCTGGGTTCCCCGGGCAGCCAGCAGGCTGGGCGCCCGGGACTGTCCAGGTCCCTGACCACTCTCTGGTTGGAGAGGTTTCCAACCTCTTGAAGCCCAGGGATGGCAGAGGCGTCTGTTGACACCATTGGTCTGCTCATGGTTAGAGTCCCAGGCTCAGGCCCCGTGGGAGATCCGGGAGGCCAGGTCAGGTTTCCAGGTACCCGCCCAGGTGACTGGCAGTGGTGGTGGCGACAGTCAGCAAGGCCAGGAAGGCGGCTCAGTGAAAGGAAGGTCTTCTGGGAGCCTTGGGCTTCAGGGGCTCTTGCCCTTGAGCCAGGACCCACCTCTGGCTTCCCTCAGACTCCCGGCAGCATGGACCTAGCAGCCAACGGCCATGAGGTTGCTGGGGACACCGGTCTAGATGGGGCTAGAAAAGTGCTGGTCACCATGCACTGGGGGCCCCTCCCAGCCCCCTGCATAGCAGGCAGAGCCAAAGTGGCCTGGTCACAGAGGCTAAGACCACTCAGAGCCACCAACAGCCTGGAGGCCCCAGCAGTGGGCCCGCAGTGGACACTCTCATCCCCTTGGGCAGCACGTTTGTCCACTGGAAGACATGAGCAGAGGGGCCAAGTCCAGAGGAGTGGGTGTAGCTATGGGATGGGGTCTCAGAGGGAGTGTAGCCGTGGCAGGAGGTGTAGAGGTAGCAGGTGTAACCACAGAATCAGGGAGCATGGGGCATGCACCCATGGAGTGGGGTACAGAGGGGTGTGACCATGGAAGCAGGATTCAGAGGGGACAGTCCTGGAATTAGGATGCAGAGGGGTGCAGCGATAGAGTGGGGGTGTAGAGGAGTACAGCAGTGGAATGGGGTGCTGCCTGGGACAAGGGTACAGAGGAGTGTGATCATGCAGTAGGGGTACAGCCATGTGGAGGTACTGCCTAGTATGCGGCACAGAGGGGTGTAGTCATGGAATGGGGGTTCAGGGGCCACCTTATGTCATAGTTGGACCCTGAGGCCTGGCCACTGGCTGTGGCCCTCCCCACCTCTGGGTGCTAGGCCCTCTCCCGTGTCTCTCCTCTCTAGATGTGGACGAGTGTGCTACTGGGCAAGCCCAGTGTGCCCATGGCTGCCTCAACACTCGCGGCTCCTTCAAGTGTGTGTGTCATGCGGGCTACGAGCTGGGTGCTGACGGCCGGCAGTGCTACCGTGAGTGGGGCGTGCGGGTGGAGGGGGCATCTGCAGGCCTGGGTGCCCGGGGGTGGCAGCGTGGTTCCTTAGCCCCCCACTGGAGCAGGGCTGCAGAGGCACTGGGTGGACCTGTTCTCAGGCCCCGAGCTCCCTGGTTCCTGTTTCCAGCAGGGGCCCATTGACTGGCTGCTAGGTGGGGGTGCTTGGCACTCGGTGGGCCAGCAGACCCTGTCCCCTGCCCCCTGACCTCTTGCAGGCATCGAGATGGAGATTGTCAACAGCTGTGAGGCCAACAATGGCGGCTGCTCCCACGGCTGCAGCCACAGCAGTGGGGGCCCCCTGTGCACCTGCCCCCACGGCTATAAGCTGGACATAGACCAGAGGACCTGCGTCGGTACGTCCTGCAGTCGGCAGGGCTGCGGAGCTTGGGCCCCGGGGCCCTGCTTTGCCCCAGGTCATAGCTGCTGCTGCCCAAGTCTGGGTGGCTGGTGCCTCCATGCGGGTGCTCCTTAGGCTTGCCAAACTCTCCAGCCCAGGTGGTCGGGGGGCGGGGCTTGGTGAGTGGTGGCACTAGGGGACCTGGGAGGAGCCCTGGGTGCTGGCATCAGCCAACTACATCCTCACCAGCTTGTGGCCCACGGGGCACCCAGTGCCTATCTGAGCATTGCCCCATCACCGGGAAGTGCTCAGGGGCCTGGGAAGGCCCAACATGCAGGGTGTGGAAGGCCTGTAGCACTCTACTGTGTACCCCCTCCAGTGCCAGGCTGGCCTGACCTGGCCGGCACCTCCTCCAAATGTCCTGGAGCCTGAGTCTGTGTGTCCTCCTGTGTGTCCACATACACAGACCAGGAGCACACTAGGGTGTGTGTGAGGTGTCCATGGGACTGTGGGGGAGGGAGTGTACATGGCATTTGTGGGGGTGTGAGGTGGGTGTGTACAGGATTTTGCCTGTGACTGGGTGTGGGTGTGCATGTGCTCACAATTGTGTACAGGCCTCTGCACTGTTGTCTATAAGAGTGCAGGTGTATAGGTGTATAGGTGTGCAGGTGCATAGGTGTGTTGGTGTATAGTTGTACAGGTGTGTAGGTGGGTAAGTGTGCACGTATATATGTGTATAGGTGTATATGTGTGCAGGTGTATAGGTGTGTAGGTGCATGTATAGGTGTGCAGGTACTTAGGTGTGTCGGCATATAGGTGTGCAGGCATGTTATAGATGTGTGGGTGTGTAGGTGTATGGGTGTGCAGGTACGTAGGTGTGTGCATAAGTGTCAGGTGTATAGATGTGCAGGTGCATAGGTGTGCAGGTGCATAGGTGTGCAGGCGTGCATACGCCTGGGATTGTGCATGCTCATGTGATTGTGTGTGTGAGAGAGACCAGGTGCAGGAGTGATTGAGTGTGAGTGTGACCAGGTGAGAATGTGTGTAGGATCCAGTGTAGGTGTGCTTGTGCAGGAGTGTGTATGAGATTGAGTGCGGGGTGTGTGTGTGTGTGTGTGTGTGATTGTGTGTGTGATTGTGTGTGGCCGTGACGGGATGGGGTGGTTTGTGTGTGTGCATACTTGTGATCAGATTTGGGAGTGATTGTGTGGATGTGGTGTGGTCAGGTGCAGGTGTGGTCGGGTGATTGAGTGTGGGTGTGACTGTGTGTGTGTGTGCACGTGCTCACCCACACTCGTGATCAGATTTGAGGGTGAGTGTGTGGTGGTGTGGGTGAGTGTGTGCAGGGGTGATCCGGTGTGACCATGTGGGAATGAGCACACGATCAGGCATGGCATGACCAGGTACATGTGATTGGGTGGGCGTGGGTGGGGGCGCCGTGCCAGCAGCTCCCATGTGCCTTTAGACGTGGACGACTGTGTGGACTCCCCCTGCTGCCAGCAGGCTTGCACCAACACCCCCGGAGGCTACGAGTGCGGTTGCTATGCGGGCTACCGGCTGAGTGTCGATGGCTGCGGCTGCGAGGGTGAGCACCAAGGGGTGGGCTCTCTGGGCCTCCCCGGGCTCTGTCTCTGGGCATCGGCCGAGCGCCTCTATTTGCAGGCTATGTCCACTGTCTGCTCTCCTGGGGGCTGGGCCTGCACCCTGGCTGCTTCCAGCCTGGATCAGAGGGGCCGTTGTCATAGACCCTGGGGCAGGAGGAAGGTTGAGGATGGTGACCTACCTGCCCCTGGCATGGCCGCCCAGCCTCAGTGCAGCAGTGGGGCAGGTGGGCAGGGCCAGTCCGTGTGCCAGGGCCCCTGGGGGTCCGCCGCAGCCCCTCGCTCTCCCGCAGATGTGGACGAGTGTGCCTCGAGCCGTGGCGGGTGTGAACAACACTGCACCAACCTGGCGGGCTCCTTCCAGTGTTCCTGCTCTGCGGGCTTCCGGCTGCTGGAGGACCGCAGGGGCTGTGTCTGTGAGTCCCCCCCAGCCCCTGTTGCGGGTCTGTCTATGTCCCTGGGCTCTGCCCGCCCTTCCGGACGAGCCCCCTGCCTTCCTTCCGCCAAGCATTGGGTGGGGGCCTCTGGGGGCCTCTGCCACACCCCTCCCACTGGGTCTGGCCGCGGGTACTGATGGCCAGGTTGGGGAGGGGATGCTCAGAAAGCGTGCCTTGAGCCAGGCTCAGAGGTCCCAGTAGGCCCAGGGGCCCTAGCCCAGTGGGGGCCAGAGCTCTGCCCACCCTTCCCCCTGTCCCTCCCCTGCCCTGCCTCAGAGCGGGTCAGGGGCCTGTACTCCAGACTGAGCTGGGGTAGGTCATTGCTAATGACAGCATAGGTCAAGTCTGCAGGGCCTGAGCCTTCTCTGTCCTGGGAGCAGCGTCCCTGGGCCAGGGTGGCGGTGGCTGTGGTAAGAGGGCACAGGAGGTGGCTTTGGGGGCGGGGACTGGCTTGCTCCTGG
>NW_022111357.1:42097376-42101146 GCF_000313985.2 Echinops telfairi
CCCAATGTCCCATTGATTCAGGCCTAGAGGGGCCGAGAACTTGGCTGGTTTGCACAGCATGCTCTGGGCCAGAGGAGCCCTGGGCTCCAGTGGGGGGAGGCACTTCTGAGGTCTGTAGGCCTGAGCCTGGCTGGGCCCCCTGGTCTGAAAGCTGGGGAATGCCCTGAGGCCCTGTGCCCGCCTGCCCGCAGTCTGCCTGGACGACTCCTTCGGCCACGACTGCAGCCTGACTTGTGAGGACTGCAGCAACGGGGGGACCTGCCTGCCCGGCCTTGATGGCTGTGACTGCCCCGAGGGCTGGACCGGACTTATCTGCAACCAGAGTGAGGCTGCGCGGTTGGGGGAGAGGGGAGCACGGCGGACAGGGAGCCCCAGCCCCACTCACACTCCCTCTCTCCTCTTACCCGCCCTGGGCGGGCTCCACATCCTGTGCCCCCACACGCGCGCCCCCATTGGGTCACACATTCCTTCCTCGTGCCTGTGAGCATTCACGCACGCTCACACACCCACTCCTGTCTTCTGTTCCCTCTCACATACTCATTCATGCACTCTCTTGTCCCCGCCTTCCTTCACTCCATCCCTGTGCATTCGTTCACGCATTCCAAATTGTCACCTTTGACAGCTGGGGCGTTAGTCCCGCTGCTCTCTGCGAGCTCGGCTTTAAGCCAACAGCTAAGGCCAGGCTGGGGTGTGGGGCGAGTTAGGAGCACAGGGGGATCAGGACACCTGATCTGAGGAGTGTCCCTGGCAGGACCTTCTCTGGCTCAGGCCATCGCACCCACGTCCTAGTGGCTCATAGCTCCCCTGAAGCCTGCTCCCAGCCACCCCCACCCTCCCCCCCCACCCCACCCCACGAACACTTGATAAGTTATAGATTATTTTTTACATATCTTACATCATCCTCCATCGCTTCTCACCCACTTTTCCCCCCACCCCACCCCCACCATCTAGAGGCTTTTCCACACCCTACCCCACCTTCCCAGACCAGGCATGGGGTTTGTTGTGAAGGGCAGGCATTTTTCGTAAGCCTCTTCCTGTTTGAGCATGCTGACCAAACGAGACCCGTGCAGAGTTCAGCTCGCAGGGAGATGACACAGTGATTGATTAGTGATGTCTGCCCCGGGCAAGGGCCAGGAGGATGGGACACCAGGGCCTCCATCTGTTGCTCTGGACAGAAGCTTCTGAATGAGGTTTAAGCCTCTCTGCTGCCGGTGACCCTGGTTCTTCATGTCCCCTGTAGCGTGTCCTCCAGACACCTTTGGGAAGAACTGCAGCTCCTCCTGTGGCTGTCAGAACGGCGGGACCTGTGACCCCATGACAGGGGCCTGCCGCTGTCCCCCAGGTGTCAGTGGAACCCACTGTGAGGATGGTGCGTGGGCCCCTGGAGCGGGGGTGGCATGGGGAGGGGCCCATTCACTTGCTGGTTTGCCCGCTCTCTCCCAAGTCTCCTTCCTTCCACACAGAGGGCAAGGCCAGAGGGCCTGGGTTTCAGGACAGGAAGGACCCGGGAAATGGAGGGCACATGATGAAGAGGCTGGACTCTCTCTCCCCTCCTACCCATCACCCACCATCTCTGGGTGGCCAAGTGGGGTCCCCATGCCATCCTCCCCCTTGTCTGCCCACCCCCAGGCTGCCCCAAGGGTTTCTATGGCAAGCAGTGTCGAAAGAAGTGCCATTGTGCCAACCGAGGCCGGTGCCACCGCGTCTATGGGGCCTGCCTCTGCGACCCAGGGCTCTATGGCCGCCTGTGCCACCTGGGTGAGTCCCCAGCTTGGAGGGGAGCCCAGGCAGGGGCAGAGGGGGTGGGGTTGGACTGTTGACCACGTTGTGGAGGAGTTTATTTGGCGCTCAGAGAGCTGGCCCTGCTAGGATGGGGGAGGGAGACTGGGGTCCACTCAGGCTGCCCTCTTGACCCAGCTGGCCTCCAGGGCATTGTGCTGGGAGACTCCCAGCCACAGAATGCAGTGTGGTTGTAGGGCAGGGGCAACCCCCAGGCTTGGGTCTGAGGGTCAGGGGTGCTGAGGAGTGGGCAGGGGTGAGTGTGATAAAGCCACTACGGGAGGTGGTGGGGTGGCGGGTCAGAGAGCCTCAGGGTAGCATCGCTATATGATGTTTGTCACACGGGGTTCTTGGGGGGATGTGAGATGCGCAGGTAGGTGGTGGGACCTGGGGCAGGTCCCTGGACTTCCTGGGGCCTTGTTTGTGTGTAAGGGGAGGACATTCTGCACAGGCCCCCGGGTCCCAGAGAGCACCTGGTTAATACATGCACACAGGCTGCGTGGACTGGCCAGCTGGTGCTGGGCTCTGGAGCTGGACGCACGGGGCCGGGGGCGCTGTGGATGCGTCTGGGAGCTTTCTGTTTGCCTGTGGTGTCTCTGGCTGCAGCCTGTCCCCCGTGGGCCTTTGGACCGGGCTGCTCTGAAGAGTGCCGCTGTGAGCAACAGAACACGCGGGCGTGCGACCGCAGGGACGGCAGCTGCGTGTGCAAGCCCGGCTTCCAGGGGGAGCACTGCCAGCACGGTGAGGGGGCGCAGGTGTGGGGGGGAGGCATCCCAGGGCCACTGACCCCTCCTCTCTGTATCCTGGGGGCCGCTGACCCTCCCTCCGCCTCTGTATCCCAGAGTGCCCACCAGGCTTCTTCGGCCTGGGGTGCCGGCAGGAATGCACCTGCCCTCCAGGTGTGGCCTGTGACCCTTCGAGCGGCGAGTGCCAGAAGCAGTGTCCTGCCGGCTTTCAGGGCAAGGACTGTGATCAAGGTGAGCGGCTAACTCAGGGCCCCCCGTGATCTGGGGTGGCCAGGGTGCAGGTGACTGCAGAGGTGCTGCAGGGCCAGTTGCGGGGTGGGGGTGGGCAGCGCCCTTACCTGCCTGACTCACTGTGCCAGGAAACTTAGCTGGTCTCTCTGTCCAGATGCTCTGAAAGGGACCTCCAGAATGAATCACTCACTTATTCACTTCCTCCTACTCTCATTCATTCATACCGTCAATCACTCATGTACTCACTCAGTCATTTGTTCCTTCCTTCATTCATACCTTCACTCACTCATTTACTCAGTCATTCCCTCCTTCATTCATTTATACCTTCACTCATTTACTACTCATTCACTCCCTCCTTCATTCATACCTTCATTCATTCATTCCCTTCCTCCTTCATTCTTATCTTCACTCACTCATTTACTCACTCATTCACTCCTTCATTCATTCATACTTTCACTCCCTCCTTCCCTCATTTATTCAAACCTTCGGTCACTCACTCAATTCACTCCCTCATTTACTCATTCCATCATTGGTTCTTTCATTCATTTACCCTTTTGCTCACTTATTCATTCACTGGCTCCACTGCCCCCTGTTCTCCCCGCCCCCAGTGCACCACCCCTCCCAGCACCCTTGTGTTCCATGTAGGCCTGCAGGAGCTCTACTTGGGCAGTAAGAGCAGGCTGGCGAATGGCTCCGGGGGGGTGGGGGGTGGCCTGGGGGTGAGTGATGGGCACAGAGGGACAGTTGAGGTTGAGGCCTGGGTCCCGCGTCCATGGTGGGAGAGGGGGTGGCCATGGAGTGCAGCAGCACACTTAGCCCCAGGGACCCCCAAGGGAACACACCCTCCACTCAACAGCACCCCAAGCCCAGGAGCTGCTCAGCCAGCATGAAGAGGGCCATGGGAGGGAGGGAACCCGGGCTTCCCCAAGTCTGACGGGGGTGCGGGGGTGCTGGATGAGTAGGAGGGACAGAGAGGTGTCCCAGCTGCAGCTGGTGACTAACGGGGCCTCTCCG
>NW_022111357.1:42101246-42108074 GCF_000313985.2 Echinops telfairi
GGGGGTGCGGGGGTGCTGGATGAGTAGGAGGGACAGAGAGGTGTCCCAGCTGCAGCTGGTGACTAACGGGGCCTCTCCGTGGACTCCTGTCCTTGGTGCCTCTGGCAGGTGGGCAGCCTAGTGTGGTCCCGGGGGAGCGGGAAAGGGAGAGGAGTAAGCAAGGCCACGCTGTCAGTGCTGACAGGCACTGGGAAGGCCAGGTCCTCTCTGGCTCTGGCTCAGGAGCACACGCCCAAGGGGATGGGCAGCTGGGGCCTGCGGAGGCAGCCTGGACAGGGGGCTGGCCTCAGCATACCTCCTCCCACGGGGCCAAGCAGTGGGCACAGGGACACTCCAATTGGCCATCTAGGCCACCCATGCCCATGGGCTGTTGAGCCCAGCCACACACCCACCTACTCCATCCCTGGAACCCCGCTGGGAGAGCCGGACCCCACCCTTTGCTGGCCCAGGTGCTGATAGCTGAGCGAGCAGAGTCCCAGGATGAGCTACAGGGAGGGGCTCCCACACCCGGTGCTGTGGAACCGGGGGCTCCTCGTAACTGCGTGGGCAGTCGGGAAAGCATCACAGGCTGAACATGGGACTCCCCCAGGGAGTAGGAGTCTCCACGAGGCCTGGCGACTGGGCCTGCCTGGCCCTGGTCCGCACTGCACATGTGGTTTAGGTGTGCCCTGTGTCCCTGGGGGTAGACTGAGGGTGCCTCCACGGGACAGGCCCCTGGACAGGGTCTATCTGAGAGGTCAAGCCCCCTATTCCCATCCTTGGACTCTGCCCGGTCATCCTCCCCTGGCTCTGGGGGCTGGGGTCAGAGCAGTTTTGGGGTGTGGAGCCTGGGGCCCTGCAGCCCCCACTCCGTAGGCTGCCATGACGGTTTCCTGGACTCGGGGTGCTGTTCTGTAGCAGCAGCAGAAGTTGGGAGCAGCTTGGGAACTGGGGCCAGGAGGGAGCCCTCTCTTCCCTGCCCTGGTCTTGGGCTCACTTCTTGACCTGGGACAGGGAGGCCGATGCTGGGCCTTGAGGGGCAAGGCAGGCATGGGAACCCTTAAGCCTTGACCCCTTACCTCCACAGCATGGGGAGCAGTGTGGGCGGGGCCCTGTGACACCCCTCCATCCTGAGATCTTAGCATGGGTCGCCCCCTGCCCCGCCCACCTCACTGCCCTGCCATGGATGGAAGAATGGGGGCCTCCTGTAGAAGCTTCCTTTCCTTAGTCTGGGGTGGGCATCGGCCTGTGCCCTTCCTTACCCACCCCTCCTCTCTCCCCCCAGGAGAGGACGGCTGCTCTGAGGACAGGTGGACAGCTCCCTGGGGGTCCTTGTGGGGCGTACACATATCTCAGGCCTCCCAGCAGGGCAAGAGCTGGGAGGGAGGGGCTTGTGGGGGGACTTGCCCTAGGTGGGAGGGGAAGCAGACCAGGCCTGGCCTCAGTGCCCCTGCAGCCTCTCCAGGGACCTGATGGTCATCCCCAGTAGGGGCAGGTTCTCCCTTTGGCTGCCTGTCCTCACTCGTGACCCCACCCTGTCCTGCTTTTCTGTGCCCCTGAGGCCCAGAAGGAGCCTGCTCTGTGATGCTCCCTCCCCCCTGACTTGGGACCTGCCCTGGACCCTCAGGGGCCTGGTGCGGGTGTGGGACCTGGGGCCCAGGGTGGGGGCACTGAGGCCTGTTCTGCATCTACCTGCAGAGTGCCCAGGGGGGACGTTCGGCGAGAACTGCTCCAACCAGTGCTCCTGCGGGGGCGCCCCCTGCGACCAGGTCACGGGGCAATGCCTGTGTCCACCAGGCAGGAATGGGGACGACTGTGAGGCAGGTGAGTGGCAGACAGGCTCCCCAAGTCCTCCTCTCTCTCCCGCACAGTGTTAGGGGACCTAACCCCAGTTCCAAGCCATGTGTGTGGGCCCCCGCAGCCCCAACCCTGAACTGTGCTTAAATTCCACTCCACACCTGCACTGGGAGTGTGCCTCCGGCCAAGCTTAGGGACCACTGATCCCAGCCCCAACATTGTTCAAAAAGCCCTTGACCTCAGTCCCAGCAGTGTTTGGGGACTTCTGATTCCAGACCCTGTGTGGGGACCTCTGGTGATGTTGGGCTGCTAACCACTGAGCAGCAGTCAGAGCCCACCAGAACAATACGGTGCCCCTTTCCTTGAATAGTTAGTCTCGGACACCCACAGGGCCAGCTCCACTCAGTCCTGCAGGGTCGCTGTGGCTGTGGCGAGGTTTGGGTTTGGCTCAGCCCGGAGCCTGCAGACCCGGCTTCCTCCAGCTGCTGTGAGCCCTGCTGAGCCCGTCAGGCTGGGCCCGGTGTGGGTGTACTGGTGTCTGGAACGGAGAAGCACTGGGGACCTGTTGGCCCTTGGAGGGCAGGCCTGGGTTGGCCAGCAGTCTCTGACCTGCTCGGCACACAGGCCCCCAGCACCCTCTCTGGGAGGCCCTGGCCCCTGTAGCCTCATGTGGGCCTAGTGCTGGTGGTGCTGAGATGCCCAAGTCCCGGTGAGAGCCGTGGGCACTGACTGGGTGTGGGGGGTTAGAGTGTCCCGAGGGCCGCTGGGGACTCGGTTGCCAGCAGATCTGCCCTACGTGTGACCACGGTGCCAGCTGCGACCCAGAGACAGGAAGCTGCCTGTGCCCACCTGGCTACATGGGCAGCCACTGCCAGGATGGTGAGTAGGGCCCTGGGTGTTCCTTGGGCAGGGGCTGGACCAGGGCACTCAGTCCCTCTTTCCTGCAGCATGTCCAGCAGGCTGGTTCGGCCTTGGCTGCCAGGCCAGGTGCTCCTGTGCCAACTCGGGCCACTGCCACCCTGTGACCGGGCAGTGCAGCTGCGCCCCGGGGTGGACGGGCCTGGACTGTCGTAGAGGTATGTGGGACATGGGGTGGGGGTGGGGGTCCTCCACCTGCAACACATAGGGCCCTTTAGGGTGGGGATTGCTGGGTCTGTGGCCCCACAGACCCTAGTGGGGGCTGGATGCTCCACTTGTGACCACCTCCCTGCCGCAGCGGCTGTTGTGGCTCCCTCCTAACATGCCCCTCCACTTGCTGGGTGCCAAAGGCCTTGCCGGGCCTGCGCCAAGTGACCGGCTCTGTTGCAGCCTGCGACGGGGGGCACTGGGGGCCCGACTGCATGCACCCCTGTAACTGCACCGCGGGGCAAGGGAGCTGCGAGGCGGCCAGCGGGCACTGCCTGTGTGAGGCCGGCTACACAGGCCCACGCTGCGAGCACTGTGAGTTGGGCAAGACCTCGGGCCGGCCCCAGGGCCCCGGCGTGGGGGCCATAAGTTTCAGGAGCTCAGGAGCGCCCCACTCTGCCTTCCTAGCCCAGAGAAGAAGTGGGTGGCCTACCACCCCCTGGCTAGGCTCTCAGGCCCCCGCGTCAGGAAAGGACCAACCCACCAACCTGTGCCTGATGTCACCCACTGGAGGGGGGTGGGGTGTTTGTCACGACTGTCCCACTGGAGGAGGGGCAGAGGGTATGGCTAACGCATTGCGGGTCAGTGGAGGTCAGTGGTGGGCATAGAGCCGTCCTTGACTGAGGTCCCTCACCCACAAGGCTGATGCCTGGGCTTTCAAGGGGACTAAGGGTTTGCTCCTTATCGGTGGGGGTGGGGAGGGGCTCCCATGGGGGAAGGAGGGCTTAGTGGGCCCCAGAGTGGTCCTGGGGTGGGTCTCTTAGAAGCAGTCCTAGAAAAGGGTCCTCAACACCAAAAACATTTATTTGAAACTTGCCTAAACCTTCATACACACACACACACACACACTCACACATGCTTGAAGAGTGGGAGGGGGTGCCAGCTGGGAAGGCTTCCTTGGGACCTGGTCCTGCCTCCTGTCCAGGCCCCCTCTAATGGTGGCTGGCACTGGTACCCAGGGTGTCCCCAGGGCCACTTTGGGCCAGGCTGTGGACAGCAGTGCCAGTGTGAGCATGGCGGAGCCTGTGATCATGTCAGTGGGGCCTGTACCTGCACGGCTGGCTGGAGGGGGGCCTTCTGCGAGCGAGGTGAGTGGGGGCAGTAGGGGGCACGCTGGGCCAGCGGGGGGCACCTCGGGCATGCAGCCCCCACCACTGCCCTCGCCCCCCCTCTACAGCTTGCCCGGCTGGCTTCTATGGCGTGGACTGTCTGGGGGCCTGTGACTGTGCCCACGGAGCCCCCTGCGACGCTGTGAGCGGGGTCTGTGTCTGCCCGGCTGGCTGGCATGGCCCCCGCTGTGACCATGGTGAGTGTGGCCACGAGGCCCAGGTACTACTGGGATGTTGCCCAGGGCAGGGACGGGGGATGGGGTGGGGAGGGGAGGGTCCGAGGCACCAGGTGGCTGCACCTGCTGTTAACCCCAGCACGGAGCTTCCCCATAGGGACTGCATTTCAGTGTACCTAGTGTGGGGGCCCTGGGTCCATACGGGAGGTGGCTACAGAGAGGAGCACAGGTTTCAGGGGCCGAGGTGGCTCTGACCATGCCCCCACCCCCTTCCCCAGCCTGCCCAGCCCACACCTACGGGCTCAACTGCAGCCAGGGCTGTGCCTGCGCCAACGGGGCGTCCTGTGACCCGGTGCTCGGGGGATGTCGTTGCACCCCAGGCTGGATGGGACCCACCTGCCTGCAGGGTGAGCCCGCCCTGGGAGCCCCTAGGATAGTGGTTCTCAACCCGTGGATCGCAACCCCTGTGGGGGTCGCCCGATTCATCACAGTAGCAAAATGACAACGATGAAATAGCAGTGAAAGTAATTTTATGGTCGGGGCTCACCACCACGTGAGGAACTATATTAAAGGGAAGGTTGAGAACCACTGCTCTAGGATGTGGAGGACCCCGCCCAGGCCCTCGCTGGACCATGAGGGGTCCCCTGGGTGTGGAGGGCCTGGCGTCCAGCCTGGAATAGCAGGCAGAGTGGGGAGGTGCCTAGCCTGGGGGGAAGTGAGGGAGTGTCATGGCTGGAGGCCCCTCTTTCAGCACTGCGTCCCTGGGATTGGGCATTCCCTCGAGGGTGGCCAGCACCAGAGCTGTGGGGTCTGGTGGGCTGATGCTGTGGGGTCCCTCCCCTGCCAGCCTGCCCGTCGGGCCTGTATGGCCAGGACTGCCAGTATCCCTGCATCTGTCGGAACGGAGGCACCTGTGACCCTGTCTCTGGCCACTGTTCCTGCCCCAAGGGTTGGGCCGGCTCGGCCTGTGAGCGGGGTGAGTACTCTGGGCCCAGAGGGGCCCCCTGAAAGTCAGTGGGAGCCAGATCTGCAGCCTGACCTGCCCTGGTCTAGGAGGCTCCCTGGCCAGGGCAGTGGCCCGGGTGTGGCCCAGGACCTGCGGGATGACCAGCCCTGTGACCTGTCCCTTTGGATATAGGGGCCCCGGGGACACTCACCTGCTCCCCGCCCCCGACCCCCCCGCAGAATGTCGCCCTGGGCACATGGAGGACGGCTGCATGCAACCCTGTGACTGTCTTCATGGGGGGCTCTGTGACCCTCACACGGGCGCCTGCCACTGCCCGGCCGGCTGGGCCGGGGACAAGTGCCAGAGCCGTGAGTGGGGGCGGGGCCAGTGGCCTGATGGGGGTAGGGTGCACATCTGCAGGCCAGCCCTTCTTTCAAGGGGGGGTTGTGGAATCACAGGGGGCAAGCAGAGCAGTTTGCATCTCAGCTCCGTCCCATGTCCTGCAGCCTGTGCCCAGGGCACCTTCGGACCCAGCTGTCAGGAGCGATGTGTCTGCCGGCGGGGTGCCCCCTGTCACCATGTCACTGGCACCTGCCTCTGCCCCCCAGGATGGAGGGGTGGGAGGTGTGAGAGCGGTGAGCACTGGGCCGCCTGGTCAGCAGCACCCAGGGTTGTGTGGTCCTCCAAGCAGGGCTGGTCCCAGGCGCGCTCCGACGTCAGGACGGAGGGGTGAGGTCCCCGCACTGAGGGCCAGCTCCTGGGGTGGTCCCCGGGCCCCCCAACCCTGTCTCCTGGAAGCCCCCCATCCCTGCCTTCCCTGCAGCCTGCCCACCTGGCTGGTTTGGAGAGGCCTGTGGCCAGCGCTGCCACTGCCCGCAGGGCACCTCCTGCCACCACGTCACGGGGGAGTGTGGCTGTCCCCCTGGCTTCATGGGGCCTGGCTGTGAGCAGGGTAGGTGAGCCTGATGGGCAGGGCCATGTGAGCCTTTGAGCTGCACCCCGGAGAGGGTGTGAGACCTGGGCTGTGGCCAGAACTGATGCCCTTCCCACCTGCCCCCAGACTGCCCACCTGGAACTTTCGGAAAGGACTGTGCCCAGGGGTGCCAATGTCCCAGCGAGAACCAGTCCTGTCTCCCTGCCACGGGGGCCTGTGTGTGTGCTGCGGGGTACCACGGCAGCGGCTGCCAGCAGCGTGAGTGCCTGTCGTGTCCCCCACACCCATGGAGTCCTCTTGAGGGGGCGTTTCCCTAGGGGGTCAGTGTTGTCCTGCTGAGCCACTTTGACGCACTGCTGCCTCATGGGGTGGGGGGCAGGCTGTTGTTGGAGGAGCTGGGGCTGGTGTCACCTCCCCGGCCACTGGGGGCAGTGCCCACTCTGGCCCTGGCACAGCTGGCTCTCTCCGCAGGCTGTCCCCCTGGGCAGTTCGGGCCAGGCTGTGAGCAGCAGTGTGTGTGCCACAACGGGGGCTCCTGTGACCCGGCCACAGGGGCCTGCCACTGCCCCGCTGGCTTCCTGGGGGCCGACTGCAGCCTCAGTGAGTGGCTGAGGCTAGGCTGGGGACTGGTGGAGTGCGGGGGGGGGGGGGGGGGGGGGGGGGGGGGGGGGGGGGGGGGGGGGGGGGGGGGGGGGGGGGGGGGGGGGGGGGGGGGGGGGGGGGGGGGGGGTGCACTCCACGTACCTCTGCTAGTCTGGGAGC
>NW_022111357.1:42108174-42135107 GCF_000313985.2 Echinops telfairi
GGGTCTTGGGATGGGGGAGGGCAGGTAGGAGTGGGTGCACTCCACGTACCTCTGCTAGTCTGGGAGCACGTGACCCAAGGTGACCCCTCTGGCTGAGGTCCAGCCAGCTCCGCCCCTGCATCGGCAGCAGGCATCATGCCGGGAAAGGGCCCTATCCCCAGTCTCAGGGGTGGCCCTGGAGCTCGCAGCAGAACAGGCCAGGGTGGCCCCGTGGAGCTGTGGGGGGAGGGGAGAGAGAGTGTGGGGGCTGGCAGTGTCTGGGGTGGTTGTCCTCACCGCCTCCCACCCACTCAGGGGAGGGCAGGAGACAGTTGTACACAGTGTCCTCCCCTGTCACCCTCGACAGCCTGCCCACAGGGCCACTGGGGCCCCGGCTGTGCCCATGTGTGCAACTGTGGAGAGGGCACGGCCTGTGACCCCCTGACTGGCGCCTGCACCTGCCCCCCAGGGCGAACTGGCACCCACTGTGAGCACAGTAAGTGCCCGAGGTGGCTGAGGGCAGGGGCACCATTCGGCCCAAGGTCAACCCAGCCCACCCCTCTGTCCCCCGGGTGGCCGTGGGCGGGCGTGTGGCCGAGGGCAGGCTGCTGCTCTCTCTGAGGGCCCAGCCCAGCTCCTGGCTGAGGTCTCCCTGGGGCAGCTCTGCTGGGTCTGCATGTGGGGCCCAGGCCCGGGCGCTTGCTGAGAGAGGCCCAGGGCTCAGGCTGCAGTGGAGAAAGGGGGCCTGGGCGACTGTCCTCCCAGCCATGCCCATAGGTCTGTACCCTCACCTTATCAGACCTGGGTACACTGCCACCCTCTAATGGTACCCCATGCCTCAGCCCTCGGGAGCCTGTCCACTGCCTCCTCCAGCACTGGCTCCAGCCAGCTCAGGGTCTGGCCCTCCTCACCCCCAAGAAAGGACCGACCTCCCCCCAACTACCCCATCCACTGAAGGCACGCTGGTCTTCCCTCATGGCCCTGGGCCGGGATGCAATGTGCCAGGCTTCAGGGAGCCCGTGCATGGCATGTTGCCACCTCTACCAGAAAGCCTTCCCTGATGGCCAGCCAGCCAGGCCAGGCGCTCACACCCCCTGGGGTCAGAGGCTCTGAAGGAGTGAGGACCTGTCTGTCTGCTTTGCCCTGGTCTGCAGTGGGAAGAGGGGGCTCCCCACAGCACATCTGTCGGGGCATGTGGATGGGGGGCACAGGGGACGCTTGAGTGCCTTTGGGGACTTGTGGGCGTGTTTTGGTCCCAACGGAGCTCCAAGCAGGCCTCCTTCACCCACAGGCTGCCCTCACGGCCAGTTTGGCTCGGGCTGTGAGGGCGTGTGCCCCTGCAGAAATGGGGGGCAATGCCACGCCGTCAATGGCAGCTGCACCTGTGGCCTGGGCTGGACAGGCCTGCACTGTGAACAGGGTGAGTGCCCGGCTGAGGGGCGGGGTCTGAGTCCAGGCGAGGAGAAGCCCCGGCTCCAGGGGTGACCCTGGATTTGCAGAGTGTGGGCTAAGATCCAGGGTCACTTGAACTGATCACAGTGTGAAGGGAGCGGACCTCCAGCCCCATTCTTCACCTGCCCACCCTCTCCCCAGCCTGTCCGCCTGGGCGTTACGGGGCCGCCTGCCGCCTGGAGTGTACCTGTCTCAATGACGCGGCCTGCGAGCCCGCTACGGGGGCCTGCCACTGCCGCCCCGGCTTCTACGGCCCGTCCTGCGAGCACCGTGAGTAGGGGCCAGGAGCCACTCCCTGTGGGGGGTCCTGTGTCAGCCTCAGCCATGACAATGACAGGTCCCTGAGTCGGTCCTCCTGGGGCTTCAAGAGAGCAGGCCCAAGGCTGAGCGAGGGCCCCTGGCCTGGGGCCTGGGTCTGCCCTGGGTCCACCCTCCTCACCCCTCCTGCCCAGAGCCTCCTGGGTAGAGGTGGGCCAACTGGGGTGGGGTGGGGGTGGGGCTGCTTCTCGTGGGTGGCTTTACTCCCTGTGGGTAAACTGAGGCTGGAGCAAGGCTAAGGAGGCGCTCCCCTCACCACGCTCTGACCCGGGTCTCCCCTCAGCCTGTCCCTCTGGCTTCCACGGGGCCGGCTGCCGGGGGACCTGCCAATGTCAGCATGGAGCCCCCTGCCACCCTACTACCGGCCTGTGCCTCTGCCCCGCTGGCTTTCAGGGCCAGTCCTGTCAGCTAGGTGAGCTCAGTGCCCCTGCCCCACACATGCCCTCTCTCACCTCTCCTCCCCCCTCCCCCTACACCCCCTTTCTCCCTACCTTCCCCGCCTTGCCCAGTCCAGCCAGGCAGGGAGTGGTGGAGGACAGCCCGTTGTCTCTCACAGGGTGTAAGCCTGGCTTCTTCGGACATGGCTGCCGGCAGAAGTGCGCCTGTGAGGGAGGGGCGCCCTGTGACCTGGCCACTGGCCTCTGCCTCTGCCCCCCGGGGCGTACGGGAGCCACCTGTGACCTCGGTGAGTCTGGGGTCTGTGCAGGGCAGGCGCCCTGCGGTGGGTCCATCAGGGTGAGTCTATTGTGCTGGATGAGCTACCGACCCAGGCTGTCTGCAGCCCCCACCCAGCCCAGTGGGTGGGGGGGGGGTCGGGGGGAGGGGCAGCACTCAGGTTGTCAGGGTCAGTCATAGACTGCTGCCAGGGGCTGGCCAAGGTCAGACCTGACCGCCCAGAGATGGCCCTAGGAGTCTCTCCCAGCATGGGGACCTCATTCGGTCTGTCATTGGAGGGAGAAGGCTCACCGGTGTAGGCTGACCCCAAGGTAGGGCTGAGCTCTCCTGCAGAACTGATCCTGGCTCCTGGGGTCCTGAAGAGGGGTTGTTGGGCTGGTAGCTGTGGGGTTGGCGAAGGGGCTCGGGGCTGCAGTGAGCTGGGGACTGGGCTGGGGTGTGGGGGAGGGCCTGTACTGCTCGGGGGCCCGGGAAACGCAAGCCCCTCACAGACCCGGACCTTAGCCGCCTTCCGCCTCCCACAGCTTGCACTGCAGGGCGCTTTGGGCCTGGCTGTGCCCTGCGCTGTGATTGTGGGGGCGGGGCCGACTGTGATCCTGTCAGCGGGCAGTGCCACTGCGTGGATGGCTACATGGGGCCCAGGTGCCGGGAAGGTGAGTGGGGCCGTGGTGAGAGGGAGGGAGGGAGGGGGGGCACTTTGCCCTGGCTCAGCTCTGACCCTCCTCCACCCCCAGACCCATAGCCATCCCTGCGGGTATGCCCTGCGGGAAGGGCTTCTGCGGGCAAGACTGCGCCTTGCAGGGCAGGCATGCGCAATAGTGCATGTGCGCCTGCGCCGTGTGAGCACTCCAGGCGACTGTGTGCGAGCGTGCGCGTGTGAGCCAGTACCGTGTGCTCCAGCGCACGGGTGCAAATACGTCTGTGTGTGTGCCCCACCCACTGCTGCCAGCCCATCCGACTCACTCCGATCCTGTCGGACAGAGAACTGCCCCCTGGGGCTGCCCAGCCTTGGCTTTCTCCTGTGGAGTGGTTGGTGGGTTCAAATTGCTGACCTTTCAGTTAGCAGCCCCAGGTGTAATCCAGGGTGTCACCAGGTCTCGTGTGTGTGTGTGCGTGCGTGCGTGCATGCGTGCGTGCGTGTGTATGTGTGTACGCACTCACGTGCGCGCCAGTGCACCCGGGTCCTTCAGAAAAGCCAGGAACACTGAAGTAAAGAGAATGGAAGTGTCGAGGAGCCTCCTGAGCCCTTTTGTACGCTAGCACAGGCAGGCAGGCACCGGGAAGCGGAAATGGCAGCCCCCTAGCCTCGTGAGGAACCTTCCCACAGGCAGAGCTCCCCGCTCCATCGGGCCAGCCCAACCCAGGCCCCTCTGGTGCCTAGCACTGTGTGCATCTTTCCAAGCCTCTCCAAGGCAGGGCAGCCATGCCCCTGCTGATAAGAGCTGTGGAAGTTGATCAGAAGGGCCCCCAAGAGCCTCTGCTTGACGCTGGCTGGCTGCTTAGGGACTTAATGCTGACCCTGGTGTCACCCAGTGGCCAAGTGTGGTACTGCAGCGATGCCACCCAGGGGGATCTCTGGGGATTTGAGCCGGAGGCCTTGGGCCAGGTGGCATCTTAGTCCAGTGCCCTCCTCTCCCTTGTGGGGCTGAAGAGTCTGGCAGGGACTGCCTCAGGGTTGGGCGGGTTCAGGCTCCTCCCTTCTCCCCACAGCTGCCCACTGCTTTCCCAGCCTGTCCCCAAACCGAGCCTCCCAAAGGTCTCTGGCTGCCCTGGCAAGTCAGGGAGGGCCCCCACTGCATGAGTAAGAGTGAGACTAGTGGGGGCGGGGTGGGGTGTCTGTGGGGGGTGGTTCCTACAGACTGGGTGGGGTTAGGTCTTGTTGCCCCTTATGCTAGTCACCCAAAGGTGGGGAGTACTGACATCTGTCTCCCTGCAGGTGGGCCGACCCAGCCCCTGGAGAGCTCCTCTCCAGTCCTGAGCTCAGGTAAGGGGGTAGGGAATGCCTGCATGGCTGGGTGAGGCTGGTAGGGGCCAAGGCCTAAGGGGATGTTTATCCATCATCTGGGCCCCACCCCTGGGCTGCTGACTCGTTAACACCTGCAGTTTGAACCCACCAGCTGCCCAAAGGGCCCACCCTAGCCTGTCCTGTGGGTCGCCATGAGCCAGTATGGTTGGGGGCCCACGCACCCCTGGACCTCAGCGGTGAGGGCAGGGTGAGGACCAACCCCAACCGGCGCTGAGCAGGAGGGGTGGGTAGGAGGGAGGTCAGTGCCCCACCCCCCGACCGGGCTGACAAACCTCTCCCCTGGACCCCGCAGCAGCCACACGTCTGGCCGTCCATAGCCCAGGATCCAGGCACGGCGGCGATCGAGTAGTTCCAAGCAGCAGTGGCCGAGGCCCCGCCCCTCCACATCTGGCCAAGGGGCTCAGGGGTTCTGGTGAAAGCTGAGGGGCTCCAAGGACCCCTGGACTCCAGCCCCACCCTTGGGGGCACGTGAACCTTCTCTCCGGAGGACTGTGGACAGACGCAGTGCCTGCTCCGAGGAGAGGAGGGAGGCCTGCCCGGCCCGGCCTGGATCCTGCAAGTGGACAGGCCTCTGGCTGGCCCAGGTGCCCAGCACGTGGAGCTGAGGATGCCTGGCTCCGCCCCTGTCTGCCTGGCCCCACCTGGACCAGGACTGAGGGCAGCTAAGGGAGCAGGTGCGGCCCTGCCTTCAGAGCAGGAGCAGCTGGTGCTAGGCTCGGGACTGCCACAGCTCAGCCCACCCTGTATTTATGTCAAGGTATTTATGGGCAGCGGTACCTGCCCTCCACGCCCCTGCAAGACTGCCCAGCCCCCTGGCCCAGCCCAGGAAGCCTTGACTCAGGACTGCAGGGCCTGGGGGTCACTAGGTGATGTCATGGCCATCATGTGAGACCCACTATGCTAGAGAGACAACAGTGTCCTTCCGGCCTGTGTGTTTGCTGATGACAGGGCCAAGCCAGAGTTCAGGCCCTGCCCCTCCGGGGTGTGGGGTACACAGTAAAACTGAAACTATGCCCAGTTCCTGGTCCTGTGTGGGCAACCGTGTTGGGGGTGGGCGGGGAGGCTGCTCCAGGGGAGGTAGGTGGAGCGAAACTCACTCATAGTGAGACATCCCAAGACACCCTGTGTAAGTCGCCAGGCCAAAGGGGAGGGCCAGGCTGAGGCCTGGGCTGGTGGGAGCGCAGCCTAGGTGGGAGATGCTTTCTGTTGAGCGGGCCTGCCCACCTGGACCCCATCAGAGGGGAGAGCTATGGAGAGGGGAGAACAGGCCACTTCTCCTAGAAATATGGTGCTTCTGGCCTGAGGCACATGTCGCCTGGGAAGAGGGTGCTTGGTGTCCAGAGCAGGGGCTGGGGAGATTGTCCGGAGGGTGGCTCTCCGGCAGTAATCCTGTGGGCTCTGCCCTGAGGCTCCCCCCCTGCTCATCTCAGGGTGTCACCTTAGGGTCTGGGCTGTGGCCTGCTCTCCTGCCCCCATGGCTCCAATGTAGGTAGCTGCTACTTACCACACCTCAGGGGAAACCAGGAGGGCACTACCAGACTCAGGAGCCCTGGTGCCCCATTAAAGTGCTCAGCTGCTTAACACAAGGTCGGTGGTTCTAGCAAGCTGCACATGAGGCGGGGAAAGACCATGGTTAGAGGCAGGTGCACCTTAGTTATCAAAGTGACAACTTTGACCCAAGAATAATGGAGGCCTTTGAATCTTGGTGTTGGCGAAGAATAACGAGAGGTCCATAGACTCCCAGAATTTTAATATTCTTTGCCAACACCGAGATTCAAATGCACCGATTCTTCTTCTGGGGTTAAAGATGTCACCTTGGTGACCAAGGTGCATCAGACCCAAGCCATTCTGGAAGTTGGTGAAGAATATTGAAATTACCAGGGACTTGCAGGAGAACCTGGAGCCCTTGTGGTGCAGTGGTTATGCACTGGATTGCCAACCCCAAGACCGGCGGTTTGAAACCAGCCACTCTGCAGGAGACAGACAGGGCTTTCTACCCCTGTAAAGAGTTAAGTCTCGGTAACCCACATGGTGGGTCGGCCCTGTCCTATTGGGTTGCTGTGAGTCAGCATCGAATCGGTGGCAGTGAGCGTGAATGACTGCCCAAAGCATGAACATTCGTGTTCAGCCAGAATGCCCCTTAGAAGCGAGGATGGCAAGACTTGATCTTGCCTACTTTGGACACGTTATCCAGAGGTGGCTGGAGAAGGACACCGTGTTGGATCAAGCAGGAGAAGAGGAGGCAGTCTCTCAACCAGATGGACTGACACAGTGGCTTGGCTGCAACAGTGCTCTCAGAAAGACCTCCTCCTGTGAGGATGGCGCCCCTGGACTCGGGATCAGTATGCTTGAGAGTCAAGTTGACAGCACTTGAGGATGAGAAGAAAGCTTTCCCAGTTAACACCTAACCCCGGAGCGCTCCCTGACAAAGGAAGCGGACTGAAGGAGCCAGCACAGGAAGACCTGAGAGCAAGCACGACCCAGAGCTCCTCCTTCAGTCCCTGGAGGAGGCCGTCAATCATCCTTGGTACAGCGGAGGGCCAGTGAAGGGGAGGACGGGCCTCAAGGAGACGGATGGACACCACGGCTGCAAGCAGGGGCTCGGGCACAGGAGCCAGTGTGAGGGTAGCGCGGGAGCGGGCGGTGTTTCCTTCTGTAGTGCAGAGGGTCTCCTCCCGTCAGAACCTATCTGCCTCTGATGCAGGGTGTTGGCATGGTGATAGGGAGCCAGAACAAGCAGCCAGCCCGAGGACCAGCTGTGAAGACCGAGTGTGGGAAATGCCCAGATTGAACGATGACCAGGATGAGTGGGTTGAATGGATATTTTTCCAGCTCAGGACACCCTTACGTAGCAGCCGGAAGGCAAAAAGAGACGAAAAAATACAGGAAGAGCCAACAGACCATGGATGACACGGGCCACTGCCCATCCCTATGCTGGCGCTGCTGGCAGCTGCCTGCCGAGCCAGTCCCCTGCTGAAGGCAGCCCGTGCACCATGTCCAGCGCTGGTTGGGATGAGGCCACCATTATCCACGGGGTTTTTATGGGCTGAGTTTGGGAAGCAGATCACCAGGACTCTGTGTTCCATCTTAGTCTGGTAGCTTTGCCGAAACACGTGTTGTTGATAGGTCATCGCGTCCCAGCTCACAGCGACCCTGTGTACGAAACACTGCCTGGGCATGTGCCACCCTTGCCAATGTGTCGAGTCCATTGATGCACCCGCAGTGTCCATCCATCTCTTGGAGGGTCTTCCCCCTTTGCCTGGACTTGGACTTCACTAAGCATGTGTGTGCTTTCCCAGGGACTGGTTCCTCCAGGTGACACGTCCAAAGGGCCCCAGGTGAAGTCTTCCCCTCCCACTCTGCGGAGCACTCTAGCACACCTCTTCCAAGAGAGATGTGCTTGTTCTCCTAGCCGTCCACGGTATTGCCAACATTCTTAGTCAGCAGTACAGTCCAAATGCAGCCATTCTTCTGCGGTCTTCTTTGCTTGTTGTCCAACTTTCACAATCACATGTGGCAACTGAAGATACCCTGGCTTGGGGCAGGTGTGCATTCGTTCTTAGAGTGATGTCCTTGCTTTTTAGCACACGGGAGAAGTCTCGTGAAGCTGGTTTACCTAAATGTAGCCCACCATTGGATTCCTTGGCATCATAGCAACAGGCAAGCCTCTGCTGGCAGATGTGTGGGGACTGTGCATGACGTCATTGGCTGGGACTCCTGATGGGAGTCTCCTGCAGGAACTCTGCTGCTGCCTCCTTATCTTCTAAGGCAGAAACCAAACGAGCCAACTCCAACTCATAGGCCTGATTAGAAGTGCCTCATCGGACTTTCCAGGGCAGACCGCCACATCTTTCTCCTGCAGCACAGCAGATAGGTTCAAACATTTTGGATGAGTAGCCATATGCTTAACTTCTGTGTCATCAGAGCTGGTAGAAGCCCAGGAAAAAGAGAAGGAAAAACAAACAGAGGTGGGTAATAATGGCCAAGGAGCTATCAGAGTGCAACTGGGCATTCACAGGGAGAAGAGTTCCAAGAAATAGCCAGTCTACAGAGACCATGGAGCACGGGAGACGAAGAAGTCAGCAGGTCCCAGAGCACAGGAGAAACGGGAGTTAGAGCGAGAAACACCAACAGCAAGAGAAGAGCTGTGTTCTGGTTGCAACCTGCAGACGGAAGAGAAGGCGAACCTCGACTTTTATACCTAGCTGAGCGATCTCGGAAGCACCAAGTCAAATAAAGGTGAAGGGGCCCTGGTAGTGTAGTGGTCAAGTGCTGGGCTGCAGTCCGCATGGTTGGTAGTTCGAAACCACCAGCATCTTTGTGGGAGAAAGACTGGGCTTTCTGCTCCCGTCAGCAGTGACAGGGTCGAAAACCCACAGGAGTTCACAGTGACTCCATGGCCATGAGTTTTTGAGTTTTGGGGCCCACTATACAAAAATGCCCTCTGGAGATCATCTTAGAGGGGGTTCTTCAGCAAGAAGAGTGGAACCCCAGCAGGGGCGATGGGGTGCTGGTTGGCCACATCACTCGCATCCCACCGCGAGTTTGAAATATGGCTGTTGATCTGCCAGTGAAACTCAAGATAAGTTTATGGGGAGGAATGTGCCGAGCAGAGGATGTGCTAAGTCACTTAGCCTGTTGGGCGAGAAAGCCGGAGGCCTTGATAAGCCACAGAAAGTGGTCAGGAAAACCAACCTAAGTGCGGATCTCGGCAGACTAGCCGTATCCACCACAAGGCAAGTGATTTGTGAATGTGCTAACCTAGAGGGTGCTGGTCCAGCCCACCCAGTGTGCTGCAGAAAAAAGGCCTGGCGATTGGATTCTCTGAAGATGACCGCTTCCTCTTTCACGCATGGGGCCAGAATCACGAGTCGGGGTCATGGATTTGATTTTCTTTTAACAACTGCAAGAATACCGAGAGGAGATTTAACTTTCAAGCCATCTTGAGAAAACTTGATCAAGACAGTGAAATGTAGAGAGGAGAAATAAGGCGTAATAAAAACTGGGTCGGCAGGCACTAATGTCACAGTAATTAAATGGGTATGCAAAAGGCATGATTCAAAGGACCTTCGCCCTGTGGCCAGGAGAAAGACGGAGCTTTCTATTCCCACTAAAGAGTTATAGTCTCAGAAACCCACTGGGGGCAGTTCTACCCTGTCCTACAGGGCTATCAATTAGCAATGTGTTGATGTCAGTAAGTTTCGTGGTGAGTTTTTGTGGTATAATATGGTTACACGTTGTGCTGCTAACTACGAGATCAGCAGTTTGAAACTACCAGCCGCTCCTCAGGATAAAGATGAGGCTTCCTACTCCTGTAGAGTGACAGCCTTGGGAACTCCCAGGGCAGCTCTATTCTGCCTTATAGGGAGGGCACTGTGAGTCAGAACCAACTCTATGGCAGCGAGCTTGGTTTTTGGAGACTGCGTTACAAATAATTCCTCAGCATGTTGACCATAAAAGACACTTAAATGGGTAGAAATATAAAGAAGCCAAAAGAAAGACATGGTAGGAGATTGTATTTCGCTAGGTAGAAAGCATCATAAGTTGCTGTATATAAATAGGCCTACCCCCAACAACAGCCTCACAAGTGCATAAAGCAAGGCAGCACAGAACAAATAACTAAGGATCCCTGGCAATTTCAACACGCCATTTACAAAAAAACAAATGTTACTCAGACCACATGTGATCGTGCTTGAGTAAGCTTTAACATAGACACTGTATCTATAGGTAAACTTCATACTCAGCAAATGGAGAAGAGACACTTTTGTTAGCATCTTGGAGCAAAATTTGCTTCTTTAAAGACTAGCAAGAGAGACAAAACATTATTATCAAGACTGATGGGAAAGGTAGAAGACTAAAACCCCCACAAACCGAGGTGACAATATAAATAAAGAGTATTATGAACACCTGTATGCAGCTGAATTATGGCTTGCCCAGCTCCGGGGACCCTCAGGATACATTTGAAAACCTAGGAACGTGGACGAATGTATGGAAATTAGAAAATGCAAAGACGAGAACCCTGGTGGCGTAGTGGTTACACGTTGGGCTGAGAACCTCAAAGTCAGCAGTTCAAAACCCAGAATTTCTACTCCCGCAAAGAGCTAGTCTTGAAAACCCACAGGGCAGTCCTACCCTGTCCTGTCAGGTCGCTCTGAGTCTGCATTGACTGTGCGGCTGTGAGTTAAAAAGACTGAGATGAACAAGCTTTTAAAACTCCAAGCAGCCAATAACTTAAGTCAATGCAACTAGTGATCAAAGACCTCTTCTGCTCACCCCCACCCCCGGGGTCATGGGCGTTTACATAGGTGGTTTTACCTGACCCCCAGCCAGCCCTTATCCTGTCTACTCTGAGCCGGGCCACTCGCTTTACTACCATGGAGTGATTCTGACTCAGGACAGGGTAGCAGAACGGCCCCTGTGGGTCTCTGAGACTGTCACTCTTTACCAGGGGTAGAAAGTCTCATCTTCTCCCCACGGAGCGGATGGTGGTTTTGAACTGCAGACCTTGCAGCTAGCAGCCTACTCGTAACCACGACCCCACCAGGGCTCCCCTGAGCTGCGCCAGAAACTACCTAGAGGGATGGCAGGGGAACTCCCTGAGGCCACTGCGGTCTGGGTCCTGACCCTGGGGGAGGACAGTACCAGAATGTGCACAACCACGCTCACTAGAAGACCAGCTGTTTTAGCAAACATAGGAAACAGTAGTTGCTTGGTCAAATGCCGATGACCGAAATACCAGGACCGTTCGTACATCCGAAAACACGTCAGCACCTCAAGAGGAGGAGAGAAATCTGAGGTCTTGCTACAAGCGTGGAAGGTGTTCATTAGGGTTCAATGCCTGCGGAAAAACGGGGGGCTGAAATGCTCTCTCTTGACAGTGGTGAGAGGCTAGGCATCTACTACAAACATCCTGTTGAAGGAGAAACCAATGAACCAGGTCGCTGTTTAAATGATACCATCTCAGCCATGCCGTCCCTGCCCGCTAATTAAGTACCGTCCGGTGGTGCTTTCTGCCCTACCCTGTGTTATTTTTTCTGCTTGGCCCTAGAATTAGCTCCTCGATCTCTTGGCTGGATTGGCCTCCCCATGAGGACACCAAGTCCGGACAGCTGGGGCTTCTCTCATTTCACTCTGGGACCTGGGCTCTCTTAGGAAGGGGCATATTCCAGCAGTGAGTGGATTCCCCTTCAAGACCCGGAGTGGGGGCCGTGGGAGCTCCCTGCTAGAAACCTCGTCTTCCATGCAGTAAACCTGGGTGCAGCCACCACCCACCCGTCAGTGGGGGCTTAAGTGTTGCTATGACACTAGCCAGGTTCCTGTGGACCTACTAGACAGGGAGAGAACAGGAAGAAAGTCCTGAAGATCTACTTTAGAAAAATTAACCCGAAGGACCACAGTCGTTAGATCCATCAGCAGCCACAGGGGTGACGCGCCACTGGCTAGTGTTTAGTTGTGCCCGGGGTTGCCATCAGCAACTAAATGACAGCCGCCATTAAGACTCAGATGTCTTTTCATAACCCCTGTGCAGGAGAGCCCGGCGGCCCTGCCCATCCTGTTGTAAGCAAATGATCAGAGGTCACAATAATTAACGTATAGAGGCAAACTTATGCTAGTTTGCAAGAGAGATGATCTGTTATCTCCAGAAAACCCCAGAGGGCTACAGCTGGTTACAACGTAGAAGAATTCAGCAAGGTTCACCGATAGAGGCTGACCGGCCTGAGTCAACAGCTCCTCTGCGCCCGAAGTCACCGGCCAGACGGCAGAGCACTAAGATGCTGTCCGATATGGCAAGCAAACCTGCAGTGCCTTGAGAGTCTACCTGGCAGAAGAAGGCAGGGGGCCTTTCACAGAGCTGAAAAAGGCCCGGACCAGCGGGACCAGACAGCTTTCAACCAAAACACCCAGCCCACTGCCGACGAGTTGATTCCACCCCGGCCACCGTCCAGAACCGAGTCGAACTGCTTGTGCCGTCCTTAAGGCTGTAACCTTTATGGAAGCCAACTGCCACCGCTTCCCCTTCGGAGCGGCTGGTGGGTGCAAAGGGCTGGCCTTTAGTGTGTCCCCAGGGCTCCACTGAGCTCACGAGGGAGGGCCATCTCACATAGTGCAGCTGTCACCTCTCCCACTCACTGTTGATCCAGTGACCCCAGAGGACAGGGTCGAACTGTCCCCAGTGGGGTTCCGAGACTGTTGATTCTTTACGGGACTAGGAAGCCTTGTCTTTCTCCCTTGGAGCAGCTCGTGGTCCTGAACTCCCGGCCTTGTGTTTAGCAGCCAGGGCTCCTCCATGCAGAGGGCAGGTGGGGACAGGCGTGTCTGCAGGATGCACAAGCTCGCGAGGACCAGGGATAGGAGGTTCAGATGACGGAATGTGGCCTTGTTCCCGTGAGGAGCCGGGAGCCCCCAGGCCCCTCTGGGAAGCAGTGGTCAGCCTTTGAGCCTCAGAACCTCTGCCCTGAGGACCTGCTAGCAATGCCACTCCTAGACACCAGGGGGCATCACTGGATGCACACCCAGCTAGAGGAAGGGAAGGGCGCTAGGGACAAGCCAGCAGAATGGACAAGTGTGGGTGACCGCACATGACAGTGGCATGTCCTGGCGTGATCAGACACAATGAGCTGGGTGTGCACGGAGCGGCACAGAGAGGTCCTAAAATCCACGTGGAGAGACGATTCCGCAAGAGGTCTACATCCCCAGGGCACTATTTTACAAGGTGTCCTGCTGTACCTCAAGCCCCGGGAAGCGGCTGTGGAGGGGTGAGCGCAGGACAGTGCTGGCTGAGGCCCCACTGGCTCTGGGCCCCGATGGTGGTGAGGCCTGTCCGCCCAGGCCCCTGCCAGGCTTTCCCTGGGACACAGGGCTGTGGCCCCTGCCTCGCTCTGATTCACTGAGCAAATCCAGGTGTGAAGGAAATACTTTAATGTCTTTGGAAACCGCAGTTAACCATTTCCATGCTGGGGTGACATGTGTGTGTATGTGCTTCTTGTCTGGGCTAGGGGAGTGAGGGCCCCACATTGCCCTCTCTGATCACCCTCATGTCACTGCAACCCCCTGGGGGGCACTTGGGTGCAGGGCCAGCCCCGTGGGCTGGTCAGTGGTGGGGCCTGGCTGAGTTCTCCCAGCAGGACTCATTCAGGTCTGCCCCACCCATGCCCGCCCTGGAGGGTGGTGAGGCCCCATCCCGGAAGTGTTGGACCGAACAGGGTCTGGGGGACACGGGGACTACACGTCTGTCTCCAGGCGTAGCCGCTCCAGCCTGCGCACGTTGTCCTCCAGGGCCAGGCGGCTGGTGATGGAGTGCGCGAAGTCCTCGGGGAACCAGCCCGTCTCCCCGTCGCGCAGCCGCTCCCCGAACAGCCAGCCTGCGGGTCCATTCGGAGGGATGAGGGGCCTGCCCTGGATGTTGGCACCCCCGAAGCCCCCAGACTGGCTGCTCCAGACGTTTCCAGGGGGGCCACGGGGAAGGAGGTTGAGGCCTGGGTCTATCACACCCAGCTCCTCCCAGGGCCCCCGGCTGAGGGCCGCCCCCTGATCACCGGCTCAGAGACAAGCGGGGCAGCCAGCTTGTGCCTGCTGATCCCGGGGAGGCTGCCACCAGCCCTCCACGAGACACAGGGAGGACATGCTGTGCCACTGGCCACCCCCTGCAGGGCCCTCGCCCAGAGGCTCCCGGCCCTCTGCCCGCTCACCGTCCTCCTGCTGCAGGACCAGGACCACGTCCGCCTGCTGCAGTGACATCTCATCCGCCTGCTTGGCGAAGTAGGCCTTGGTGATTTCCACCTGCAGCAGGTCTGGGGGGATGGGGAAGAGGTGTCAGCGCCAGGACCCCCCAGGGGAGGGCCCCCAGACCTCTGCAGGGGCCAGTCCTCCCGACACAGAAATGGAGCTGCTACGTCCAGGGTCTGGGGGGTCTGGGAGTCCCACGCTTCAAGAGGCAGCTGGCTTTGGGCTAAGGGACCCCTGCAGGGGACAGGCAACTGTTGCCTTGGGGAGACCAAACCTCTCAGGTGACAGACCCTGGGGCAGGAGCCTCTGTTTCTGCAGACATGGAGGTTTTGAGGAGGGCTGATGATAAAGGCCAGGGTAGGGTAGGGGCACAGGTCCCCAGGGCAGGCTGTCTTGAGCTCACTCAGGCTGGGGTGGGACAAAGGGCTGGCCTCTGGCCCTCTTCAGCAGCCCCCCGCCCCCCAGGCCAGGACAGAGGCTACATGCAAGACCCCATCTCACCCCCTTTGTCACCATGGTCCTGCCACTGTCGTTCCTTGTGCTCCAGCGCTGTGATCCACCGGGCCCGCTCACTCCTGGGGCCAGAGAGAGGAGCGTGTGTGTGCGCGCGCGTGAAGCTAGGCCTCTCCACCCTGCCCCATCCCCAGTCAGGGCACTTCCGGTGAGGCAGAGCGGAAAGACTGGGTGGGGGTGGGGTGGGGTCCGGGGGTGGGGGGTGTCCCCAGGCTTCCCACTGGGAGTCCCTGCTGCTGCAGGCTCAGCCACAGAACCAGAGGGATCTCCTCTACTCTGGGAGGGGCTGGGGTGCCTGAGCGTGCCACTCAACGCTTGGGGAGCTCACAGGGCCAGCCAGGGACAGGGTGGGCTCCTCCACAGGCAGGCAGCCAGTCCCATCACACCTGCCCAGACCCAGAGCCCATTCTGCTGACCCACAGCCCCTGCCCTCCTGCCTGGCTCTCCCTGCAGGAAGGCTTGAAGGAGCCTTGGGCAGCGGCCTGGAGCCCCACTGGGTGCCAGTGCCTGGTCTACACTGTCCTTGCTGTTCCTGCTGCCAGCCTCGACCTGCCAGGACACCCTGCCCGCCCCCATCCATGTCCATCCATGGGCATGTGACCCTGACCTCACCTTGCCCACGAGGCCCCCTCCCCTGCTTACACCCCCTCTAGTCCTTGCCCTCCTCCCCCACAGAACCTTCCAGACACTCATCCAGGAGGGCCGTCACGCCCACCCGGCTGCCTCCTGTTCCCTCCCTGGAGTGCGAGCCGCCCAGGACAGAGCTGCTGGATTCCGGGGGGCAGGCCTTACGCAGAGTCGGCGGCCAGCATCAGCTGCTCCTGGCGGCCCTCACTGTTGCGCAGCATGGTGATCAGGAAGGGGTGCGGCACGGAAGAGGCTCGGTGGCCGCCGGGCAGTGGGAGCTCGGCCGGCTCCACCTTCTGGACCTGGATGTGCTCCACCTTGGCATAGTCCTGGACCACATAGCTGTCCTCGCTGCTGAGGACAGGACGGCGGTCAGAGGCGGCAACCATGGGCCTGGGGTGCTGCCCACCCGGAGGCTGTCGGGTCACCCAGGGCTCGCAGACTAGAGCCAGAGCCCAGCAGAGTGTCCCTGGCTCAGGCCAGATAGAGCTCCCACCCGCTGGGTCCCAGGTCCCCCTCCGCAGTGGGTGGCAGCAGGCCCACCTCTTCTTCTTGGTGACCACCAGGACGTCATTGAAGAGGAAGAGGTAGGAGGCTGGCCGGCCAGCGATCTTGCGGAGGAGGCCGCCGTCTTCCACCAGCGCCAGCTCGCCACGCTTCAGCAGCCAGCGGGAGGAGGAGGTGATGGGGAGGGACTGTGGACAGGCCGCAGGGGAGCAAGGCCCCGAGGGCTGGGGTCAGCGTGTACAGCCCAGCAGCACTGTCTGGGGGCCGCAGCCAGGCCTCTAATCCCACCCGAGTAAGTGGCTCAGGTCGCCAGTCCGGCAGGGGGTTCGCTGTGTGCAGGCCTCCAGCAAGGGGCCATCTGGGTGGCCAGCCTGCACAGGGACTTGGCCTGCTGAGCACCTGCTCTGCCAGGACTGAGCTCGAAGCAAGCTCAGCGCTCAGGAAGGCGAGCTCCCTGAATCTCTCTCGCACTGGTGTCCAGGAGCCGGTCCTGACTCTGGGCTTGCCTGAGTAAGCAAGAACCTGCCTTCCTGCCTCTGGGGCTGGCCCTGGGCGCAGTGGCCGCTATGGGGATGAGGCAGTTGGGCAGAGGTGTGGGGAAGGTTGGGTGCTGATGGAGGTGCAGGTTGTGGGCAGCCTGATGGAGTGTAGGGGGTCATTGCAGGGCACAGGACACACCAGGCATGTGTACAGCCCTTGCAAGCTGGGCCCGGACGCCCAGGTCCCAGAGCCTGCAGGCACAGGGTGAGGGAGACCTGGGAGGGGGCCAGCGATCTAGGGGCAGGAGGCACGGAATGGGAGGGGCAACCGATTCTCTGGGCCTGCTCCCTGGCCTGTCTCTGACCTCAAGGTGGCCCCCCCTCTCCACTGAGTTTCTGGTCCCCTCACTGAGGTTGCAGGTCATCGGCTGATGCACAAGCCAACAGGCAGGATGGGCCAGAGGTCAGAAGGGCCTGAGGCCCACCTGCGGTTATCGTCTGGGATAGCTTTCTCTGGACCACCCAGGGATGGGGCCAGCCCATGAGATTCTGAGAGGCCTAAGGGGAAGAGGGGTCTGGGCTCCTTGATACTCCAAACCCTGTACCCAAGGAGGAGTCTGGACCCCAAGCTAGGAGTGAGGCTGCCCTCTCCCCACTAGTCCTGGGCCCATCGGGGCCTGCTGCCTGCCACCCCTCACCCCCCATCTGTCTCCGTTTGCCTGGGCAACCCGGGGGGGTGGGGGCCATAGGCCAGAAAGGAGGTGTGCTTAGCCCGTGTGGCCAGGGAGGCAGAAACCACGGCCATTCCCCCACCCCCACCCCATGTGGAGCCAAAGGCAGGCCGTTCTTGGCCTTCCACAGCCTGTGCAGCCCTGGCCTGGAGCGTGAGACCCTGCGGTTAGGTTGTGTCCCTAACCTCTAGGCTCAGCCTGCAGGAGGCAGGCCTGGAGGAGGCTCTGGAGAGCGGGGGGGTGGGGGGGGTGGGAGCTCACCTTGACCTTGCTGAACACCAGCTGCTGTTGCAGCGCGAACAGCTGCTCCGTGCGCTCCATCTGGTGCGCCCCCTCGTTGCACTGCTTCACCAGCTGCGAGGGGGCAGGGTGGGGTGGGGGCTGAGTGCCACCCGCTCCATTCCCCCACCTGCCCCAGAGGGTGCTGGGTATAATCTTACACCAGGAGCAATGGGCTGGGGTCACCCAATTCTGACGATGGAAAGCTCAGGGGTCAATAATCTGCACACCCCTGCCGTGAGGGAGGTCGCGCTCAGCCTGGCCTCTGCCCGGCCCGCCTCACCTTGCTGATGGCCTTCAGAGCGCGGCCGGCGGCCTTGTACCTCTCGGGGTGGCCCTGGGTCTTCAGGCAGAGTGTCTGCAGAGAAGGCACTGAGGTGAGAGCCAGAGGCCTGCTTGGGGAAGGGCCCCCTAACACTGGAACGCGAGGGGGTGTAGGAGGCCCAGGGTCAGCCCCAGGGGTCTCCTTCTGGAAGCCTGCTGTGCCCAGCTCCAGATGGCCACTGTAATGCCCAGGGCTCCAGGCAGGCCAGACTATGTTGGGTAGAGTCCTTGGAGCCGGGACGCCCCTCTGGGACCCTGGTCCCATCCTTGGTCCTCTCGTTAGCCTCAGGCAGCCCCGCTGCCACACCCCCATCTCTGCCTGGGGGCTGCCTGTGGCCCAGACGCCCTGAGCCTCTGTGTACATCCTCAACACGCAATGAGCCTCCGTGTCCTTCTGGCCCCAAAGTGTCAGGGAAAGAGTGGGCAGGAGGTGGCACCGGCCCAGGCCCTCCTCTGTGCGGGGCTCAGATCCCTGCTGTGGGGAGCATGTGCAGCACAGGGTCCTGGGAGCTGGGCCAACCACTGATTCTGACTATCATTATCGCATGTTAATGTCATAAGTGTGGCGAGGCCATCAGCACGACAGTGACGTCATTGACATCCTTCACCAGCAGGATGATGATGCCGTCAATGTGACGGCACTGGCTGGACAGTGACACTGTTGATGTCCTGTCACTAGTAGGCCGGTGACAATGACAGCAACAACAGAGAGGTCCACAGGGAGCAGGCAGCCCAGAGAGAGCAGGGATGGCACTCTGGGGGCGGGGGATGGGGGCGGGGTTCCGTCCAGGCTGACTCACGTCTGTCAGGAGGGGCAGCCGGGTCACCCTCTGCATGGGGAGGATGAGGAAGGAGATCATGGGCAGGCCCCCGCACGCAGGCTGCCGCTCGATCTGCCGAAGGGCCTCGCGGAAGCCGGGGTTGCCGCTTCTGCAACAGAGGAAGCCAGGCGGAGCTGGTGGCCGGGGGCGGGGGCCCGGGGGGCGGGGGCGCAGGGCGGCAGCACTCACGTCAGCCTCTGCAGCGTGCGCTGCTGGTAGACCTCGTTGGTGCAGTAGGCCACGTAGGGGTGGAAGTGCCGCTCGGCGTGCTCCTCCAGGATGTCACTGATGTCGTCCACGCACACCTGCTCCTTGTGCCGCCGCTCCAGGGCATTGAAGAACCTGCAGGGGCGTTGCAGTCTTGGCGGTCCCGGCCACACGTGCACACTCAAATGCACATGCCACCGTGAACACGCAGGGCACCCACAAACACACGTGCAGGACCACAAACATCAGAAAACGCAAACTCGCCATCTCCAGTAATCCTGACTCCTGGAGACCCCACAGGGCAGAAGAGAGCTGCCCTGTACGTTTCCGAGAGGAATTCTGTGGGAGTAGAAAGCCTCATCTTTCTCCCATGGAAAGGCTGGTGGTTTCGAACTGCTAACGTTGCTGTTACAACCTAATGTGTAATGCACTGCATGTGTAGAAAATGCACACAGGTAAGCCCGTGCATGCGTACCCATGCACACAGCATGCCTGGAGGAGGACCTGAGGGTCAGTGGGTCGCTGTCCAGCTGATGGGACTGCGCTAGGACCCAGGCCAGCACCTGGAGCTGTGAGTGTTGGCCATCCAGGACAGTCCCTGGACAGATGAGCCCCTTAAACCCCAGATCACAGGGCGGGTAGCTGTGGGCCAAAGCTGCCGTGTGGGCAGGGACAGTGAGGGCACCTGGTCAGGGGCCTCGGGGGACACTCAAGTGGAGCCCATCAGCCGTGGTTCCGGCTGTGAGTCAGAAGCACCGTGCTGTCCTGGGGGCCCTGTTCACCTCAGTGTGTGGACACTGTGCACCAGGGACAAGCCCTGCCTCGTGTCTTATGGGGAGGGGAACTGAGGCCCAGGGGAGGGGAGGGGTGTCCCTGAGGCCAGATGTGTGCAGAGGACCAGCTGATGTGCCTGCCTGGAAGTCGGGGTGAAGGACTTGATGCCCTGCTGGCTGGGACCCTCACCAGGGAGCACTCCTGGGTCCCCGCACGGCAGGAGACACCCCATGGCTGAACGTGCTGTGAAGGCCCTGCTCAGTTCTTCAGAAACGCCACAGGGCCTGGCGCAGCTCTCCAGCTAAAAGCCTCCCCTCTAGGCTAGGAAGGAGCACAAGGAGAGGAACTGACCACAGGCTGGGGGGAGGCCAGCTGCCTAGCCTCCTGGTCAGGCAGAGACTACCTTGGGACTCTCCCTCCTGGGGTGCCGAGGGGCTGGCTCCAAGGATGCAGGGGGTCTGCCCTGGTGTGAGAGGAGCGCTGGGGTGGGGTGGGAAGCTAGGGGCATGGCCGATGTGGGGCCCTTTGGGCATGAACCTCAGTGTGGACATGGGGATGAAGCCATCGGATGGGCTGGGTGGGGCCTTGTCATCATGCGCACCTGGAACATGCCGAGCCCCAAGGCCCCGCAAACCATCTGCTCCTTGATAGCAGGGCCCAGCAAGGCTGCTCCCCTCCAAAGCGCTTTGCCCTTGGAGAAGCCCCCTGTCCCTCGGGTCTGGCCAGGATTTCACCTGGGCTGCACCCTGGGGTGCTGTTCTGAGGACAGAGGCAGCGATACTGACAAGGGGAGGTTTGGGATAAAGTCCTCTCCCATGAGATAGGAGGCCGATCAGTCCTGGCCACTCAGCAGGGAGCAGCAGGATGAAGGACATACTAGGCAAGGGGCAGACTGGCCTGCCGGCTCAGAGGGACTTGTGGGGGTACACTGAAAGGAGGCCCTAGGCCCCCAAATCTGAGGCTGGCGGGGATTTTTAGGTCCCGGGCACCTTGGGTAGTGACCCTGTTGTTTAGTGGCCCCAGAAGGTTTGGCCCTCACTCAGTCATCAGGACCAGTGGACTTGTAGGTAGGTGGTGGTCACTCAGGTACTCCTGTTCTCTGGGCCTCAGCCTCAGCCTGCACGTGCACGCACGCGCGCTCCTGCCCTCTGCAGGGCAAGCACACACAGCTGCAGGTCAGTGCTGTTTGTCCGCAGAGGCGTGCACCCACCACACACACTCCTGCGTGCACGCTGGCTCTCCTCCCAGCCCCCCACTCTGGCAACCAGAGCCGACAGCCTTCTCTGGGCCACCAGACACCAGCAGGCAGAACACGCCCCATGGCTGCAACCCGAGGCCCCAGCCTGGCTCTGGCCGGCACCGTGGGCACCATGGTCTAGGGAGGGAGGCAGGCGGGGCTGGGGCAGCTCACCCCTGGCTGGCCCCCTGCACGTCCCGGATGTTGGAGAAAAGGTGATGGTGGTCCGTCGGGGTCATGGTGTTGCGCAGCTCGCTGGACTGCAGGAACTCGGCCACCAGGATGCCCAGGCTGTGCAGGTAGGAGAACTCCGAGGTGAGGATCTCAAAGATGGCCTGTGAGACAGAGGGGGACACTGGGGGATGCCGGGGACACTGGGCCCTGTGCCCACCATGCACCAGCCCCCAGATGGGGCAACACACAGGTCTGTGGGCAGCAGAGCTGACAACAGGGCAAGCTGGGGCATGGGGTAGGCAGTCCGGACAGAGCTGGGCAGGGCTGGGAGGACTGCCTGGGTTGGCTGTGGGCTCAGTCACCCAGGAGTCCTGTGCCACTGGGAAGACGTCCCCCGGCCCCAGTAGGAAGCAGGGGACAGTACTGCCATGTGTGTGCTCTGACAGGGTCAGGGACAAAGGGGAAAGGGCCAGGCCTGGCATGAGAGACATCCACAAAGGTGACCTCACACAAGTGCCAGCCCTGAAGCATCCAGTGGACAGTGCCACTACAGCTCGGGTCCCCCTCCTGGGGCTGGCTGAGCCCACGAGCCCCCTGGGCAGCCCGCTCCCTCACCTCCTGACGTTTGCGCTCCTCAGCAGACAGCGTGTCCAAGACGCCTGATTCCACCACCTGGGAGGGGCCAGTTGGTGCAGGGACATGAGCTCCCGGCTCATGTTCCCTCCCCACCCCACCCTCCACTGGACCAGACCCCACCGGGAGGACAGGAAGGCCCTGGGCAGGCAGGACCCAGGGCCACCCCAGAATGGCTGCAGGTGGGCATGCAGGAAGACAGGCCAGCAGGTATGGCCCCTGCTTCCCGGTGGGACTCTGAGGAGCCCGGGGCAGCCCAGGGAAGCGTGGTGTCCCTGAGGGCATGGCTGGTAGGGTCCTGACCTCATCGGCGAGGCTGCCCCAGGGATGGGGAGACAGCCCGCCCAGGTGGCGGCAGGGCCAGTGCCAGGCTGAGAGGGCTGAGCACAGGTGGAGCCCTGACTGGGACCAGGTGAAGTCAGTGGCCTGCAGTGGGGTCCTGCCCATTGCCTGCCCCAGGCCTCTAACAAGCTGGAGTGTGGCTCAGGTTGTCCATTGGGCTGTGTCCCCACTCAGACTGCCCTCTGCAGGACCACCAGGAGGCCCCGTCCCCCTGCCTTCCTCCACTGCCCAGTGTCTCAAGTTATGCCAGAATCCTACTCCCTGGACCCCACTTCTAGACCCCAGAGGTGACAGACCTCCACCCTCCACACCCTGCACTTGGCAGGTGGAAAAACCATGACTTTTCATAAATGTCTATTGGCTAGGGGTCAGGGGATCCATCTGTACCTGCTGGGCCTCCTTGGGCCAGAGATCTCACTGCAGTGACAAAAAGCTTAAGGGTGGGCACAGCCCCCTCATGGGGGCCAGCTAACCAGGAGCCCCTTAGGCTGCAGACACCTTGGCTGAGTCCCCTCCCCTGCAGGGTCAGGCACCGCCCACCCATTCCTCAGGCCTCTCTTCTGTCCCCACCCTGCTCACCCCTGGCTGCAGCCTTGACCTCCTGGGTAGTGCCTGCCTGCCACCTCCCACTGCACTGTCCAGAGCCCAGGGCCCGCCCCCAGTGCCCACCAAGCCCCCACAGCCAGGAAGGGTGGGGTAGCACGGCATCTGGAATGCAGAAAGGGAGAAGGGAGGGACTGTAGCTTGTTCACAGCCCCAGCTCAGAGCCCCAGGCCAGGGCTTCCTGCCCCCATGGCCACCAGCCTTGCTGACCCTCCCAACCTTGGGCAGAAGGGGCTCTTTTGCCCCAGTTCCAGCAGGTCCGAGTGAGTGGAAAAGCAGATTGGGTGGCACACTCAACGTGCACACCACACACACATAGTCACAAACACTACACACATAAAACACAAACACCACACTCACCACCACCTCTCCCCCCATCCCCCCCACACAGTTGGAAGACAAACACCCCTTGCTCACTACTCCCTCCCCATTCTAGCCAGGGGAGGTAGCAGGGATTGCCCACCAGGCACTTTGGAGGCTGGCAGGGAGGAGTGGACCGCCCGGCTCGGAGTCTCCCACCAGGACCAGCACCAGCCTACCTCAGGGAGCTGGCTCCAGGTGACCTGTGCGGGCCGGTAGCTCTTGACCACAATGGCGTCCACTTTCCGGGGGCTCTCGGGGCTGGCATGGGCCTCCAGCAAGTCGTCATCGGATTCATGGCTGGTGTTCAGGCCCCGCTCCCGGATCTCCTGATAGAGGCAGGGGTCTGTGGGGAGGGGGTGAGTCACCTGCAGGCTGGGGGGCCCTGAGGCCTGTCCCCTTGGGAGTCCACAGGTCAAGCCCTCTGGAGGGGACCCCAAAATCCCCTCAAGCAACAGGCGGCGTAAAGCACCCCGCAACAGGCTGCTCTCGGGCCAGCTGGTTCCCATGGCTGGTGGGCAGTGAGGTAGCAGCACCATGCAGAATGTGGCACCTCTGACAGGGAAGCTGACCAATTGAGTGCCCAGGGCCTAGGAGGCTCTGGGCAGGGCTGTCCCCTGACCCCCAGACTGCAGTGAGTGCCTAAGACCCAGGAGGCTCTGTGCAGGGCTGGCCCCTGACCCCAAGACCTTACAGTGAACTGCATGTTCCCCTGTTCCTCACACCAAGATGCCACCCCAAGTCCTCACGAAGATGGACTAGTGTGCCCCTCTTTACCCCCAACCCCCAGTGACCCTGTCCACCAAGACTCTGGGGCAGGCAGAGCCTCCTGACAAAGGCGGACCCTAGCCCAGCCCTCAGTGCCCACCTTCTCCCGTCCTGGCTTCAGGGGTGTCTGCACCTGGACTTCCCCTGGGGGTCCAGCTGCATCCACCCTCAGCAGGCTAGCATTTACCCTCTGGGCTCTAAGCCGTGCCCATCTCCCCTGGCCTGGGCTCCCAGCATGGCCTCACACAGATGTCTGATACTGTCTCCTGGGACCTCCATCTGTCCCCTTAGGAACCACCAGGATGCGTCTAGTCCATCAGCCCAGCCTGCCAGTCCCGGAAGCACAAGGGTCCTGAGAGCACATCTAATCCCTGTGCCCCAGGATGGCCCCCCAGCGGTGAGGGGGCCCGCCTGAGCCCAGCTCCCCGGGGGCTAAGCACTCACCATCCTTGAAGGAGCCCTTGTGCACGCGCTTCCGTCCCAGTGTCCTCTGCAGCAAAGAAGAGGGTGGTCAGCATGGTAGGGGCAGGGGCGGGCCCATGGCAGACCCTCTGCTCCAAGCCCAGAGACCACCAGGCCCAACATGTTCAAGATGCAGAAGGTGCCTAGCCCTCGGTGCCAGTGGCGTCCCAGTTACCAGCTGGGCAGCAACCCGAGAAGGCCCAGGATGGTGGCCACCAGCCGCTCCTCGGGAGGAAGATGGGCCTTCCACTCTCGTTAACAATTAGTCTCGGAAACTCACAGGGGCCGGACCACCCCAACCTGAGTCGCATCGGGTAGTTTGAGCTTGTCGTTTAGGGGGAAGGGAGTGACTGGGTGTTGCCATGTGGGGCCTAGGAGGATGGGCCAAGGTGCACTGTGGGACTGTGGGTTCGGTGCTGGTGGGGTCCGGAGTCTGAGGCCTGCCTGGGGGAGGAGGCACGGCTGATCCGGCAGAGAGGATGCTCGGTGTGTGGGGTGGGTGGGTGGGCTTTGGGGGTCTGCATGGTCTGGAGGGGATCCCAGGGCAGAGCAGTGGTGGCCGAAAGAGCCCAGAGAAGGAACTCCAGGCTGCAGAGGAGGGGTCGGGGGCCAGATTTCTGGGATGGCAGTGAAAACAGGCCAGGTGCTGGGTAGCTGCAGAGGAGGGGTGGAGGGAGAGGGGAAGGGTCAAGCGGGGTGGTGGGCAGGGCTTTCAGAGGCCCCAGCTTCCCAGCTAGGTGCCCAGCTGAGGCACACCTCCCAGGTATGCTGGTTCCAGGAAAGCCAGGGGCTGGTTTCTCGGACAAGTTGGGGCCTGAAGCTCCCCAGGCAGGTGTTCGATGTATGCTCCCAATAGAACCGGCCCCCGCACCCTGGGTCCTGCACACCAACAACACCTCCACCTCCAGGTCTCTACGTGGGCTGCTGGCTCTGCCTTCAATCTTCCCCTTCCCAGGGCAGGTCTCAGTTGCCCTGCTGGCATTCCCTCCCCCACCCCACCCCCAGCTGCCCTGGAGCTGAGAAGCCTGGTGGGGAACGTAGTGGGTGCTTTGGAAGCATCTGCTGGAAGCAGAAGCATGGGGGAACGAGAGAAGGAGCCAGCAGGCCTGACCTGGGCAGTGCAGGGGGCAGCAGACAACTCCCAGACAGGCACTGGACCCAGGCCCTTCAGGGAGGACTAGAGCGGAGGTCAGCCCTGCCACCGGAGGACAGAGCTGGCAGCAAGGACCCCGCCCATGACTTCCAGTCCCCCTGCCCCATGGGCAGAGGCCACCACTCTGTAGGCTTGCTGCCCAGCCCTCTGTGTGACCCTTGGCCCCCGTGGTCACTGTCTGCTCTAGAGACATGCCCCCCCCCCCCCAATAGGATCCCCGTCAGTGCACTCGCTGACGGTGATGCTGGGGCACAGAGGTGCGGGCTTACCCAGCAGGAAGGCTCCACCCCAGGCTTTGGGGGCAGCAGACGCCTGGGGCGGATTCCAAGATGGGCCCTGGTGAGTAGCCGTACAGAAAAGCCAGGGGCAAGGCCTGCTCCCGAGGCGTGCCCAGGCTGCTCAGTCTTCCTGGTCTGGTCAATGTCTGGAGCAACCCCCCAGCCCAGATTCACCAGGGCGGGAGACCCAGCAGGCGTGGGCAGGGCCACTTCATACAAAGGCCTCTTAGCTAGTGGCTGTTGGCAAAGGGTCCAGTGACCCGGCAGACCTCTCCCTGCTGGGCTGTGTCTGATTCTGCAGGGGCACGCCGGTGTGAGCTGGTGGCCAGCCTCTCCTGACCCCACAGGCAGGCTGGTACTCTACAGATTCCTAATCAGCGCCCACAGCTCGGCCGGCCGCCTCAGAGAGGGCCCAGCCGCCACCGAGCTTGGGTTTTGGAGCCCAGGCTGGATGAGCACCTCAGTTGTCCACAGCTGCCCCATTGGTGGCAGGAGAACAGCTGCCAGTGGCAGTCCCTCTGCTCTGAGCCCCGAGACCCTGTGCCCACCATGTTCAAAATGCAGAAGGTGCCCAGCCCGGTGCCAGGGGAGCCCTGGCCCGCACACAGGCACCCAGCAGCCAGTCCTGGGAAGAGCCTTCACAGTGGAGATGGCGCAGATGGGCAACCCCCTCCCTGCCTACAAGCTCCGGAGCCCCCTAGACGCACCGCCAGGTGAGGGTGCCTACCTTGTGCTTGGCTGGCCGAGTGGCTGGCTGGCTGGGCTCCTCAGCCAGCGCCTGGAGCCGGGGGCTGAGCTGCGTGGGGGCCCCCTCATTGCCTGGTGGCCCTGGGCCCTTCATGGCTGCCCGGTAGGACTGGTTCCGTAGATTCCGCTTCAGGGCACCCCCCCAGCCTGTGTCGACGTCCATGTCGTCCAGAGAGAAGCTGGTGCCTGGCAAGAGCCGGGCGTCCCGCCGGGCGGCCTCCTTGCTGAGCATGGCCGCCCCAAAGCTCTGGTGGCGGGCGGGTGGCTTTGCCTTGCTGCACGCGGCCAGGGTCCGGGGGATCAGCTGCTGCGTGCCCATCTTGAGGGCGGCGGGGCTCTGTGTGCTCAGGATGATGGGGGGCTGCGGACTCCCGTCTTCCAGGGGTGTTTGGGCCTTGGGCTGGGCAGTGGTCCCATCCTGGACTCGCAGGGAGCCCCGGACCATGGGGAGTCCCGAAACGGGGCTGCCATTGGCATCGAGCTGCAGCTCAGCGTGGAAGCGGTATTCCAGAAGTTTCTCATCCAAGGAGCTGTCCGAGTATCGCTGGGACATGCTGGGCAGCCTCGGTGGTCTGGAGAGTGGGGGGCAGAGGCAGAGGTGAGGATATCGGTCCCTCCTGCCACCTGTCCAATGACCACCTGCCACGCTGCTGCCCACCTGGTCCCTGCTGACGTGCTGCTCCTCACATCCACCCTGGTCACACCCCAGGCAGCTCCGGAACAACTGTATGGCAGAGG
>NW_022111357.1:42135398-42142320 GCF_000313985.2 Echinops telfairi
CTTGTGAGTTGGAGGTGAGTCCCAATCACATTCTCATGATTAATATTGTGCCCCACTATACCCTCCCATAGCAGTGCTGCCTTGAGAATACGTCTTACAAGCACCTGGCTGACTGCTATCTAGCCGGCAGCTTGAACGACAGGAGCAGACATGTGCTATCGCTCTGAAGACGGTCACTCCCCCTTACCTGCCCCGGACACTGGGGTTAGGTGACTCCTCCTATGTACTCAGGGACTTTTAGGGTTAGGGTACAGCCCACTCTGTTATGTACGTGGTTACCTGTAATTAGGGGGCTTGCATGCCCCCAAGTGTATATAAGCCTTGGTTGGAAATATATGCTCTCTCTCTCTGCATGGATTTGACTTCTGAAGTCCTGGTGGTCCCGGGGGGTGAGCCCTTGCATGCCTTATCTTGTCTAATGTCTCTTTCATTTACCCCTAGCACATAACCGCCCTTTGGACCCATTTGATTTTGAGGTCTGGTACCCCACAACAGGGCAGACACAGCAGTTGAGGGGCATTTGCAGAACTCAGGCCATCTCCCACATCCCGGGAACCCTGCCCGGCATGGACTCCTGGTCCTCCATCCATCCATCCCTGGTCCTCTCTGGTCCATTCCCCATCCGCCCCACCTCCAGCCTCTCTCGCCTAATTCCAGCATAACGGGCAGCCTGGCCTCCGACATTGTCCTTTGTGTCCACGGTCCCTGCTTGTCCTTCCAGGTACAAGTGGCTGCCCTCCCACCCCTCTGGACAGGGTGTAGCTTGTGACAGGTCACATGAACAGAGGGATGCATGTCTCTCTCAGGCAGGGTCTCAGTTCTGGTGTGTGACCTGTCATTTCCCCTTCCTCTGCTGCCTTGGCCACAGATGTGGTGCAGGGATAGGGATGCCCTGGCCGGGGGTCCCTAGTGCTTGGGAGGTGCTGAGCCTCCAGTGACCTAGAGTGCAGCTTTGCTGGGGAGCACCCACAGGCCAGTCAGGACCACTGTAACCCTCTAGCCACTCTATTCTGAGGGTCCTCTTGTTCCTGTGAATTTGGGCGTGAATGCCCACCGTAGCATTTCCCTGCAGGGCCTTGGCTGTGAGATTTGGAATGGACCCCTCCTACTCCCCAAGGGACGCACTGCGGGGGAGACCAGGGCTGTAGGTATGCTCCCCACTCTGACCGACCCCCCCACCGGCCAGGTCGCCCTCACAATGCTGCTGGGCCTGGGCCTCCCAGAGATTCCAAGCTGCAGCCCGGGGACGCCTCCACCGTCACACACTGACCTAAATCACAGCACAGCTGGGGAGTGGGGGCACCTCAGAGCACCCAGGAAGCCTGGCTCAGTGCCCCTGAGCATTGCCACCAAGGCCTCCCTAAACTCAGCTCTCAGCTAAACCACCCCAGAAAAACGTGTAGGCTCATCTGTTCCTTGGCCCAAACCCGGCTCCCCCACACTGGGAGGACAGCCTGCACATTCCATAGGGCATTCCAGGCCTGAGGACAGCGGTGGCCACAGCACCTCCTTCCACCGCCAGCCCCGCCCCATCTCTGTCCTAGAGTAAGGCTGTGACCCTTGGCCCAGCTGGCCCAGGGCCTGGCTGGGTGGGTGGCTGCATGGCTAGGGCTTACCCACCTGGTGCTGTGCCTACATTTTCCCCAGTCGAGCGGGGACACGGGTTTCTGCTAGGCTTGTGGTAGGCACTGCAAGCAAAACCCACCCCAGTGGGGAGACTTCATGAGGTCCTTTTCTTCCGGGCCCCACTTCCCCTGTAAGAGGCCCTACTGGTGCAAGGCTTATAAGGCTTGAGCCGCTCCTGGGGTGGGGGTGGAGGGAGAAAGGCCTACCATACACCTGCGGAACCCTAGGGGGCAGTTCTGGCCCAGTGGGTCATTCCAAACCAGAAGCCATTCGAGGGCAGCTACCACAAGAACCACCAAGCAATTGGACCTGGGTGGGCCCTGCATTTCTACAAAGAGCAGGCAGCACCAGAGGCAGGCAGCCATGCAGGAGGTTCCCCTCCCTCCCCTAGACAAACTCCATGCCCTGCCTCCCCACTCTGGCTTGGGACCCCAGGCCAGCTTTCTGCCCCAGCCTGGCTCTCCAGGTCCAGGCCTGGTCAGGCACACAGCCTGCTGGTTGCTTGTTCTCTCCCCAGGCGAGGGCAAAGTCTGTTCCTGGGGCGGAAGGCGCCAAACCGGGGACCTGTCGGACCAGCCATTGCTGGGTGTGACCTCTATTCCTAGCCAGGTGGCCACACCCAAGGCCCTGAAACCACTGCCCTGGGTACATTCTGCCTGGCACGGTCGGGGACAGAATGGAGTGGGTGGCACTGAGCAGTGTGGGCAAGTGCCCTCCTAGCCCGCACCTGTTACAGAACCTGGAGCCCCTCAGGGCATGGCCCTCGGGACTGAAGGTCAAGGACAGCCAGCAGCCCAGGAGCTGTGCGTGCTCCCATAAAACGACTCCGCAGGCTCTCCGTCGCTGGTAAAAAGGTTGCCAGGGCTCCCTCCGGAAGCACTTCTGGGTGAGCTCGAAATCCCTGCGCACTGACCCTTTAGACCACCAGGGCGTCCACAGTCACGGTGCGCTCCCTGCTGCCCTTCCGCTTGCTCGCTTGGTCAAAGGGATGCACAGCTAGTTTCTAAAGTTAACGAAAAACCCGGACTGGTCGTGAAGGGGGGCTTCCCCTCCCAGTGGCCCCACCCACCAGGGGGTTCCCTGCCCACCTCTAGACAATTTCCAGCGCGCTATTCTGCCACCGACTAACTCGGGGTGGCCCCGCCCACCCTCCACCTGTACGGCAGCACCGTGGGGTCAGTCTGGGCAAGCCATCGAGACCTACGGGCATGTCTTCTGTTAATCATTTCCTCCCCGGTCACCGGCCAGTCCTCCTGGTTAATGTTTCCCAACGCACCACATCTCTGCCGTGTGGCGACTCCCTTCCACACGTCCGCTCAGCCTAGCCTCTTCCCCAGAGCGCCTCTGCCGCCTCTTGCCTGCCCTGGGAGCCTGGCTCCCCATTCCCTGGTCTGCGGGGCTCCCTGCTCTGCCTCCCATGGGTCCCTGTCGCTTCCTGGCTTCCCTCCTCCACATATGCTGGCTCCTTTCTAAGGACTTGCTTGGAGGAGCCCTGATAGCATAACGTTTCTTGGGCTGCTAACCACAAGGTCAGCAGTTCGAAACCACCACGTGGGAGCAAAACACAAGGATGTCTGCACCCGTTAAGTCTTGGAATCTCAGAGGGGCAGTTCTGCTGTGCCCTATTATAGGATCACTGTGTGTCCAAATTGACCCAATGGTGGTAAGTTTGAATTTGTAGTTTGTCTTTTTTATATCCAACCCCTGCCCACCTCCCCGCCACCCTGCACACCTCCTGCAGCTTCTCAATGGAAGTAGTTTTCATCCAGAAAAGCTTGCTTCCTTTCTCAGCCAGCTCCAGGTGACAGATGCCACTCCAAAGGATCACCCCCACCCCCCACCCCCCGGGCTGTGACTGTGGTCTCCCCACACGGAGCCCTGCTGGAGGTTTGAGGCTTAGCCCAGGAGTACAGGCTTCCGGGTGGCTTCCCGTTCACTGTTGACAGAGCCTCCCTTCTAGTTCCACATATCTTTTAGAGCCACATGTTGGTTCGGGCTTTTTAAAATAATGGTTTCTCCCCCATTTTCTCTGCCTTCCCTTTCTGGAATCCCTCTGCATGAGTTCTGCCACCTCTGGGTGCTCCCATTCCTTGTCAGCTGCCGCCCCTGTTCTTGTTTCATGGATGTGGCACATTGATGATCTGTTTTTAGAAACCAGTTTCTCCAAGGCCCCTCGTTCACCGCCCACTGACCCGCGGCTCACCTTCCAGCCCAACAGTACGGGTCTACAAGGTGAAGAGTAATACCTGGAGGGACACCCTCCTTCCAGCGGTCCACTGGAGCGAGATCCAAAGGGCAGCATGTGCCCAGTGGAGAAGCTGAGAAGGCAGGAAGGGGCAGGAGAGAAAGGAATAAAACGGGAGTCGCAAAGAGGAGGTGGGAGGAGGGCTGTGATGTTGGGCAGATGCCCTGAGACACAAAGCATACGGGCTGTTGAGTAGAAAACGGATGTGTGCTGAAACTCACCCAAAACACAATGAAAAGTTAGGAAGATCAAACAAGAGTTTCTGTTTGCTGGCCTGGCTCCAATCCCCCCCCACCCCAACTCTGTCCATCCTTCGTCTCTGCCTCGGGGGCCTGTTCCTCCGGTGGTCCTCCATGTCTGGTGGTCCCAGTGTTCTCTGCTGCTGTGGACAGTCTGCTAGGCGAGGCCCGGGCGCACACATAAACCCATGCTTCTTCCATGGCAGCTGACTTTGGTCCCGTGCCACCCACAGTGCCCATAGCCAGTGACCTGTGTCCTGGGCCAGGTGGTTTCTGTGGAGTGGCACCTTTCAGTCTCCTCAGGGGGCTACCTGCATAAACCTGGTGGCCCATGTCCTAGAGCCAGTGCAGGGGTGTGGCCGAGAGCACAGACTCCCCTGATGCCGTGAGGGCAAATGCCAGCCCCTCGGTCCCCTGCAGAACCTTCTGCCTCCCACCCTGGGCCTGTGGCTTCTGATCACAGGTGCTCCACAGCCACTAAGACACACATGGCCCCTTGGGTTAGCTGTCACCTGGCCTCCGACACCAAGAACACCCTTTCCCTGGGCCTCTGGGTCTGGCCGAGCCACCCCGCTTCGCTGACGCTCTCCGGATCCAGCCTCTGCTAACGCAAACTCACCGCACAATGACAGCCTTGTCCTGGGGTAATCCTAGCTAGCCACACATACAGCGCTTGGGTCTGGCCGTGGAAAGCACACCACATCCAGGCTCACCACTGAGGTGATCCGGACCCCAGGAACCCCAGGAAGGGTCTGGAGACATCTGTGGCAGTCACAACGGAGGGGAGAGACTCCTTCCTACCAGCATCAAATAGGTGGAAGCCAGAGACGCTGCTGAGCACCCCAGAATGCACAGGGTGGCTCCCAGAGCAGAAAAAGACTGGGCAGCAGTGGCCAGATGGAGAAACCCTGACTTAGCCACCTAGAGGCTCAGCTTCACTGAGATCAGTAAGGGATAGAGCCCCACTAGGGCTGTCCGCCTCAATCCCAGCCCTCCTCTAAAACAAAAAACAACCCAATTCACTGCCATCGAGTGGATTCTGACTCATAGCGACCTCGTAGGACAGGGTAAAACAGTCCCTATGGGTTTCTGATACTGTAAATCTTCACAGGAGTACAAAGCCTCATTTTTCTCTCAAGGAACAGCTGGTGGTTTCAAACTGCTAACCTTCTAGTTAGCAGCCCAACATGAAATCACTATGCCACTAGCCCCGCTGCTCAGCAGAAACACCCCTGCACCTCCCTTCGATGACACACTGTCCCCAGCAGCTCTCAGACACAAAGCAGCTCTCTGAGGTCAGCCCTGCAGGGCTCTCCCTGGCCACCCCCACCCCCCCACCGGCGGGGCTCCAGTTGCTTGTACATACAGTGTGGCCCTTCCAAAGCCCCGCTTGGAAATCAGAACCTTGACTCCACAGGTCCCCACCCCCCAGGTGACGCCCCTCCCCTTCCCCTTCCCCCCTATCACCAGCACTGAAATCCACACACAGGTGCTCTCCCTCAAAAGCTTGCTCACTTCCTATGTCTGGTTCCTCACTGAACTTCCGGCAGGTGAGTCACTGTCCTTTCAAACAGGTAAGAACACCAGGTACCTAGGAGATGCAGCCTCCACTATGCAGTATGCAGGCAGGCAAGAGCCCAGGTGAGCCAACCCCAAACCAGAGGCTGCCCACAAGCAAGTGGAGGGAGTGGGGGATCCACACTGGTTCACGGGGTCACGACAGGTAAAGATACTGTAACATACAACTTCCGCCCGACACCCAGCCAAGGAGACAAAGCTCAAGATCCACCTGGAAATGGAAGGGGATTGGATCCACCACAAACACATGCTCTCAGGAGCCCCAAGCCAGGGCCCCCAGCACGCCATGTTCCCCCGTGGTGCCTCAGTGTCCCCACTTGCAGAAGAGCGGCTCTCGTGTAGGCAGGCTGCAGAGGGTCTGAGACCACCAGTCCTCAGGGGAGCCTCCCCTGACAGGTGTGCAGGTAGGAGGGACCCCTGCTAGGCTCACTCCATCTCATTCTCAGGGACCTCAGCTTAGGGTGGGCCTGGACTAGGGGGATGCTGCCCCCGTTGGCCTGGTCCTGGGTTGGGGGTCCTCCTGAACCCCAGATTCTGACCTCTCTTACCTCAGCATCTAGTGGGGGCGGCGGAACATGCTTATCTCTGACCAGCTCAGTAGCAGCATCCGTGGCTGATGGCCACCTCTCCCGGGGCCTGCTGCTGCTCCCATTTTACAGGTGAGCAAAGTGAGCCCCAGGGTGGCTCAGGCTCTTGCCTTAAGCCATAGGCAGCAGGAATGTGAGCCCTATTGGCCTGAATTGCTGGCTGGGGGTGGGGTGGCGGTGACGACACTGTACACTGTGTCTGGCTGGGACCCTCCTGCTGGCCCCAGCCAGACATCCCCACCAGGACTCCCTGTGTCTCCGGCTCGGTGGTGCACAGGAGATTGGCTTCAGGGACACAGGGGATCATTGCCCATTTCTCTTTGCGGCCCCTCATCTGGGTCTCTCTGGGCTAAGGTCCCAGCAGTCACTCGCCCAAACTGAGGCTGGGGCTGCTAAGATGATTCCCTGGGGGTCCGCAGAAACATGCTGTGTCTCATTAGTGGAAGATGCGGGCCCCTCCCTGCTAACCTTGCCCCTTAGCTGGACGCACAGAGGGGCACCCCTCCTCCCCAGGCCTGGAGTGGGGGGTTGCCTTTAGTAGATGTCCTTTTGGGGAAGCAGGCTCTTCATTCTGGGGCTGAGCTGAAGCGTCAGGGCCAAATGGGTTCCGGAGCGGATGCTGGAAGCCACTACGCTGAAGTCTAGAC
>NW_022111357.1:42143234-42145808 GCF_000313985.2 Echinops telfairi
CAGAAGCCCTCCGGGAGGACCCCCGAGGCAGCGACAAGCTCCCCAGCGAGTGGCGAGTCCTGGGAGACTGACATCTGCACGCCCTGGCGGCGGCCGCGGAGCAAACGCGCGTTGCTAGTGTACTGATCTAAAGGGGGCAGCCACCCAGCGGAGCTAGGGAGAAAGGCCTGGGGTCTGCTTCCGTAAAGATTGTGTGGTCAGGTACTGAGTGGAGGACAACTCCAAGTGGCCATGTGGCCGCGTAGAATGACCCCACCCTCTTTCTTGATGTGCCCAGGACTCCTGTGGGGACCACTCTGCTCTGTCCCGTAGGTCGGCAGTGGGATGGGTCTTGTGGAGAGCTCCCCTCCAGGGCTGCTCCTGCTTGGGAAGCCCTAGGCTCAGGAACACACGGGGCACCTCCCTCCCCCTTCCCACGTGGGCAGGACCATCGCCCGTTTTACTAAGGAGAAGACTGAGGCTGGAGGGTAGGGCTTGCCCAGCCTGCCCATGGCAGAACCTGGACTCAGCCTGCCTTCCCTGGCAGGCATTGCCTGCCCCCAGGGCCCCAGGGGGGTGTATGAGTGGTGGTGTGGTTGGGCCCCTAGGGCAGCCCCTGGATGTGGGGCCCAGGTGTAGGGCACCCATGGCTGCAGAGGTGCTGGCGCTGAGCTGGGCCGGGTCGTCAGTGCTGCTCCGGCCGACCTGCTCCAGCCCATCAGGCAGAGTATCCCCCCACTCCCCCCCCACTGTCATCAGGCATCAGGCCTCTCAGCTGTTGGCCTCTTCTATCCCTGCGAGCCTCTCCCCAGCACAGAGTGGCCACAGGAACACCCAGGCTCCCTCCACCCTCACAGCTGTTGCTGTGGCTCCAGCAGCCTCCTCTGTCAAGAGCCGTGCCTCAATGTCCCCACGGGGTGCTGAGCCTCCTGCTCCTATCCGCTGGTAGCCCCCCTCTAACCTTCCTTCCCATCTCTGGAATGGTATGGGGAGGTGGTGACATAACTGGGGATCCCCCATATTCACTGCTTTCCTCCTTGCAGGAGCATGCACCCCCACAGTGACCTTCACGTCCTCCCAATAGGGAGAGCCTCCTCTCTGCCTATGGAGCCAGGTGGGGAATGAGCTGCCCATGGAACTCAGAGCGGAAGCTGGCTGCCCGCTCTCCCTGGCCATCAGTCTCCTGGTCTTTGCTTCCCCAAGAAGTCACACAGCCACGCCCACCATTCCTCCAGCCGAAGTTCCGGAATGAGAGGCATGGGGGTGGGGTGGGGCACTCCACAGCTGTAAGCCTCGAGATGGGGCCTCTCTTGCTGTGTGGCAGCATCTGCAGACCCTGGCTGCTGCCTCCTCTCTCCCGGCTCTTCACCGAGGCTGGTCAGAGTCCTCTCCAGCAAACAGCCCTCCATCCTGCTCTCCTCCCTCCCTTTCCTCCTTGCCGTCTGCCGAGGAAAAGCAAACCTGGAGAAGAATCGGGGTGTTTGAATCATGGTGCTGGAGAAGACTATTGAAAGTACCATCGGCTGCCAAAAGGAGAAACAAGTCTGTCTTGGAAGAAAGGATGGCCAGAGTGCTCCTTCCAGGCAAGATTGGCGAGATGTCGTCTTACAGACATATTGCCAGGAGAGACCGTCCCTGGAGAAGGACGTCATGCTGGTAAAGTGGAGGGGCAGTGACCAAGAGGCAGGCCCTGGGCAAGATAGGTGGACATCGTGGCTGCATCCCTGGGCTCAGGCACAGGAACCACTGTGAGGCTGACGCAGGACTGGGTGGTGGCTTGTTCTGTTGTGCAGAGGGTGGCAGCTGACGCAATAGTACCCAACAGCTAAGCAGCTGAAAACTGACTGTGTGCTGGCTGTTGTTCAGATGTGGCCTTGGGCTCTATCCACTTGGAGCTCAGTGTGTGTGTGTGTGTGTATTGGGGGCAGACTTCAGTCCAATTATGGCTGAAGCAGCTGGCGCTGCAGGGGCCTAACCAGGAAGTGAGTGGGGAACCTGGTCTGGGAGGAGGTGCTGTTGGGGAAGATCTGCTGGGAGAGCAGGTGTTAGTGTGGGGAGAGGGGAACGGAAGATGGTTCTAGGCAGGGCTGCAGCACAGGCAAAAGCCCTGAACTAGGAGGCAGCCTGTGGGGTTGGGTGCAGAGAGCCCCTGGGTGCAGGATAGGATGGGAGTGGAGACAGACTGGGCAGGGCCTTGTGGGCTGGGGTGGGGCGTGGGGGCAGCGAGCCAGTGTCTATTTCAGTCCCTCAAGGGTTATGTTGGGGGGGGCACTAAATCATATGTGGTGGAAAGACCCCGCTGGTTGTCAGGGAGTCTGTGAGTCTGGATAGGCTAGAGAAACAAATTCATTGACACCCATATGTGTATAAGAGAGAGTTTTATATAAAGGGTAATGTACATTAAGAAAGCATCCCGGTCCAGTCCAAGCCCCTAAGTCCGATATTAGCCCAGATGTCCGATACCAACCTATAAAGTCCTTTTCAGACTCATGAAACACATGCAATGACGCCGAATGCAGGATGATACAGGCCAGTGGGTAGAAAGTCTTTGGGTCCAGTGGCATTGTAAGCATCTCAGCGCTGGCAGGGGTCTCT
>NW_022111357.1:42146233-42148066 GCF_000313985.2 Echinops telfairi
TGCTATAATACTTCTCGGACGAGAAGCTCACCACCTCCCAAGACGGACTGTTTCACTATCTCCTGCTACCATCTTTCTGGGAGAAAAACGGGCTTTTTGCTCCTGTAAAGAGTTCCAGCCTCAGAAACCCACAGGGGCAGGCTTGCCCTGTCGTAGAGGGTCACACCAAGACATTGCAGTGTGCCTCAATCCCCTTCAAAACATGGCCACCAGGGGGAGGGAGGCCCAGTGCAGGCAGGAAGACAAGGGCCAGCGCTCTGGGATCCATCCCTCAGCAAAAGCAGCCTCTTCTTGCTGAGATTCTGGGCCACCAGGGGACCCAGGTGCTCAGCACATGCCTGGTGCCTCACGGATGTGGCTGATGTCCCAGGACTCGGCTCCACCTCTGACCCCCTTTCCAGGAAAGGCTGTTCCTAAAGCCTCCACTCAGACACCGCACTGGGCGTTGCATCTTGGTAACCTTGGTAACGGCCAGAGTGTTCCTGACAAGCAAGATTGGACAGACTTCCTCTTACGCGCTCTGGACATATGGTCAGGAGAGATCAGTCCCTGAAGAAGGATGTGATTGGTGGGGGCGGTGAAAGAGGAAGACCCTCAGTGAGATGGATGGACACAGTGGCAGCAACCATGAGCTCAGGCACAGGGGCCATCAGCTGTGGGCAGGGTGAGGGTGCACCAGTCCCCTGGGCTCTGGAAGTCCAAGAACAGACCCTTCCTCACCCCAGCCCTGCCTCCCCAGGTCCCAGCCGCCGTGTGAGCTTGCTGCCCTCTGCTGGGCAAAGGCAGCACCGCAGGCTTGGCTTTTTTCTCTGGATTCTGGCCTGGTGGGGCCCACCTGTGGCCTGGCCTGTCCAGTCCCTGGCCTGCATCTCCCTTCCTCTCGGTCCCCGGTGTGTAGCGGCCACTCGATCAGGGACACAGCTGTACTGTAGAGTGAGGGCCAAAGGGCTGGCCCTGGGCCCTTAGCCACCTCATGCCCCCGCTGGTTCCTGGTCAGCTCCTGGGAAAGGTGTACAGGTTCTGCCCCCGAGCGGCCACCAGAGGCACTTCACCCTGAGGTCCTGCCTACAGGAGGGATAGAAGCAGCCTTGGCCTATAAAGTGGGGCCCGGATAGGTCGCCACTAAGACCCAGCTTGCCTGGACTTTTCTGGATTCCCACCAGCCCGGTGAGGATGTTAGTGCTGAGGATGAAAATCGCGGCTCGCAGGAGTGGCTGCCACAGGGCTTGCAGCTTTAAATGTCTGGGCCTCCTGGGGTTGTCCCCTTCCCCTCCTCCCCAGCCCTGGCCATGGCCCAACCATTAGGGCAGTGAACCCCAGCCTCCAGCCTCAGGGCCCTGGGGACAAAGCCAGCCCCTGAGAGGTGTTGTGAGAGGTAAGAGATGGCTCCTGACAATGTACTCGCTAAGTGAGGGGGCCACCTCCGGGGTTTCCCTGGTCTAGGAAGGGTGTGGACACCCAAGTAGGATGGCTAGGGAAGAGAGAGAGTCTCTAAGAAGCAGAGCCTTCAGATAGTCACTCCAGGAGGCCGAAGCTGTGGGCCAGGTTGGTGGCAGTGCCTGTCTGTCCCTCCTTCCCTCCCTGGGGCACAGCACTTGTCCCCAGAATGCGTGGGCGAGGGAAAGGGCCGAACAGCCAGGCCTTTCTTCTCAGGCGCCCTGAGTTGGACTGTCCCTGGCTGGCCTGTGGAGGGTGGGAAGAGCCCTCCCCCCCATCTCTGACCTTTGGTGCTCTAGTGCTGGGAGAGGCCTGTGGACAGAGATGCTTCTGTTCAACAGCCGCGGCTGGGGAGGGGCACAAAGGGGGCCGAGCCATCTCCCTGACCCACCACAG
>NW_022111357.1:42149099-42150977 GCF_000313985.2 Echinops telfairi
TGTTCTATTGGCAGTCCCTGGAACGTCCACTATTCTCCCCCAGCACCACCGTTCAAACACACCGGCTTTTCTCTGACCCTCCTTATTCAGCATCCAACTTTCACACGCATAAGAGGGATTGAAAATACCATGACTGGAGTCAGGTTCACCTGAGTCCTCCAAGTCACCTCCTTGCTTTTCACATCTCTAAAGAGGACTTCTGCAGCAGCTCTGCCCAAGGCACTACATTGTTCAGTCTCTTGACTGCTGCTTCCAGTGGGCCTGATTGTGGAACCAGGTAAGGTGTCATCCTCGACAACCGACATCTTTTCTCAGTGTATCATGAGTGACCTCCTGGCCCGGTGGTGAGGGTCTTGGTTTTCTTTACACTGAATTGTAATCCATGCTGAGGACGGCAGTCCTGGATCTGCATCAGCAGGCCCAGCAAGTCCTCTTCACTTTCGGCAAGCAAAGCTGTGTCATCTGGTATCGTAGGTTGTTAACAATAAAACCCTCCTTCCTACAATCTAGCTCCTCCGATGATGTTCTCAGCACACAGGTGGAATAAGCACGGTGAGATGACACCCCTGTGCACACCCTAGTCCCTTGTTTTGTTCTCCTCACTGCCCCTTGGCCCCTGTCTGACTTCCACAGGGACACAGTGAAGTGTTTGGAATCCCCATTCTTCTAAAGGGTATCCATAGTTTGTTCTGATCCACCCGGCTGAATGCCTTTGCATAGTCAACGAAACACAAGTAAACATCTTTCTGGGATTCTCTGCTTTGAGCCAAGATCCATCTGACATCAGCAATACTATCCCTTGTCCCACGTGCTCTTCTGAATCTGGCCTGAACTTCTGGCAGCTCCCTGTCACTGTGCTGCTGCAGCCATTGTTGGATGATCTTCAGCAAATGTTTACTTGTGTGCCATATCAATGGTATCGTTCTGTAGTTTGGGCATTCTGCTGGGTCGCCATTCTTTGGAGTCGGCACAAATGTGGATCTTTTCCAGTTAGTCAGTCAAGTAGCGTCTTCTAAATTTCCTGGCATAGAGGGGTGACGAGTTCACTTGGTATATCCTACCTCAATTGATGCTGGTCGATCTCAAGAATAGATTTGACACATTGGACACAAACGACCGAAGACCAGATGAGCAGTGAGAGGCAACATATCGTTCAAAAAATGAATAAAGAAAAGACCAAAATGAATGTTCGAAGAGATTCTGAAACTTGCTCCGGCGTAGAGAGATAAAGCAAAAGGCAGCAATGATGATGTTCAAGAGCTGAACAGAACATTTCATAGGAAAGCTTACAAAGACACAGTATTTTAGTGAGACATGAAACACCCGGAGTTAGAAAACCAAAAGGGGAAATCAAGCTGAAAGAACTGAAGTAGAAATTCAAGTCGCAAGTTGAAATATTGAAGGATTCTATGGGCAAAAATGTAAATGATCAAGAAAGCACCAAACGAAGATGAAAGGAATACACAGAGTCACTGTACCAGAAAGAATTGGTCGATGTCCCATCCCTGCAGGAGGCAGCATATGATCAAGAACCAATGGTCACGGAGGAAGAAGTCCAAGGTACACCGAAAGCATCAACAAAAAAAGACCCCAGGAATGGATGGAATGCCAATGGAACACCTCAATAAATGGTGGCAGTGCTGGAGGGGTTCTTTCATCAATGCCAAGAAATTTGGAAGATTGCTATCTGGCCAGTTGATTGGAAGAGATCCATATTTGCGCCCATTCCAAAGAAAAAATTCTTAAATACTATCACATGCAAGTACATTTTGTTGATAGTTTAAAAATGTTTGCCGTAGTATGTTGACAGGGAGCTACCGGAAACTCAAGCTGGATTCCAGAAGAGGGTGTGGAATAAAAGATGTAGTTGTTAATGTC
>NW_022111357.1:42156225-42171199 GCF_000313985.2 Echinops telfairi
TTCTGTTGGCTAGTATTTTGTTAAGGATTTTTGCATCGATGTTCATTAGGGATATTGGTCTGTAGTTCTCAATTCTTGTGGGATCCTTGTCTTGGCGACTCTTCTATGAGCATTGCTTGTGGATCCAGCAAGATGAAATCATTGACAACCTCAATCTTTTCTTCACTGAGCATGTATTCACTGTTGGTCTAGTTGTAGGAATTTTTGTTTTCTTCACATTGAGTCGTAATCCATACAGAAGGCTGCGATCCTTGATCTTCATCAGCAAGGGCTTCAAGTCCTCCTCGCTTTCAGCAAGCAAGGCTGTGTCATCTGCATATCTCAAGTTGTTAATAAGCCTTTCTCTAAATTTGACTCCTTGTTCTGCTTCATATAGGCCCACGTCTCAGATTACTTGCTCAGCATACAGATCGACTAAGTATGATGAAAGGATACAACCGTGACGCCCACCTTTCCTGATTTTAAACCATGCAGCATGCCCTTGTTCTGTTGCCTCAACTGCCTCTTGATTCACAGAGAGTTTCCGCATGAGCACGATGAGATGTTCTGGGATTCCCATTCTTTTCAAGGCTATCCATTATTTGTTTGATCCACGCAGTTGAATGCCTTTGCATAGTCAATGAAACACAAGTAAACATCTTTCTTGGATTCTCTGCTTTGAGCCAAGGTCCATCTGACATCAGCAATGACATCCCTTGTTCGATGTCCTTTTCTGAACCCAGTCTGAACCTCTGGCAGCTCCCTGTCCGTGCACTGCTGCAACCATTGTTGAATGATTTGCAGCAGAATTTTACTTGTATGTGACATGAATGGTACTGTTCTATAATTTGACCATTCTGTTGGGTCACCTTTCTTTGGAGTGGGTACAGATATGGATCTCTTACAGTCACCTGGCCAAGGAGCTGTCTCCCAAATTTCCTGGCACAGATGAGTCAGTGTTTCCAGAGCTCCATCTGCTTCTAGAAACATTTAACTTGGCGTTTCATGAATTCCTGGAGTCTTGTTTTGGGTCAAAGCTTTCAGTGAAGTTTGGACTTCTTCCTTCAGCACCCCTGGTTCTTGATCATGTGCCACCTCTGGAAATGGTCGACTGCTCATAGTTCTTTTTGACACAGTGACTCTGTGTAGTCTTTCTACCTTCTTTTGATGCTTCCTGCCTCATTCAATCTTAGAATCTTTCAAGATTGCAACTCAAGGCTTGAGGGTTTTTTTTCTTGCGTTCTTTCAGTTTAAGTTATGTTGAGCATATCTTCTATGTTGGTTTTCTAACTCTAGGCATTTGCACATTTGATCCGATTATTTTACTTTATCTTCTCGAGCTGTCCCTTGATGTCATCCTTCCTTCCATTTGCCTTATCTACTACTCTACCGTTAAGACCAAGTTTCAGACTCTCTTCCGACATCCACTTTGATCTTCTCTTTCTTTTGTCAAAAAGTGACCTTTTCTTTATTCATGTGTGATATTCCTGATGTTATTCCCTCAGCTCCTCAGTGATTACTTTTACAAATCCGTTCTTCAGATGTTCTTGAAATTGTGGGAGAATATTTTCAACATCAAATTTTGGCTCGTGTGGACTTGTTTTAATTTTTTTCAACTTCAACCTGAATTTACATATGAGCGATTGGTGGTCTGCTCTACAGTCAGCCCTTGGCCCGGTTTTAGCTCCCGATATTGAGCTTCTTCTTGTCTTCTCTCAGAATGGATCAGTTGGATTTCTGTATATTCCATCTGGAGAAGTCCATGTGTGCAATTGACATGTGTGTTGTTGGAATAAGGCATTTGCCATAAAGAAGCTGTTGGTCTTGCAAGATTCTATCATGCTATCTCCAGCTTCATTTCTATCACCAAGACCATATTTTCCAATGACCGTTTTTCCTCTTTGGTTCCAACCTTTGTATTTTAATCACCAATAATTATCAATGCATCTTGATTGCATGTTTGATCAATTTCAGAGTGAAGACATTGGAAATCCTTCAATTTCTGCATCACTAGCTTTTGTGATTGGTGCATGCATCTGAATAATAATTGTTTTAACTGGACCCTATCACACATAGCAAAGTATTTTAAGATATATCTTGAAATGTCCTTTTTGATGAATTGATGAATGTAATACCGTTCCTCTTGATTGCGTCATTTCCAGCAGAGTGAGCCATTTGCATTTCCAATTCAAAATGATCAATATCAGTTGGCTCACTAAAGCCCAGGATATTGATCTGTATGTGTTCCCCCTCATCCTTAATGACTTCCAATGCCCCTAGGTATGTAGTTCTTACATTCCAAGTACCAGCGATTGATGTTCGCAGCTTTCAGTTTCTTCTCGCTTTGCGTTACACCCTCCCCATCCACAAATGCAGGTCTCCAAGTCTGTACCCCACTTGCACCATTCTGGTGATTCTGCTTTCAGAAAGCAGCTCTTCCTCACTCCTGGCTTGAGTGCCTTCAGACAGATTAGCTGGGCAAAGCCATTTGAGTGTGGATCATAACAAATATTAATAAAATTATGAAGAAAGGAAATTCCACAATACTTCGTTGCGCACACACGGAACCTGTCCACAGACTAAGAAACAATTATTCAAATAAAACAAGGGTTTAACATCAGGGAAGGTGTGTATCAGGATTGTATCTTTTCACCCCATGTACTCAACCTGTAGGTTGAGCCAACAATTTTAGAATCTGCACTATTTGAAGAAGAATGTGGCAGCAGGATTGGGAGAAGGTTCATTAATAGCCTGTGATATGCATATGACACAACTTCGGTTGCTGAAAGCACAGAGGACTTGGTATACTCCCTGATGAAGACCCAAACCTGCAGTCTTCAGTGTGCGTGACATCGAACATACAGAAAACAAAAATCCTCACAGCTGGGCCCATAGGCAGCATGACCAAGGGAGAAAAGATTGAAGCTGTCAAGGCCCATAGACCAGCAGTCTAGACATCAAAATCAAAGTGCATTGGGAAAATATGTTGCAAAAGACCTCTTTAAAGTGTTAAAAATCAGTGAAGTCACTCTGAAGACCTAGGCACTGGTCTGAGTCTTCTGAACAGCACCACAAAAAAAGTCCATTCCACCCCCTCGAAAGTTTCCCTGAGACCCAGTGACTCCTCCCAAACTCTGGCCCTAGAAGACCACTCATGTAATCTCCTTCCATACAGTTTGTCTTTCTCAGAAGGTCACCTAACTGACATCACATGAAACAGGGCCTCTTGTTCGTGACCTCTTTTACCCAACACGATAGCTTTGTGGCTCAGCCATGCTGGTTCCTTTTTGTTGCAAAGAAGTTTCCTTCTTCCCCTCAAATGGATGGGCCCCAGGATGTTGGTACACCCACCACCGGAGGGCCAATCAAGTACTTTCCAGGTTGGGGTGATTGAAAATTGTGATGGCGAACTTCCAGGGTTCACTTGGCTTGGCCATGGGGCCAAGTTGTCTGGTCAAACAACAGGTCTAGATTGGGTGGGTCTCATCCAATCCTAAAGAACAAGAAGAGAGTTTCCCCAGGGTGTGTTCTACCTCTAGACTATGCAGAGACACTGCTCGAAATTTGCTCTTCTTGTAGAGTGAACTGTGGATTTGGGACTTGCCAGAACCCCAAAATTTTGTGATCCAGTTGAGATAAGTTTCATATATATATGTATATATATATCTCCGGTGGTTATTTGTCTATCCATCCATCTACCCACCGAGCCATCCATCCATCCACTCACCCGCCCACTCGTCCAGCCAGCCAACCATCATCCATCCATCTAGCCATCAGTCATCCAGTGGGCCATCCACTCACTCACCTACCCATCAACTTCATACATGTGATGTGCACATTTCACTGCACATTACAAGCTGAGTCCTGGTCTGTCCTGGATCTCTGCCTTCTTGGCATTGCCAGCTCACCCAGGGTCCTGGGGAAGCCTGTGGTCGGTGTGGTGGTTTTCAGGCTAACTGCTGGCTCAGGTTGTGTCTGGGCTCTGGATCACCCTCAGGCGATGTTGGCTTCCCCTTGTCAAGTCTGGGCCCTGAGACTCTAGCACGCTCCTGCTTCCTGTCCTGCTTTAAGACTGAGTCCTGGGAAGACTGTTCTCAGTTATGGTGGAGCCCTGAGTGCAGTCCTTGTGGGCAGGGTTACAATTCAGGCTTGGGGTTGGTGGCTCTCCCCCGGAGGGATCTGCAGGCTCCCAGTGTGACTGAGTGCCTTCCTTGGGTCCCTCTGCCCTGACAAAAGCCACTCCTGGGTCTGGCTACTTTACCCCAAATTAGGACACATTTCGAATTTTGGAAGACGCTTGCCGCCTTGAGAATCAAGGTTAACAGCCTCTCAGAACAGCTTCGCTGCAAATGACGGAGGGCCGGCTCCTCCCTGAAGCTGATGCGAGAATGAAAAAGCATCCCTTTTCCCAGAAAACAGATTCTCCATTGACACATATTCTCCTGTGGGTCACCCCCTCTAAGCCCCCCCAAACGGAGCCCCTTTCCTCCATCTTTTATGCAAGAAGCTGGGGAGGCAGGGAGACAAAGTCCACTTGTCAGCAATATTCTTTCAAAGCCTCTGTTCTCTTTCCCTCTGGGGTCGGCCCACAATAGCGCTATTATCAGATAGTCTCTCAGCCGAGCCTTGTCCTCTCCCCTCGGGGCTAATGAGGAGGAAGGTTGCCAGGCTGAACAAAGAGGGGGGGGGTTCACTTGACTCAGGCCCGAATGTGACGCGCGCTGGGGAAGGGCTATTAATGGTGGACGCAGGGTACTGTCACCCGATCGCTGTGAATGACTTCTGGAGCATGGCCAATCATCAGTTCTGCGATTCACGTCATTTGTCCTCGGAGGAAGGAAGCAGATTTCTCAGAGAGAGGCGTTCAAGTTGTTTCTGCGCCTGGCACTCATGGGGCACATCCCCGCGCCTGACCATCAGGCTTAAGAGTCCGCTGGCGCTCTGTCAATCATGCCAATGGGAGAAAAAAAGCCTGCAACATTGAAATGCTCCCCCCATCCCTCACCCTGCCCCCAGCCAACTCTGGCTGTGGAAACACACTTCACTGGATGGGGTGAGAAACATAAAAAGGCTCAGGGCCCCGGATTTAGGCCCAGTGTCTTATCCCAAGATCAGCTGCCACTTCTTGCCTCGTGGCAGCTCCTGGGTGGGGCACTGCTGGTTAGGGGATGCCGGCCCTGCACACCTCCTTATTTCTCCACCTGCGACTGCAGACTTCTTGGTGGGTCTTGTAGCAGACATTCATTCCTCTACTCCTCCATCCCCACTACTACCCATGTACCCACCCAAGCCGTCTATCCTTCAATCCCTTCATCTACCCACCTATTCATTCGAGCCATCCGTTCATCCCCGCAGCCACCCATGTACCCACCCTAGTCCATTTGCTATTTGATGACTCAACAGACAAGACCAAATGGGGTTTCTAGCCTGGCTTGGGGGCCTGCCGATGCTGTCGGTGAGGCCAAAGGCGTCACTTGTGGACTGGGTCACAGCACAGCCCCCCGAGTCCTCATGAAGCTGCTGGGGGAGGGCTAGCCACTGCAGGCGTTCTCTGCTGGTTTGTAACTGGGGTTATCTCGCAAAGCAAACAGGCAAGGCAAAGTGGCCGTCAGCCCTGGCAGGCGTTGACCCTCAGGCTGACCGCAGGGCAGCTCTCCTCGGTCGAGGGGTTGAGGGCCGTGTGTGTGGTGGGGCTTCTGCGTCTGTAATGACCCCCTGGTGGGGGTCCTTGGGGGCCGAGGGAGACACCATGAGCTGCATGGTTGTTGGGAGGGCATCCCCAGGGCTGGGGCTCTCCCTGCCTCCTGCCTCCCTTTATGCTCCTGGCTTGCACCACAGACGGAGGAGGAAAGGGGCTCCTTTTGGGGGGTGAGCAGAGGCTTGGGTAGGAGGGTGGAGCTCCACGGCTAGGTGGAGATTCCCTGGTGGGATCCTCAGTGCCCAACAGGGGTCAGTCACCCTGAATGGACAGTTTATGGTGAGTATTTGCTACGTAAGCATGGGGCTGCTCGTCCACAGAGGCCACCTCCGGGCAGCAGGCAGCATGACTTGGCAGTTCTCAGTGCTGGCCTGTGTTTGGGGAACTGGTGGGGGATGGTTGGAAAAAGGAGATGCTGTGGGGTCCACTGAGCTGCCCGGAGGGGGGCGGCTGGTGTCAGGAGAAATGCAGAGAGCTAGCGGGGCCGGGGGATGGGGGCCCTGGTGACATTAGTTAGGGTCTACGACAGCAGGAAAGTGCATGTGTCGAGGGTGGGAAGGACTAGGGGACATCTTTGGGGGACTCCAGAAGCTTCTAGTCAGAGCCGAATGGGGTTCTAGGGTCTGGCTCCCCAGAGGCAGGTGGACCATGAGAAGGAATTCTGCAGCACCTAGGAGAAGGAGCCTCGTGGGGAGCCCGGGACCCCAGGGAATCGGCTCAGCACCTCTTCCCCTCTGGTCACTGCTTCTGGGAAGGCAGGCTGCAGACCCTAGTGGGGCTGTGTGAAGAGGGGCCCGGGCTGGTGGGTACAGTCTTTTTGGAGGGCTGATGGCAGGGGGGCGTCCACCCTTAGGGAGGAGTGCGTGTGGACTGACCGCACAGGGCAGGCTTGCACGAGGCGACACTGGGCCACTGAGCTGCTCTGAGCCACAGGCTCATGGCGGGCAGGGTGGAGGACTCTGGAGGCTGGCATCCTGGAGGGCCAGGCACTGCCCTCTGTGATACTTAGAAGCTGACCGTTCACTAGGGGTGGCTCTTGGGACATAGCTGCCTTCTCCAGTTCCTTCTTTTCTGGGAAATGGGCACTGCGCGGGTGCTTGCCCTGGTGGCTGTGTGTGTGTGTGTGTGTGTGTGTGTGTGTGTTCCTGTGACCCCTAGGAAGGCAGGTGAACAGGGGCACCTGGGAGCCCCATCCTGATCACCTGGCCACCGGTCCCAGTAACACTGCTGGCACCAGGCTTAGAAAAGCACACAGGTTTATTGCATATCAATCTCAGGTATAAATTCCTCGTAGCATTGGAAAGATTACATTTGGTACACAGAGTCCTATTCTACAGCATGGACCGCAGTCAGCGTCTCCTAGGCGACGGCGCCACGCGACGTCTCTACGGGAGCTGGGCTGCCTCCGTCGGTCGGTCTGTCGGTCGGGGTGCGGGGAAGAGCGCTGCGGCCTCCCTGGGCCTCCCGGGGCCGTCCCCGCGGGCAGGTGGGCAGGCCCGGCCCTCCGCCCGCCGTGCCCGCTCTCAGGACCCGCGCCCACGTGGCTTCGGCAGCCCAGGACTTCCGGTCTCGGGCAAAGATCCTCATCACGCCAGCCAAATAAGTGCATCTACGGAGTTTTCCTTTTAATGAACCTTTCACAGACAGACACGATAATGACCGCTAAGCAGTGCCATGCACAATCCACTTAGAAACAGAACAGAAGCAATTTACAACCAAGAGGGGACACGGGACAGACACCAGTCGCCTTCGCCATGAATGGTTCTTCTTTCTCGTCGTGTCAGGTCCTTGTTTTTTGTTGTTGTGTTTTTTCTTCTTCTTCTTTTTTTTTAACATTATATGAAAAAACAGACATTTACATTTGATTTCTCTTTTCAGCACTATACAGTTCCGAAAGAAAACAAAAACCAAAATAAAAATGAAGAATCCAACAAAACGAAGCCAGATCTGCACCCTCACCAGGGCCACCACGGGAGGACAGGGAGGGACCAGGCGGGCTCCCCACTGTCGCGATCGCGGGAGAGATGCGGGATCCACGGAGAGACACTGATGGGTGCGGGTCCTGGCGCCGCGCTGGGGAAATCGGCTCCTGGAAACGTCAAGGGTGCGGGAGAGCGACCTCCGGGTGACTAAGGGGCATTGCTCATTTGGGATGCTCAAGCTGCCTTTTCCTTGCCCCTCCCCCCCCCCCAAGTGGTTCATTCGGATCTGTGAGAGCGAAGAGCCCACGGATGGTGCAGTGGATGGGGGCAGGGCAGCTCTTCTCAGATGAGTCGGGGGGCGGGCATGCAGAGACACAGTCCCATGGTTTCAGGTTCGATACCTCGCTGACCACTGTTGACCAGAAGCAGCTGTGCCCTTGGGTCCCAGCTGGCTCCAGGTGGCAGTGCAGGTGCCCAGCCCCCTCAGTACAGCTCTGCAGCGGAGGTGTCACTCTCAGGGACGTGGGCAGGGCACCACCCCAGGGCTCCCAGACTTGGCGTCTAAAACACACGATAGACATGTACTCAGGCCGGTGCTTCCAGACTGCACGCCAGGGAAGCAGTTGGGGGCAGGGAGGTTAAGGGCCCAAGTTTGCAGAGTGCTCGTGGGGCCGGGAAAGGCTGGGAGGGTGGGCCATCCCTCCAGCCAGATGTGAGCCCACCGGTCCTCAGAACCACACCCCAGGGCCTGGGGAAAGCCCGGGGGTTACACGGATCCCTGACCACAGCCCTGTGGCTATCTTGAGTGTAGAGTGGTGGTGGGGCCAATGTTGGAGGGTCAGTGGGGAAAATTGTTGGAGGGGCAGCATGGAAAATTGCTGGGGGCCTCCCCTTGTGGGTGAGTGTGGGCAACCCCAAGAAATTTGCTCCAGGCAGCCATTGAGTGGGACAGAGGGCCCTGGGCCTTGGCACAACTGGCTGGGGGAGACCCACCCCAGTCCTTGCTGGGTTGTCCCAGGGATCCTGGGAAGAATGGATTTGTCCCTAGAAGTCTTCACAGGCTGGGACCTCCGAGCCCCCCTCCCCCTTTGCACCCACATCTCTCCAGGCTCAGGAGTGGGGTGGGGTGGGGGTGACATTAACATAATCAGTGCTGGCTTCAGAGCCCACTGGTGCCAGGAGGGCAGGTCCTTCTGTGGTCTGGGCGATGCTGAGCTGTTGAGGCAGTAGCTTGGGGATACTCAGACCCCAGAAGTCAGTGCTCTTCAGCCAGGGGGCCAGCGGACAGACTCCCCCCCCCCAATGTAGCCTACTAAGTGCTCAGGCCCATGGGGCAACCTGACAGAATCTCATCTCGCTACCCTTGTTTTCAGAGGGTCAAAAACATGTGATCTCAGGTGTCTGAAAGGGGATGGCAGGAGGCTGGGGAGCCAAAGCTGGGACAGGAGGTGGGGGCCCCCACGGATACTCGTGTCTCCATCTGTTCGAGTCCCCAGCCAGAGAAGAGAGCACATGGCTGAAGAAAGCACACGCCTTATCCTTGAACAGAATAAATCGTATCCTTGGGATTTACAACCGAGGAGTGTGTGTGTCTGAGGCTGGGTTTCACAAAGGGCCCTGATCAAGGGACTTGGACATTTCTGATGGGGCAAGCTGGGAGGGTCTTAGGGACGGGGAGGGGGGGCACTCGTGAGGAAGGTAGAAAAGGTGTGCCTGTAAATCACTGTCCAAGAGGTGTGACAGCTCCACCCCTTTGCTTAGCTGCTCGCGGGAACATGTGCCCAGCCCACCCCTGATCTGGGCTGGCCACTGTGCCTGGCCGATGCCTCTCCTGGGAGCTCCCTGATGCAGCCCCCCACCCCTTACAGGAACGATTGTCTGGCCTGACCCTCCTCTGGGACACACACCCAGGACACACACCCCAAAACGGAGTATACCACCACACTTGCTATGGCCAACGGGGGCTCCTTGCCCCTCTGCAAACATGGAGGTAATAAGGAGAAGGCGCATCGTGGTGCATGCAGGTGTGACTGGGAAGCATGTGGGACAGACACGTGATTGTCAGGGACTATCAGTGGGGAGGGGGGAAGCAGGACTCTCCAGGGATGCGGCGGCAGGGGGTAGGGGAGTGTCATTTGGCACATCAACAGTCACCCATGCCCTGGTTATTGATCACACAACACACAACCTTATTACACAGTTTTGGTCCTTCACTGGGTACTTATATTAACATCATTTCTTCACAATAAGGGTGTCTAATGCCAAAAAATACTGTTAAGGAGGAAATAAAATAGGAAAAGAAATGAATTAGAAAAAAAATTACAAGTTATATACAGATTAAGGGACATTCCATCGGGAAAACATTATTATTTCAAAGTTGGCCCCTATGGGAATAATTTAAAGCCCCTCCAAGGGAGCAGGGTAGCATGGCCTTGTGGAGACGGAGCTGTCCTCTCCCCGTGGGGGCCACATCTAGACACCTGCCTGGTGCCCAGAGCCTGGCCAAGGGCACAGGTGGCTGCTGGGAGCCGAGTCCTCGTCTGAGATGCAGGCACAGGGAGGGCTTGGCGTTGCTGGCGTCGAGAGTTCCCTTGCCACTGTCTGGTTGGGGTTGGCTGGGGGTGCTAGGCTGAAGTCCTGGGACTCGGCCAGCAGGTTCTTCAGAAGGTGTCCCCCTCCCCATGGGGGTGAGCTCAGGGTCTGCCGAGACAGAAACCTGGGAAGGAAAGAGTCCAGTGTGGCGGCCCCTCTGAGCTGGGGACCAGGGTGGCCAGCTCCCGACATCCCCAGACAATGGGGGTGGGGAGGTCCTAGATGGGGTCTCGGGTTCCTCCGGCGACCTTGAGGACACAGAGGAACCACGTCAGGCACTCTCCTGGCCCCCCGCCTCCGGCAAGCCTCCGGCAGACCCAGGATGCCTTGTTGAAGAATCCAAGCTGCTCTGGGATCTTGCCAGCGGGAGTCAGCCCCACGCCTCGCAGGCTCTGCCTCTGGGGTCCCCGGGGTCCCCTTGGTGGGTACAAATAGCATCAGGGGTAGAAAATGTCTCTATATCTACAGTATAAAGAGCGACCCGAACCCCGCGCTGGCCCGAGGTGGGCTCGGGTTTGCCAATGAGCGGAGACCTCCGAGCAACGTCAAATCACAGCTAAAAAAACAAAACAAAAAAAACCCCAAAACAATTTGCAAGTCATTTTCGATTTTGTGAAAAATACTGTCTTTTGAAACCACATGCGGAGAAGGGCTCTGGGTCAATGAAGTTACCAAAAGGGGTGTTGGTGTATCTTGTGTTATAAAATCAGTGGCGGGGTCAGCCTCTTTGGAGCGGCCCGGGCTGGCCACTCTCTCTTCCAGGAAACCAGCCATGCCCAGAAGCGGCCCCTGGGCCCCATAGGTGACTGGACTCCTCGCCTCCTATGGAGGCGGGTCCCTGAGCTGGCCAGTGGGGTGTGCACCCCATGACTCAGCAGTACTTTTACGAAGAATCCTTGGAGGTGGGGGTGGGGTGGCTTCAGCTTCAGGGGCTTCTGGGCTCTGAGTTTTCATTGGGAAAGTCGGGACCGAGCCACAGTGGGTGAGAGTCCACGCTGAGGGGTGGCTGGGCGCAGGTGATGGCGACTCCTCCGGCTCTGGGCCGCATGGCTTCCCGGAGACCTTTGCTTCCACTGTCCCCGGTGGGCAGCTGAGACTTGTGTTGGGGCAGCGGGGACTCCGTGGTCACCTGGCTTGGGACTTGGAGCCCAGCACCTCCTAAGTTTCTCAGAGGTGGTTGATGGGGTTGAAGGCTCCGGCCTCCGACGTGGCACCGGCCATGTTCAGCCAAGCATCCAGGGGGCTCTGGGCAGCGGTGTGGAGAGGGGCATCTTCAGAGAGGGACAACATCATTGCATAGGCCTGTGGGAAGGGCAGATGGCAGATGGAAAGGTGAGCAGGGTGGCAGGATCTGGGGACCCCGGCCCAACCCTCCCAGTCACTCCCAACCATTAGGCCCCCACTGGTCCAGGCTGGGCAGAGGGAGAGGGCATTTGCTGGGGAGGTGGGGGTGGGGTGGAGTGAGGACCTCACCCCTGCAGTCACCCCTCGTTCTGGCAGGGGTTACTGCTGGGACATTGTGCTCAGAGACCTGCGAGTACCCACGAGGGGACTGGAGAGGTGTGGGGGCTGGCTTTGAACTGTGATGGCCCCTGAAGTCTCTTCTGGGGAAGGAAGCACATGTCCTGGGCCCACTGAGCTGACTGAGAGTACAGGAGAGCAGGGACACACACACACACACACACACACACACACACACACACACACACAGAGCTAGAGACTGCAGGCAGGCCAGGCTGGCCCCACTGGGCAGACACGGACAGAATTAGTAAAGACACAGACAGACAGACAGACAGACAGACACAGCTTCTGCGGAGACTCAGGCAGACCTGTCCTTTGGTGGGGGGCGGGGGGCGGTGCTCTTCCCACTGGGGGGTGGGACTGGAGAGGATCAGAAAGCTCAGCAGCTGTCTAGCTCTACGGAGACTCCGTCACAACCCCATCTCGACACAGTGACCTCCTGCTGTGTAAGGGCCCTGGAGGACCTTGTGAGACCCTGGGCCACTACTTGGGCAGGAGAGGGGACGCCTGGTCCCGGGTGTGCCTGGAGGCTGTCCCCCTTGTGCAGGGGAAGCCCTGGGGGAGAGCGGAGAGTCATTGCCAGCGTCACTGTGCCATTGTGCTCTGGGCATCTCCTGAGGCCACGTGGACACCACCCTCTCGGATTCAGTGGGCAGGGTGGGTTTGGAGTGGGTGAAGCAGGGGTGGGCGCTAGGCAGTCCCACCAGGAGGTGCAGTGGCTGGGTGTAACAGAGGGTGGGCAGGCAGGGCTCTGGCGGGTACCTACCTGGCTCTTAACCTGCCTGTACAGGCTCTGTTTCAGAGCCTCCGAGTCTAAGGTGGAATTAAGCACATCTTTAACTTCAAATGCTTCCTCAGCTGCTTTGCGGAGGTCCAGCCCCTTCCCAAAAGTCGGCATCGGCTCCAAAGCTAACAGGCTGCCTTCTTCCTCCTCAATACACCTGTACCAAGGACCAGGGGGCCTGGGGTCAGTGGGGCCGGCCGCTGGCCGCCTCTCGGACACTGCTGACCAGCTCTGGGACCGCATGCATGCCCCGTGTTCTGCAAGCCACATGCACAAGGAGACGGACACACGGACACATGGATAATTGGACACGACGCCACATGAAGCATGAGCAGGTGCGGGTGGACGGGCTGGGCTGGGGGTGGGTGCGTGCACGCGTGCTGCAGGCTGCAGGTGGGGCTCAGGTCTCTGCCAGAGGGGAGCATCAGGCCTTTTTCCCTCTCCAGGGGGCCTGAGCGCCCTCTTGAGGTGCCCGGGGGCAGTAGGGGCTTGCGTCTGCAGAGGCCTCTGGGCCTTGGGGGATGGCAGTGTCCCTAAGTGCAAGGTGCAGGTGGGGACAGTGGTCCAACCTGTAGGACTTCTCACTGGGCTGCCTGCTCTGCCCGGGGCAGCCCAAGTAGCCAGCTGGCCTGGCCTGGTGGGTAAGGGGTGTAACACACTGTCGGCCTGAGGTCCTGCGTGTGTGGACAGAGTCCATCCAGGTCTCTAGAAGGTCCCTGGGGCTTGTGCATCAGAGGGCCCAACCCCTTCCCTCGGCCCAGCTTCAGCCCAGCCCGATGTGTGGACGCTCCTGGTGGAAAGGCTTGCTGGACTGGGTGTGTGTGTGTGTGTGTGTGTGTGTGTGTGTGTGTGTGTGTGTGTATTGTGGCTGGGAGGTGAGGCAGCCTCTCGCTGTGGAACGCCCCCTCCCCGCAGGCTGGGCACAGGCCGGCACCCACCTCCGCGTGTGGCCAAGGCCCACGGCCAGCGGGGCAGGCGGCTCCTCCTCCTCCTCGTCCCCGTAGGCACCCTGCGGCTCAGGGGCTGGCGACGTGGCCTCGTCCTGGGACTTGCCTGCCAGGCTGTCCTCGTCTTCCTCCTCCAGCTCCTCCTCCTCCTCCTCTTCCTCTGCATCCTCGGGCTTTTCACCCACTAAGCCGGGGCCTGGGGCAGGGCCTTCCAGGTCCTGGGTGTCCGGCCTGAAACCACACAGGAGCACAGTGACCGCACGGGCCTGGGGACTCGGCCCTCAGAGGGATCCTAAAGGTCAGTTGGCTCCCCTCCACCTTCTGGCCCCTGAGGACGGCTGACCCTCATGGTGATGAGAGCATGCCCCTGTGAACCCTGAGCTGGCGTCTCCCCACCCCAGCCTCAGGTTTGCTTTCTGAGGGATGGGGGCGACTGCACGAGAAGGTGGCTGGGTGCTGCTTGTGAGGACAGAGTCAGGGCTGGGGCAGGGGTGGGGTAAGGGTGAGGGCAGGGGCAGAGAGAGGAGTCTGGTAGCACTGAGGGCAGGGGTGGAGACAGTGCGGGGTGGGGGTGAGGTCAGGGATGGAGACAGGGTCGGGTGGGGTAGGGAGGACAAGACAGGACTGCTCTTGCTGTGGGCTCATCTGGGGCCACCTGGGACTCCGCACAGGCAGGTGTGCAGCAGGGGAGAAGCTCCCCTTTCTTCAGGGCCTGTTGTTGGGGTTCGTCCTTATTCCCGGACCTGCCTTCTTCAGGCACAGAGAGGAAGAACACAGCAGGGGCCCTGGGCATCTCCAAGGGCAGGCTGGCTAGCTGGACGTGGCCTCGTGCCTCCAGACCCTAATCCCACCTGCTCTCCAAAGGGAAGATGCCCAGGCCTCGCAGCCGCTACCACAGGGCAAGTGGTGTGCACACAGGGGTGAGGGGGCCCTGTGCGTGGTACGGTGGTCCCTCAGCTCAGCAGTATCTGTGCTCCGACACAGCCCCGCAGGCATGTCAGCTCGGTGTGAGCAGCGGGGGGCCAGGGGCTGCCTCCGTGAGGCTCCCAAGGAGGGTCCTGGCCTGCCTCTCTGCGCTTGGTGGGCTCCTGGTGCTCCTTGGCTTGTGGCGTCATCACGCTGGTCTCTGCTGAGGCGGCCTTTCCCCTGTCTCCGGGTCTCTTCTCCTCGTTCACAAGGACATCGCTCCAACAGGATGAGGCCCGCCCAACTCTGCGGTGACCTCACGCTGACCCAACTGATGCTATCTCCCAAAGCTCTTTCCAAAGCCGGGCTCACAAGTGCCTTTTGGGGGACACCACTCACCCCCTCATGAACGGCCCCCTAGAAACCTGTCTCTGAGTTCTCTGGACACTCTAACGAGGAGCCGGGGCAGGGGGTAAATGCAGGGGCTCAGGGGCTGGGGGAAAACTCCAGGTGGGAGCTCTGTCTTCCAGTCTTTCCATGTGGGATGCAGGGATAGGCCCCCCACGGCTCACAGTCAACATCATCAGAGCAGGGGAGTGGGCTGCCCGAGTCCCCTCTTCCCGCC
>NW_022111357.1:42171299-42175125 GCF_000313985.2 Echinops telfairi
CCGCACAGATGTCAGCCCACTGGGAGGAAGTGTGTATCTACAGCGTGTTCCAGGGGAGGGGCGGGGCCCAAGGGGTCTCCGTGGGGCTGGCAGGCAGGGGACAGCTGGAGGCACAGAGCACACACGTGTCCACACAAGGGGGCTGGGCTGGGGCGGGGCACTAGGAGCTATGTGACCGGGAAGGCACGCTGGTTCTGAATGAGATCTGAGCGTCTGTCCCACTCAACACCGCTTCGTAAGGCACATGGCTGTTCTCAGGTGCAGCAATGCTAGCGAGGCTCTGGACAAGGCCTCTCAGAGGACAGGCCAGCCACCCCTGTCCTCACCTCCTCTGGGGCCCTCAGTTGCCTTATGCAGTTAGGCTCCTGACCTTGGAGCCCCTTAGGGTTTGGAGCCCCCCTGGGTTAGCTTTGCCCAAGGAGAACATCTTGGAGGGTCTGTGTTTTCTTTTCAGAAGAAGGGGCCCCAAGGAGGGACGGCTGGGAGCACCCTTGCTCTGTGAACCCCAACCCTGCTTTTTTACACATGTGCACATGTGTACGCATGCCTGGGTGTGTGCATTTGCACACATGAGTGCATTGATCTGTAGACACAGAAAAGCATGTGTATATGCATGCATAAACCCACGCATGCACGCATGTGACAGGCATATATACAAGTGTGCACATGTGAATGTATAGGCATTGTGCACCTATGTACACACACACCTCTGAATGCATGCGTATACACATATGTAAGCATGTATGTTGTGTCTGTGTATGTGCTGTGCGAATATGCTCATGGTTTTTAAGAGGCAGTCTCCTGCTGGAAAACCATTCATTCCTTGAACTAGGCATGGATGTCCTTGTGCTTCGTGGTTGGGGAGCATGGTGGACTTGGAGCTTGGTGTTTGCGGAGCACAGTGAACCTGGAGGAGGAGCCCTCACCCGGCTGATGTTTTACTTGTATATCTGCTCAGAGCGGCCACCATCGGGCGTGTGTGCCATCCATTCAGTGGACACCGTGCCTGCTCTTGTTCCCTTACAGTCCCTGGGGGAACACAGAGGCCGGGCCTCACGCTGCAACGAGTGCTCCCCCACTTCCCGTCAGTGTGCCCGGGGGAGGCGTGTACCTAGCCCCTGTGAGCAAGGCCACAAGCTGAGCCCTGACCCTCGGGTGGCCCCGGGGGCTCCTTACCGCTTGTCGGGCCGGGCGGACGCTTGGCTCATCTCGCTGTTGGCAATGAAGTTGCGGATCTCCGAGAAATAGGAATCCTCTTTCTCGTCTAAAAGTGCGTGGTTGTCCGACTCGGAGGTGGGGGAGGAGGCGCAGGTCCCAAGGTGGTTGGTGAAAACTCCAGAGTGCTGGCTTACTGTGGGGGCATGGCCGGTGGCGGGGGTGGGGGTGGTGGTTAGAGGAGGGGTCTCAGAGGGTGAGATTCTCTGTCATCCAAGTGGCTTGGGGAGCACCGGCCAGCCTTCCTACAGGACCAGCCTGCACCCCTCCCTCCCTCCTCTCTCCGCCCCGCGTGTCCCGCCCCGCCCCACCTGGCACGTTCTCGTGTTCGTGCTTCTTGAGGTGCCTGTCCAGGTTGGTCTGCTGCCCGAAGCACCGGCTGCACAGGTGGCACTTGAAGGGCTTCTCCTTGTTGTGGATGTTGCGCACGTGCCGCTGCAGGTTGGAGGAGATGCTGAAGGAGCGGTCGCAGTACTTACACCTGCAAGACACATGGCAGCCGGTCTGAGTGGGACTCACAGCCCAGCATGCACGTCTAGGGGCTCCAGGGGAGTCAGGCCCCTGGAAGGGCATGGCCATCACCTCGGAGCTCAGGATGGGGGACAGCAAATCAAGTCACAGGGGAGGTGCAGGGGGCTGCCCTCTCCCTCCACCTTGCTGTCCACTGAGCGTCCGCCCCAGGAGCCTTAGGCTCAAAGATGGTCCCAGAGAAGCAGCAGTGTCCGGCCAGCAGGCGGGCTCTCCTTGACCCTTCCCTCTGGGAGGACTCCAGCGTCTTCCTCTGGGCCCCCTACCTTCCCCACCCACCCCAACCCCCAACCTTGGGGTGGGGGGGTGGTGGCAAGCAACCAGAGGAAGAAGTACCACCAGCCACCTCCAGAGGGCAGTCTTGTACCGCAGAAAGGATACTGGGGGCCACTTTGCAGTGCAGCGGGGAGAGGACCCTGCCCAGCCAGGAGCCTGGGTGTCCTCGGACTGGCCAGTCTCCCTTGAGGCTTCAGCTTTCCAGTCCATTGAGTGGGGCTCGGGGATCTCCTGGATCCTCGTTAGGGGGCCCTGGTGGTGATGGTGTTGGAGGTGAGGGCAGCTGCTCCCTGAACGAACGACCACTGGTCCCCCATGGCCTCTCTTTAGCTGAAGGGCTGCCAGTGGGAACTTCAGGCAAAGATACCCCAAGTTCTGGCTGCCTCATTGGGGTCTGGTGGGCATTACCACAGCAACCCGGTTTTATTAAAATAAGACACCCTCTGGCCAGTAGGTTGTGGCAATGAACAATCCCAGATGTCTGCTGTGGGGTGAACAGGGCTCCTGAGAGGGGGACACCCCCAACCCCAACCACACTGGTGGTCCTGCAGGTGTGTGTGTGGGGGTGCAGACTGAGCAGGGAACCTGGTGACCTCACAGTGGGACCCACAGGAACTGAGCCATCACTTGGGTGGGACAGCCGCTCCTGGGCAGAGGACACAACAGGATGGGGGACCTTCTCACAGCTGTGCACACATCACCATTCCTACTGGGATGCTGTCCCAGTGACTTCCAGCTGTGCCCTCATGCATGCATGCGTGTGCACGTACGCACACACACAGGTTTGTGCTCAGGCAAGTACGTCTGTGGGTATGGGCATGTGTGAGCTTGTGCGTGCATTCAGGCGTGGGTGTGTGTGCATGCAAGACGTGTCCACGGCTGAGGCATGTATGTGGGCCCACACACCGTGTGTGCATCAGCATCTGCGCATAGATGTGAGCCAAGTGTGTGTGCGTTCAGGTGCACACATGTGGATATGCACCATGTGTGAGTGTGTGCACACATGCTGCGGTTTCCAGGCCTCCCACAGACGTGCTTATGTGACTTGCCAGAGCACGTGAGCGTGTGGGAAACACATTCACGTGACCAGGGGACACACCATCCTGGGGGACTCGGAGCAGCAAACGCCTTACTGGGCTTCTCAGCAGCAGGGTCCGGGTCCTGGAGGCTCCCTTTCTGGGGGTCTGATTGCCTATCAGCACATCCTCAGGCTCCCCACCCCCCTAGATAGAAGTACTCCAGTCTGGTGGTCCCGGAGCCTGCCCGAGCCTCCAGAAGTTTCCACCGGGCCCTGGGCTGCACCAAAGTTCTCCTTAGAAGCTCCAAGTTCCTACCCCAGACCCCAGCTCCCAATCTGCTTGACAAACCGTGGAGGTCTGAGCAGCAATCCCGGGAGAAGGGGCTGCTTCCTGCCCAGCCCGTCTTCCGTGCTCAGCAACAGCGTGCCCCTGCCCTACTCTGGGTCCCATGTAGGTGCAGGGGCCCGAGGTCGCTCCTTCAGCTCATGGAACTTCTGAACAGCTCAGACCTCCCAAGTGGGTTCCCATCAAGGAAACATGTCCAGCCCCCCTTGCCAAGTAAGCCCCCTCTGGGCGTGTGAGTCCTGTGGTGGGGAGGTGGCGGGAGGGGGTGGCATACTTTTACAGGGCTTCTCCCCCTCCCTCCTGTCTGTGGGGTCAGAGGGCGAGGGCAGTGGGGAGGCAGCCCTCTTCTGGTCTTCATCTGAAGAGATGAGCCCAACTGAGTGAGGAGGGAATGTGAAAGTTAGGGGTGCAGTGAGCCTGGGTCGGGGAGGGACAGCACTCTG
>NW_022111357.1:42176082-42178749 GCF_000313985.2 Echinops telfairi
CGTTCCCAATTCAACAATTTCCATTCTTCAACCCCCGTCCCACCCCCATTTCCCACTGGGGTCTTTACAAGCAAGAGCATCGTGGGGCCCACTGCCCCCCAGCTTCGCCCTGAGCTCTCTGATTCAGAGGTAACCCCCAGCCGAGCACAGCCCGCCTGTGGGGCCCGACCTTTCCGTCACCTCTGACACCCTTCCTTCTCCCTCCTCAGGGCTTTGAAACACACCTGAATAATCTGAACTGATCGCCACGCACGCAAGGGCTCAAAAGGAAGAGGGTCCAAAGGCCTGGGTTTCTGGTTCAAGGCTCCCCACGGCCCCCCTTGGGCTTCCTGTCCTCTTCCATCAGAGAACCCTCCCAATTTCCCTAGTAAGCATGGAACCCACCCGTGATGCCAACAGGAGAACCCTGGCCCCAGCCCCTCCTCCCGGCCCGCCTCAGCCAGCTGCAGGCAGGATTAGCAACGCACGTGTTGATAGCAATTATGGTTACGAAAGCCGAAACTCACCGTTGGGAGCAAGCAACAGAAATCAATGATAATTAAATTCTTCTAGCAACAGGGCCCAGCTCTCTGGGGGCTCCGAGCATGCACGCTGTCTAGAACTGCCCCCCCCCCCTTACAGAAACACCCCCGGTGGGCTCTCTGAGGGACCAGGCCCAGGAAGTCCTTCTGTGCCAGCCTTCAGTGTTAGTTGATATTATATTGGGAGCGAGTGTCCATGTGCTGTGAGGGGGCCATGGGGCACCCAGCTGCCAATTGTCAAGCACTGCTTTTTGCCTGCCAGCCAGGATTAGCCTGGGGACGCTGGCCACCTCCTGGGGTGGGCTTCCCACAGCAGAGGCCCACCATGGGTGAGTGAGAAGGAGAGACAGTCTCTGGGGCCTGCATCTTATTCGGAGGTCGGCCCCCACTGTCCTTAAGTTCTGCCCCTGGCTGTGAACTTACACCCCGGCCAGCCTCTCCCTGTGCCTGAGGGTCACCGGGAAGGGACACACACGTGCATGTGTGTGTGTGACTGAGCTGGCCAGCAGCATACAAAGTAGCCTTTCCCTCGTGAGCCTCCAGTGGAGCACTGACCCCTGGGGATGACGGCCTGGGAGGGTCACATGGGCTCCCTGAGCCTCAGGCCCGCCTTTGACATGGTCTCCTGAGGCCTGCTCTGCACTGTGGACACAGATTGGGGCGGGGCGCACACACTTTCCAGACAGCGATGCGGATGGGGCTGGCTGCTTATGCCAGGGCACTGAGGGCGCAAGAGTGGCCGCTTCTCTGCCAGCCATGGACCTCAGGGCACCTGGAGAAAACACTCAGTGCCCCCTCCCGCACCCCCCCATCCCCAGGCAGGGTACCTTTCTCAGTGTGACCTGAGAGGTAGGTGGGCAGCTGCATGGGTCCCCTGATGAAGGCAGAGTGTGTGTGTGTGGGGGTGCAGACTGAGCAGGGAACCTGGTGACCTCACAGTGGGACCCACAGGAACTGAGCCATCACTTGGGTGGGACAGCCGCTCCTGGGCAGAGGACACAACAGGATGGGGGACCTTCTCACAGCTGTGCACACATCACCATTCCTACTGGGATGCTGTCCCAGTGACTTCCAGCTGTGCCCTCATGCATGCATGCGTGTGCACGTACGCACACACACAGGTTTGTGCTCAGGCAAGTACGTCTGTGGGTATGGGCATGTGTGAGCTTGTGCGTGCATTCAGGCGTGGGTGTGTGTGCATGCAAGACGTGTCCACGGCTGAGGCATGTATGTGGGCCCACACACCGTGTGTGCATCAGCATCTGCGCATAGATGTGAGCCAAGTGTGTGTGCGTTCAGGTGCACACATGTGGATATGCACCATGTGTGAGTGTGTGCACACATGCTGCGGTTTCCAGGCCTCCCACAGACGTGCTTATGTGACTTGCCAGAGCACGTGAGCGTGTGGGAAACACATTCACGTGACCAGGGGACACACCATCCTGGGGGACTCGGAGCAGCAAACGCCTTACTGGGCTTCTCAGCAGCAGGGTCCGGGTCCTGGAGGCTCCCTTTCTGGGGGTCTGATTGCCTATCAGCACATCCTCAGGCTCCCCACCCCCCTAGATAGAAGTACTCCAGTCTGGTGGTCCCGGAGCCTGCCCGAGCCTCCAGAAGTTTCCACCGGGCCCTGGGCTGCACCAAAGTTCTCCTTAGAAGCTCCAAGTTCCTACCCCAGACCCCAGCTCCCAATCTGCTTGACAAACCGTGGAGGTCTGAGCAGCAATCCCGGGAGAAGGGGCTGCTTCCTGCCCAGCCCGTCTTCCGTGCTCAGCAACAGCGTGCCCCTGCCCTACTCTGGGTCCCATGTAGGTGCAGGGGCCCGAGGTCGCTCCTTCAGCTCATGGAACTTCTGAACAGCTCAGACCTCCCAAGTGGGTTCCCATCAAGGAAACATGTCCAGCCCCCCTTGCCAAGTAAGCCCCCTCTGGGCGTGTGAGTCCTGTGGTGGGGAGGTGGCGGGAGGGGGTGGCATACTTTTACAGGGCTTCTCCCCCTCCCTCCTGTCTGTGGGGTCAGAGGGCGAGGGCAGTGGGGAGGCAGCCCTCTTCTGGTCTTCATCTGAAGAGATGAGCCCAACTGAGTGAGGAGGGAATGTGAAAGTTAGGGGTGCAGTGAGCCTGGGTCGGGGAGGGACAGCACTCTG
>NW_022111357.1:42178849-42180931 GCF_000313985.2 Echinops telfairi
GATGGAGGTGGTTGAGGTGATAGGGGGGTGGGGTGGTGGCGGAGGGGGCAGTAAGCTGAGGTTTTCTCACTCAGACTGCCCCAGGGTGGAGGGCCTGACTCCAGTTAAGTCAGTTTGCCCCCACTCACACCCCAGCTATTCTAGGGCACCCTCCTGGGTGAACATTCTGGAAGTTTCTGGGCATCCCCTCCCTCTTCTGGAAGCATACCAATGCTGGGTGGAGCAGAGGTCCAGAGAGCCAGCAGTCCCCAGGGGGCATCAAGAACCCCCTCACAGCCCCTGCTCCCAGCAGGGTGCCTCGGGGGACAGGCTATGCCTCCTACCTGTATGGCTGCTCCCCGGTGTGCGTCCTCAGGTGCCGTGTGAGGTTTGCTGATCGGGGGAAGATCTTGCCACAGTACCTGGGGGTGGAGGGAGGTGTTGAGGGTGAGGGGAACCCCGAGGATTCCCTAGCAGGGCCAGTGCCTGTGCTGTTGCACCTGCACGTGGTTGTCCTGCCTGCTGCCCTTGCAGATTCCAGACACTCCCAAGGCACATGCCCCGGGAAGAGCCACGCCATCTGCCCAGGCACGGGGAGCATGCTCCTCTGCAGACCCTCAGCCCAAGGGGGGCTGGAGCCACTGAGACCAGCTGGTGAGGGGGCAGGAGGTGTATCTCCAAAGGGTGAGTGTGCATTAAACCCTGACCAGCCACCTCCAGAGCCACACGCCTGCTATCTGGTCAAGGCTGCCTTGCTTGGGCTTCCAGCAAATGGGGCTCAGACTGTCCCAGGGGTCCCAACCTCTGGCAGACGAGCAGGGACCTAAGAGCTCTTAATGAGCCCTGCACCCTAGCCCTGCTTCTCCCTGGCTGTTAACCTCGAGCTTTTCTAGAACATGCAGGTGGGGACCCTCCCCCTGGAGCCCTGGGGCTGAGCCCAAGCCTCACCTGCATGTGTACCGCTCCTTGCCCTTCCGGAGGATGGGGTCTGAGAGCGTGGGGGGCGGGGACCGGAAGTTGAAGGGGTGGTGAGGCAGGGGCTGCAGGGAGCTGCTGGAGTCGGCCTTCAGGGCTGCGAAGCTCTCCAGCTTCTCCGTCATGGTCTCGATGGCTGACATCTGTGGGTCAGAGAGAGCCGAAGCTGCCACTTGGCTTTGGGGACCTGCACTGCCCCCAGGGTCCTTTATGACCCTCACAGCAGGAGACCAGGCTGGGATGCGAAGGCCACGGTCAGTCCTCTGCCAGCCATTGGAACCACTGGCCACCTGGAAGCCTCCTGGTCACTGGGCTGCAGTCTTTCGTGTGGCCTGTCCAGCTCGGCTCCTACCTGCAATGCCCCAGAGTCCAGGGTCAAGCCCCGTTGGGGGGTCTGATCTGACCTGACCCTCGCGGCCTCTCTCACTGCATGGGTTTGCTGGGATCCGGGGTACGGGGTGCTGATCATCCTGATGGCCCTGGCCCTTATTCTGACCCAGGGGAACACCGCCCAGCCCTCTGGAGCCCCGTGCCCTGGCCAGCTTTCCTGGCTGGCTACCTTGAGGGACACCTAAGAGTTTAATTTGGGTTCCCCGCCCCGCCTCCTCAAGTCTTGAGCCATTAGGATATCTATCCAGAATTGTAATCAACTCCTGGCAATGGGTTTTAAATGGAATCTCAGTTTAAAACACGGGACCACTGCCTCCTAGTGGCAATACATCATAACCACACGGACACCGCTCTCTACTCTCAGCAAGTTGATTCCGACTCAGAGCAACCAGATAGGGCAGGGTAGAACTACTCCTGTGAGTTTCAAAGATTGTAACTCTTGGTGGGAACAGAAAGCCTCGTCGTTCACCCACGGAGCGGCTGGTGGTTTTGAACTGCTGACTTTGAAGAGCGCAGCTCAATGCATAACCTCTCTACCGCTGGGGCGCCTTCAACTGGGGAGAGTACTACAGGGAATTCAACAGCCTCGTCAGACTGACAAGGTGCCTCAGACTGTGTCTCACCAAGTCCTGAGGTGGCAGGGTGTGGCGACAGCAGAAGGGGATGAATCTGAGGATCAGGTGGGTGTCACCGCCCTGCTCTGCAGAGCGCCCCTCCTCTTATAAAACAGAAAGTCAA
>NW_022111357.1:42181525-42187456 GCF_000313985.2 Echinops telfairi
TGGGTTCACCATGGAAAGTGGACACGGCTAGTCACCTGGGGTGGCCTAGGGAGGTGGGGCTTAAACAGAAGTCCACTGACAGTGGCAGACTTTATCATGGGGAAATGATATCTCTGCAAGGAGCCTTCACGGCATAGTGGGTCATTCGTTGGGCTGCGAAACACCAGGTCAGCAGTTCGAAACCACCAGCTGCTCCTGGGGAGAAAGATGAAGCTTTCTCCTCCCATCAAGAGTTACAGTCTCAGAAACCCACAGGGGCGGTTGTACAGGGTCATTATGAGTTACAACCAACTTGGTGGTGGGGAGTTTTAAGTGATAACTGCGTTAGGTCTGTGGAAGACAGACAGACAGAGGGACAGAAGGAGTCCTCCAGTGGGTGTCATCCTCTGACCCCCCTGGGGGGGTGTCCCCAGGGCCTGGGTTCCACATCATCACCTTGGGGAGGCCCTAGGCTTGCCACCAACGCTGCTACCCCAGCCTGACTGTTGGACAGACAGAAGCCCTTTGCGCCCACAGCTGTGTTCTAGCCTCTCATCACCCTCCCAAGACCTGGGGATGGGCCCAGAGTGGGTCTGAATTCCCAGGCACGGGGGACCCTGACCGAGAAGTCCCAGCCTTGCACACCTGATACCTCCCTCTCACCCTGAGACTCCCCCAGGACCCCTGGGGGAGGAGGGACTGAGCCCCGGTCAGAGCACCAGGCCGCACCCCAAAGTGTTCTGGGGGACCCAGGAATGGTGGGCTCTGTGCCTTGCCTCCTGGAAGGTCAGCATCCCTGTAGGGTCAGCCCTAGTGTTTTGTGACTGACTCAGGCCCCGTCTAGTGTGGGCATGGCTCTGGGCCAGGGGCCAGGAGGGACAATGGGCGGCCGGTCCCACAGGCCTGCCCACCAGGGACGGGCCTTGCTGGCCCCTATCGCAACCATTCTCCCTCGCACAAACGCAGGATGTGGGCCTCCCCGGCCGGCCCGGGGAAAATCGGGGGAAGTCCTTCCAGGGGCCCTCGGCACAGCCAGACAATGGCCGGCACTAAGTTTAGCTGTGAACCAGGTTGAGTGCGAGGTTCACAGCAGTGGGTGTCTGTCCGCCGCAGGGACACCAGGAAGGAGAACAATGTCCCCTCTGCAGGCCCATTAAGTGCTGGAGCTCCTGGGTAGGTGCGTGGGGTGGGGGGGGCAGGGGCTGGTGACTCCCAGAGGGGGGCTGGGACAGGTGGGCATGGGGAGGTTCTGCGCTGTTGCTTTCTATAGCACACCAGTTCTCGGCTCCATCCGACTGCCTCCCTGGGGTCCCTCCTTCCATGGGGAAGGGTGGGTGGGTGTGGCCCTCCTGCTTTTCCCTGTTCCGGCCTCCTTGTCTTCTTGCTCCTCCCCCATCACACAGCCCCCTCCCCCTCCAGAATCTTCTGGTGATTTCATTGAGATCTTCCTAAGGCTCCTTCGTTCTGTGCTCCCCAGGGCTGCTCCCTGCCTTGACTTCCACATGCCCCCAGTCACTCCTCCTGTGCTTCTGGGCCCCAGACCAGGGACACTCTCCCTTACCCCCCACCTCCTTTCTGTGCACCCACTCCCTCCTCCCACTGGGGCTGCACAGCTCCTGCGTGTCCGGGTTGAGCTGTGCTCTGCAGGCTTCCCGGGGCTGAGTGTACAGGAGCAGGTTGCCAGGCCTTTCTTCCCCACGCCTCTGGGTAGATTTGAACTTCCAACCTTCCCATTAGTGTCCACCCATTTGGCCTCCTTTCTGCCCTACAGGACCCTGGGCAGGCCACCCATGGCCTCTGGTGGACACCCTTAGCTGGTTTGGCCCCAAGTGCAGGGGAGGGGTTGGCCTCGGGTGCACACAGGGCTCTGGCTGGAGGGAATACACCCCCAGGCTTCTACCATTTACATGAAATGAATCGTAAGGAGTGAAACTGGGCTGCAGCTCCTCTGCCCTCAGGCCTGTTTTGGGGCGTCAGCCACAGTGCACACTGAACACTGAGCTGGGCTGGGCCAGAGGCTGGGGTTCTATTGCCTCCGGAGACCTCCCGGGCCCTGCTCCTCCCTGTCCCAAGTCCTCCCTGTCCACCCGTCAACTCCAGCCACCCATGGCTCCTGGAGTCAGCAAAGAACATGCCCCTCTGCCTCTAGACTCAGGTGTTTAGGGCCACCCATCTCAGGCCTGCCTCTGGGTGCCTTCAGCCTTAGTGGGCAGAGACTTGGGGACCCTGACCCCCGGAGCCTAGCTTCTTGCATGCCTTGGAGCAGCCTGGTGTGGTCTGGTTATGTGAGGACCTGCAGGGTCACTGTTTATGGGCTGAAGGTACTCCCACCAAGGTTTGTGTTGGAACCGAGTTGACTTGGCTTTGTTAATGAGGCCAGGTCAGAGCAGGGTGGGTCCCAGACAGTATCACGGTTGAGCAGTTGGAGGAGAAGCAGATACTTGGCCGACCCAGCGGCAAGGCCTCCTCTGCCAGCAGGCGTCAGGGGTAGAGGCACCTACAAGCCCAGGGACACTGAGAACTGCCGACCACTAGAAGCCGAGAGACGGGAGCTATGGCAGAGTGCGCTATGGCCCACTCCGCTGCTGACCCACCGGCCGCTCTGTGGCGGCTACATCATCTGGTGCCAATGTGAGACTATTAAGATGGAAAGGGGTGGAGTTTAGCCTGTCAATCAGGTCACAGCCTGATGACCTCATTTGGGGGCACGAAGGAGATAAATAGCTCACTGGAGGCCAGACTCACTCTCTCCCTGTGAGACCTTCCTGTTGACATGGAGCTACACTGATGGAGCCAGGGTCCTGGAGCTGGAGGAGCCACATGGAGACCCCTGCCAGCACTGAGATGCTCCCATTGCCACTGGATCCACAAGACTTCCCACCCACTGGCCTGTGGTCTTCCTGCCTTCCGTGTCATTGCATGTGTTTCGTGGGTCTAAAGAGGACTTTATCAATTGGTATCAGACACATGGGCTAATATCAGACTTACGGACTTGATCTGGACTGGGCTGGGATGTTCTATGAATGTTCAGCTGCTCTTGTGTATAAGGCTCTTTCTTACACACGTATGAGTGTCTATGAATTTGTTTCTCTAGTCCACCCGGACTAACGCATGCTCTTGGGGGGACAGATGAAGCTCGCTGTTCCTGTAAAGCCTTTGGAACCCTCAGGGCCAGTTCTGCCCTGTCCGACAGGGCCCCTTTGTGTCAGCATGGGCTTGGTGGCCATTAGTGGGAGAAGCGGAGATGGACCAGATAGGCTTCCTCCCTGGGCCCACAGGTTGAGCACCGATTCCTGGGCCACCACTGCCCCCCCTGCCCCTGCCCGCCCCGTCGTTACCTGGGGGTGGAACAGCAGCGGGGACGGCCGCAGGTACTTCTCCTTGAGGACACCCACGGGGTCGGTCACTTTCCGCTTTTCTACCCTGCTGGACGGCAACACAGAGGGTCACGCACCCTACGGAACTGCCCCTGTACTGAACAGCGAGAGCTCGTCAGCCCTGCAGTCTGCACCCACCGGGGCTGTCCTGCTTCCCCGCTCGGCCTCCCACCTGACGCCTCTGCTGGGCCTGGGGGCCACCACGGCCACCCCACTAACCTAGCTGTGCGCTCCAACCTGCACCCCTGCTTCTGGAACACTCTCACCCTGGCCCTTGTGTCTCTAGACCCCCTTCAAGTCCCACCCGCCCGTATGTCCCTAGAGCACCCAGCTACGGGCCTCTCCCGCACATGCTGTACGATGCTTTGGGAGCTCGGCTGGGTGCCCTCTCCTCACGTCCCAGTGTCACCTGGCCTTGCCAGAGCTCTGGGAGACTCTGGTTTCCTTGAAGTGCTCCCCCAGGACCTGGTGGCCCCGTTTGCTCCCCACGCCAGTGGGGGGCCGACTGGACGGGTGCATAGCTGTCCTCATTGGCGATGCCTCAGTCTCTTTCTCAAGCGCTCCCAGATGGCATGCTTCCAAAGACACAGCCAGCGGGCGTTTCCAAGTGACCCTGGGTGGCAGCTCCAGGGCCCCCATGGGACATACAGCCTGGTGGCAGGCACTGACACAGCTTAAAATCAGGCAAGGTGGGTAGCCGGCTCATCTCTGATCAGCACACTCCTTCAGTCTGTATGCCGAGGGAATCTTCGGAGAAGCGGGACTCCAGGAGGTGGGAGGCGGCATTGGGCCTGGAGGAAGACCCATTAACCACCTGCGGCACGCAGAGGGCACAGCGCGCTTGCTGGAGGTGAGGAGGACGGAAGCACTTGTTGAGGAGGATCCAAGACCTGGGCCTTCAGGATGGGCTGAAGAAACGGAAGCCCTCTCAGCCGCACCAGCGGGTAACACGATAAGAGAGGACAGGAGACCGAGGCTGTCAAGGGCGGCTTCGTTTCACTCGGGTTCCCCCACAATGCCCGGGGAAGCCACGGGCTAGAGGCCCAGGGAGGCATGGCCTTGAGAAATCTGCTGCACAAGGGTCACCAAGCCGCGATGTCACTGTGAGGACGATGGCGGCCTGGCTTTCTGACGCACGTGAACAGCTGTGAGGTGGGCGCCGGGGGCGGCCGTGCCCCTTGCTGTGGTGCGACCGGAGGGTCGCGATGGGTCAGGGCCACCTCAGCGGCACCTGACGCCCCCTCTGCATTCAAAAGCTGGAGAAGAACTGGCGTCTGTGGCCTGCGGCATCGGTGGAGAGCAGCGAGCAGCCCTCGAGCTGCCAGAAGTAGCCTGACGGCAGGTAGACAGCCAGAGGCTCCTTGGAAGTGTGCATGGCAAGACATCCCCTCAGTGGCCTTTTTGGACGTGCCACCGAGAGAGGAGAGCAACGCTGTATGTGGCCCTCCGCTTTGCCCCAGTGGAGGGCCAGGGGAAACACGCAGGGCCGCCGGGCAGTGGCTCACTCTGCTGGGCGTACGGTGGCCATCGGTCCGAGACACTTGGGTGGCACCTCACATGAATTCACTGGTGTGAGCCTGTGGGTGGGACCCGGTGTGTTCACGGCTGAGAAGGGGCAGCTGATGCCCTGTGGCTGGAGCTCCCGGCCTGCTGGGCTCTGGCGTGAAGACTCACAGTGACCCCACAGCACAGAGGGGAATTGCCCCTGAGGGTCCCCCAGTTTGTGCATCTTTCCAGGTGCTGCCAGGTGCACCTTTCTCCAGAGGGGTGGCTGGTGGGTTCAAACTGCCGGCCTTGCCACTTATACCCAGAGGGGCAACCCACTCCACCCTCAGGGCTCGTAGCCTGGATGCTTGCTTCTCGCCTGGACGCAGCAGGTGGGCGGCGGCCCTCTGGCTTCCTCTTGGAGGCCTGCACGCCCAGCGTGTGTCACAGGTGCGTGCGTCACTGTGCCCTCCTGTGCTATGGCTGATGTCCCGTGCTGCTGTCCGCTCCGCCTCACCTCCGCCGTGCTCTGTGCTCCCTGCTGCCCGGCCCAGTCCAGCTCAGCCTCTGGGTCCTGCCCTCGTGTGGTCAGGCAGGTCTGGAAACTCCTGCTCTGGGGGCAGATCCCCGCCCCCACCCCCCCCAACCAGGCCGAGCTGCTGGCATCACAGGGAGAGTAGCTCAAGGATACACTGGCCTTTCTAAGCCCCTGGGTGCCCTCCTTCCCTCCCCATTACCCTCCAACAAGGACCAACTACTCCAGGATTCCCAGGCTTGGAGAAAGCCCTACCTGGACTCCAGGGCTGGGCTGGGGGGGCTGGGGAGGGTGCAGCCTAAAGGAAGTGGGCTGTGGGGGGTTGGGAAGGAGCAGGGCGGTGGCAGAAGGCAGGGCACAGGGTCCGGGCTGGGGCTGAGTGGGGAAGGGGGCCCAGGACCTCGGGGGCAGGCGGGTTGGTACCTGTAGATGGGGTCCATGAAGAAGGGTGAGGGCTTGGCGTAGTGCAGGGAGGGCTGCTGGGGCAGCGGCGCGGGGGACACCCTGGGCAGCCCCTCGGCCAGCTTGCGCTCCCCGTAGACATGGTTCTTGCGT
>NW_022111357.1:42187662-42196174 GCF_000313985.2 Echinops telfairi
CAGCATGGGCTTTGCCTCTTTGGGCTTGGTGGTGAGGTCGAAGGGGCGCTCAGTGCTGGGGCCCCCGGCCTTGAGGGCGTCCCGGGGTGACTTGGGCTCGGCCTTGACCAGCAGGTTGTGGGCGAGGGTGCGGTCCGTGAAGGGGTACAGGGAGTGGGGGAAGTTGGGCAGGAACTGGAACGGGAACATGGAGTGATAAGGTAGGGAGCCCAGCTTCTTCTCCTGCATGCCCATGAAGCCCGGCCCAAAGTACTTCTCGGCGATGGAGGCAATGGCCTTGATGGAGTCGCCCGCGGCGCCCGATGCGCTCAGCAGCTGCTCCTCGGGTGGCGGGAAGCAGGCGTGCTGGGAGTAGAATACAGGCACCTCACCCACGCCGTGCGGGGCCCCCGGGGGCGCGGGGCCGCCCCCGAACTCGGGCTTGCCCTCGGCCGGCTTGCTCTTGTCTTTGGCCCTGTCTCGGTCGCTGTCCACGTCGCTGTCCAGGTCCGAGCCAGTCCCCGTGGTGGTGTCCAGGTCTGTGCCCGTGGTGGTGTTGATGTCCTCAAAGTCACTGCCGTCGGACACGTCGCTGTGCCTGGCCTTCAGCTTCTCCACGTACGCCTCCTCCAGGACGCCCTCAAACTTCTCGTCCACCCCCGGGGCCACCACGGTGCCCTGGCCACTGTTGCCGACAGCAGCGACCAGGGGCAGCGCGGGGTTCCCCAGGGGGCTGGGTAGCTTGGCGTCCTGGGTGTGGTTGAGTGGGCTCTTGAGCAGGGGCGTGGGAGGTAGCAAAGGTGGCCGGGGGTACAAGGACGGCGGGAAGATGCCGGGGAAGCCAGGTGCGAGCGCAGGAAAGGCCGGGGGTGCCGCTGAGAAGGGCAGCCCGCCGGGGTGCGGCCGGGAGGGGAAGTACTCGCTGAAGCCCAGGCTGGTGTGGTTGAGGGTGGGAGTGGGCTTCGCCTTGTCCAGCATGGGGCTGGGGGTGAGGGGCAGGCCGGACGCAAAGATGCTGCCGGGCACGTAATGGTTCTTGCCCTCGCAGAAGCGCCGGTGCTTGTTGAGGGAGGAGGTAGTACTGAACATCTGCCCGCAGTCCTTGCACTTGATCTGTGTGCGGCAGTCAGCATGCATGCGCTTGTGCCGGCACAGGTTGGAGAACTGCGTGTAGGACTTGTGGCAGACCTCACCTAAAACATCAGCAGAAAGCAACAACAAACACGATATGAAATTACCAGGAAAGCCTAGGGGTGTGTGTGTGTGTGTGTGTGTGTTTGTGGCGGCATACTGTGGATGTGCATACGTGTGCATGGTGTGTGCACGTGCACGTGTGCAAGTGTGTAATGCATGCACGTGCATGAGTGTGCACCGCGTACATGTGTGTGTGAGTTGTGCATGTGTGGGCATGCATGCATATACATGAGTGGGCATGCATGTACGTGTGTACGTGCAGTTGCATCATGCATGCACATAAATCCACGAAAGGTGTATGCCCACGTGTGCATGCACACATGAGTATGCCTAGGTGTGGGTACACAGATGCGTGTGTGTGTGTGTGTGTAGGCTCAGGTGTGAGGGCCCTACATGCCTCTGTGTGTGTGTAGGCGCAGGTGTGAGGGCCCTGCATCCCTCTGTGTGTGTGTGTGTGTGTGTGTGTGTGTGTGTGTGCACATGTGTGCCTCTTTCCCTGGGGCTGCCCTTGGTGGAGCAGCACAGACTGACTCTGGGGTGACTGTCTCTCTGACCATCGAGTAGATGGGAGACAGGGCCTGGGGGGGGGGTCCCAGCAGGATTACCAAGCACCCTCTTTCTGCCTTTCCCTCAGCAACATGGGGTGCCCAGGACAGATGGCTCAATTCTGCTGGATAAAGGGCCTCTCACTGAAGGGTAGGGCTGTGGGGGGCTGTGCCCTACTCCCCAGGGGGCTTCTAAGCGGGGTGGGGGAAGCACTCCTAAGGTCTTTCAAGATAGCAAACCCTTCCCTCGAGTGCAGGCTCCACAGCTGGATGCAGTCTACTGGAGGCCTCTTACCCCAGGACGCCCCCTACATCCATCTCCCGTCAGTCACAGCTGCTCCAGTGTGTGTGTGTGTGTGTGTGTGTGTGGGACCTTCACCTCCCGCCTAGGTCTGCTGCTGCCAGAGGTTCCAGACAGCCCTTCCTTCTTTGCCCCAGGCCTGTGAGCTCTGTGCCACATGAGGGCGGCCTCAGGAGGGCACCGGACAGTGAACACTCCCGGGGTCCTTAGGAGGTCCTGGCTCTGGGAAGTAGAGAGGACACACAGCACACGTACTGCACACACATAGTGCATGCATGCACAAACAGTACACACACAACGCACACACAATACATGCACACACCACACACTCAGCACACACACACTGTGTACACATGCACACAGGACACACACCGCACAAAAAATACATGCATGCACACACAACACACACAATGCATACATGTATACACAGCACATGCACAATACACCCATAATGCACACATGAACATAGTACACGCACAACACAAACACAATACATGCATGCCCATACAGTACACTCACAAGACATCTACAATGCAGGCATACACAAAGTACATGTACAATATATGCATCCCCATATAGTACACACAACACACAAAACACACACATGCACACAGTGCACACATGTACAACACACACAATGCATGCACGAACACACAGCACATGCACAATACACCCCCAATGCAGGTATACACACAGTAGGCACACAACACAAACATAATACATGCATGCACCCAGAGCACATTCACAACACACACAATGCATGTATACACACAGTACACACACCACTCAAACACAATGCATGTATGCATGCACAGTACATGCATAACACACACAATACATACATGCACACAGCACACGCACACACAGCACATGCATAACACACAGTGCATGCACATACACATAGCACATGCACAATACACCCATAATGCAGGCATACACACAATAGGCACACTACACAAACATAATACATGCATACACCCACAGCACATTCACAACACACACAATGCATGAATGCATACACACACAATACATACACTGCACGTGCACACACTGCACACATGCACTCAGCACACACACAGAGTACACACACAACACATATAAAATGTCTGAATGCACACATAGTTCACATCCAATACATACTCAACAATATTCACAAAGACACTCTTACGCTGGTGCATGCATCCACTATGCACACAGAACACACACACACACACACAAAATGCATGCATGCACAGACAGGTACACACAACATATACTCAACAATACTTCCTACATACACAGCCACTCCTACACTGGGGCATGTATCCACCAGGCACACAACACACACACAATGCACACACACATGCACATACATAAACTTGTCCACGAGGCACACACAATGCACACACAACACACACATGCACATAACACATATACATATACATCTGGATACACATGTGCAGGAGCACACACAACAGCATCTCGATAATACCCACACAGACACACAGGCACACATGTGTACATAAAACTCAACCACTCACACATATCCACACACAACGGCCCCCCCCTCCCCAGTGTCTCACACTCACATGAGCACATGCATGCACACCCACCCTCTCTAACACATGAACGCACAGTGTGTGCATGTCTCTCTCTGCAGGGCAATTTGCCTCCTAAACGCAGCCCCAGTGGAAACAATGATTCCAGCATGTCCCGTGCTCTCTGCAGTGCTCGGCCGGCCGATGTCACGCTAGGCTGGCTGGGAGCCTTTTCTCTGCGATTACCATGCTCTCTAATCACAATATCTATTTATATTAGCCGCTCGGCCTTCCTGGCTGTCTGGCATGGCGGGAAGTTTTCAAGGCTGAGGGGAGAAGAACTTTGCCTCATTTAATCAAATCTGCCCTTTTTGGGCGGCTGCTAACAGTGAGGGCCGCTCCGCAGGGATAGTCTATAAATACCTTGGCCATGGGCTTGAGGCAGGGGAGCGTGGCTGCGGCTAACTCAAGGGCCCTGGCTGAGCCCTGGCCATCCCAGACCCGGCCAGCAGTGCCACAGCTCCTGAGCTCAGAGCTGGCTATCTGCTCTGGGTCCCTTCAGGGCCCACAATCTTCTCACACTCCATCCTAAGATGGCCTCAGGGACACTGGGCTCGCCAGAGGAGGAGTGGAACCCTGGAAGCTGGGGAGGCCTGCCAGGGCAGAAGGAGGCCCAGTCTGAGGTGGGGCCCACTCCTGGTCAGCAGTCTCCGCTCTTTATAGTGGATGTACAGACACATGCCGACACAGACAAACACCCCAACGCTCACACGCACTCACAACACATCCACACACATGCATCTACACAGTCACAGGGGTGAGGGACCATGGGCACCTGTGAAGACTGCAGTGTGGTGTGGGGGGCTCCCGATGTCTGCCTGCTGCCTGTTCAGGCCTGCTCCCTGCCCGAGCCCACAGTGCCTGGGAGACGCAGGGTCTACGCCACATGTCTAAGCTAGTTTATAAAATCTGCATTGCCCTGAACAAGGCTCGCAGAGGCACACAGCCCATGTTGGGGTTTCCTCATCAACGTCACCCCTTGACAAAGAGCCGACACCCAGAAGTGAACATGAAACCCAGTCTAGGACACTGGCACTGGCAGGTCCCAGGCCCAGGTGTCCCAGTCCTCCCTCAGCCCGCCAGGGTTTCCTGAGCTGCTCTGTGGAGCCTGTGGGGGCGCTGTGGCTCCTGGGCTTACATCAGGAGGAGGATCCTCCCAAAGGCTCGTTTTCATGCCCAGAAAGCCAACAGCCGTTAAGCCTGTGGACCATTTTCTGGACTCAAAGCTGGCATTGAACCTGAGGGCTATGACCTACGGCACCGATGGATGCTCCTCCCACGCTGGGCATGTTGGGAGGCTGCCACTGTCCTTCCTGGAACAGCCTGCTGAGAGGACCCCTATCCAGTGCCCGAGATGACGACAGTGGCAGGCCAGTGAGTCGGTGTCCAGTCCCCCATCTGGAGGATCCAGTGGGTTGGTGTCAGAGTCCTGAGCACCCATATCGGCAAGACCCCCTGCCCCTAGCTCCAAGATCACCTCCCGCAGCCAGCTCTTCCCATGGATGTCACTGGTCCAGGGGCTGAGCACACCCCAGGGCAGGAGCACAGCCCTTGAGCTAGCTCTCCGATCTGCACGGTGACCCCAGGGCCTGGCTGATGGGTGACCTGATGCCTCGGTTTCCCTCTCTGTCAGCTGGAGGGGCTACTGGCCCCCATGCCACGGTGGGTTTGGTAAGGGTGCCGTGTGAAGAGGCATGGGGATGCTGGGTCAGCACAGTGCATCCATGACAGGGAGACGTGGTGCTGGTGTGGCAGACAGGGACCATCAGCAGCTTCCAGGCTCCCCGAGAGGCAGGCCCAGGCCCCAGCACGGGCTTTCCACACCCCGGCACCTTCTTGCTCAAGCCCCAAGCACTCCTGCCCTTGGTTTGCAGCGCCCCATCTTGAACCCATCCTCAGACACCCCATGGTACCCACTCTGTGCTTCCTTCCAGTCCCCTGAGCTCCTTAACCCCACACCCCTGTTCCTAGGGCCCTTGAACAACCACCACCAACTCCCTGAACTCTCTAAGCCGGCACCACTGTGCCCTGAGCTCCTCCATCTGGTCCCACACCTCTGTTCCCTGAAGCATCCTTTTACCCAAAGCCCCTGCCCCCTGAGCCTGCTGAACACCCCCTCTCCCCCCACCCAAGGGAGGGACACCTTTATTTACCGAGGCCCCACTGTGGGGCTGAGCACTGAGCACTCAGGGAGCCTCGGCTGCAGCAGGCATTGAGGGTGGCCCTGGAATCCAGGGGTGCGGGGTGGGGGGTGGGGGAAGGCACAGGGGCTGTGGACACTGGGCCCACATGCCTGCTAGCTGCTTCCTGCCACTGCAGAATGAAGCCAAGGGCCAGGCACACGGAAGGGAAAACCAGGGGGTGGCACTCCGTCAGAGCAGGGCCGACGGGGCTGAGGGAGCAGGCCGGCGGGGACGACTTACATATGAAGGGCTTGACGGTGCTGTGGATGTGTTTGTGCTGCTTGAGGCCTGAGGACGTGGCGAAGGTCTTCCCGCAGTCAGGGCAGGCGTGCGCCCGTGCGCCCACGTGCTGCGAGCGGATGTGTCGCTGCAGGTTGCTAGGGTCCGTGAACACCTGGGGAGACAGGTGCCATCAGACACAACCATCCCCCCACCTCCCACCTGTGCCAAGCCTGCTGGGACAGACAGGCCCTGCTGTGACCCCTGAGCATCCTCTGCTCCTGAAGGATGCTGGCCGGGGCTGCAGCCTACGCAGTCATGTCCTGTAGGCTTCCATGGGCTGGTTTTGCAGAAACAGCCAAGGCTTTCTCCCTAGGCTTCCCCGGCACAGAACACAAGTCCCCACGGACCCCCCGGTGGGAGCCCCACATCAGATGCACCGGCTGAGAATGGCACTGGTTTCTCTTCTCAAACCCCCTGCTGTCTGACTCGCAGCGACCCGATAGGACGAGGTGGAAGATCCCCGTGACTTTCTTAGACTCGAACTCATCATGGGAGTAGAAAGCCTGGCCTTTCTCCCATGGAGTTCCCAACTTCTGACCCTGGGGTTTGTAGCCCACCGCATCGCCACCATGCCCCAGGGCCCCCAGGGCCCCCAGGGTGAGACTGTGACCACTGATCCCGACTGCCCCTTCTGAGTGAGTGCCGAGAAAGCACTGATGGTAGGGTGGCCCGAGACAGGCAATGCAACCAACAAGCCATGGAGCTGAGGGCTTGGGCTGTGAGGCTGGGGCCCGGTCCCTGTCTCAGTCCTGTGTCACAGGATGCTCTCTGAGGTGCCCTTTCCTCTCCAGCAAATAAAGATCCTGATGGCCTTCGTGGCCGCTGAAGCCATGCTGACCTACCTCAGGGCGGACAGAGGGTGACAGGGCCCCTGGCCCGTCTGCAGCCTGGAGGCCAGGTGTGTGCGTGAGCGGGATAAGCATGCAGGCCCACTTACCTGCACCCGAGGCCACGCAGGTGTGTGAATTAGGCAGGTGTGTATGTTCACCCGCCTGTGCCCAGGGCCCCATGCATGAACGATGTGTGTGGGTGGGAAGGGGGCGGGCGCACACACTCACCCATCTGTGCCCAAGGCTCCACGTGGGCAGGGCAGGCGGGCGCGCTGGCCTGTCTGGCCCTGAGCATGGGCGTGCGCGCACACATTCTTACCTTCACGCAGTTTTCACATTCGAAGCGCTTCCCGCTGTCATGGGACATCTGGTGGCGGATGAGGTTGGACTTCCAGTTGAAGGCCTTGGGACACTGGTCACACTTGTACTCCCGCTCCTCCGTGTGGACGATCATGTGCTGCTCCAAGCTGCACAAGGCGTGGGGGTCACCGTGGGCCGCTCTTCTCAGCGACCCACCCGTGGGGCTCCCACCACTCCTTGCTGGGGACCAGAGCAGGCCTGCCATTGCCTGGCCCCTCCTCTCTGGACAGGGCGCTGAGGGGTGGGGGTGGGGGGGCCAGGAAGTGGTGCCAAGATTGAGCCCGGGTCAGAGGTCAGGCCATCCCAGGCAGCCAGGGACCACCCCCACCCCAGGCTAAGCTTGGGCTTCCAGAAAGAGGGGCACAGAAGCTTCAGTCACCCACAGGAGAGCCAGGACACCCCTCTGCCGTCTGGGAGGGGTGCACTCCTGCTGAACCACCCCCACTCTGTCACACCCATGGGAGGAGTCGGGGAAATGAAGGCGGGTTTGTACTGAGCCTTCGTGGGGTCAGGAGCTCTGGCTGCTCAGGGGCGCCCTCTGCAGTTGAGCAGCGGCCGTGAAACCCTCCCAGGGGTCGGCCGCACCTCCTCTTGGCCCAGGTATGACCGTTAATCTTCATGAGCCACGGAGAACTGCATCCCGGCCTGTTAATTACGGGCCCAGCCATCCATTAAGCACCGAGGCATGGGAGTTCTTTACCATCAGGAGATTGTATCTTTTCCCTGTTGTTAATTGTGATTTATGTGTTTATTTAAAGAAAACACGGACCCTCTTGAGCCGCGCTCCCTGCGAAGGCCTCGGGTGGGATTTGCTCACACACCGCTTGTGGCCACCATCTGCCGGGGAGGGGTCCAGCCTCCGGGAGATGCCCGGCGCGGCCAGCACAGGTTCCAAAGGAGCACGTGGCGGGTTCCAGGCTGCATGGCCTTCTGCCCGATGCTGCCAAGCTGTCTGGGGAGTTTCCTGGAGAGGGTGTCCTCCTGGGCTTCAGAGCACTGGACTGAGTGACCCAGCTTCTCCTTGTCCCCTGGAGCCTCTTCCCAGGGGACACCCCCCGCCTCCCCAGCCCTACACCCTTCCTGTGCTATCAGGACTTCACACGCCACCAGTAGAGGTAAGGACCAGCCGGCACCTTGGGGATGAGGGGCCAGTGGTGTCCCTGTGCTCCCCGCTATTTGAGAAGCCCCATCACTGGGCGGTGGGGGTGGGATGACACACACACATGCCACAGCAGTGGGCATGTTCCAGACATGACCAGGA
>NW_022111357.1:42196944-42211927 GCF_000313985.2 Echinops telfairi
GGAAGGAGGAGGGCAGGCAGGGCCGCGGCACCTGTACTTGTTGGGGAACATCCGCTCGCAGTCCTTGCACTCATGGGCCTGCCCGACCCCGCTGCCCGCACTGGCCAGGCCCTCGGGCTTGAGCTCGTCGGCCAGGCCCTGGTAGAGCGCAGCGCCCACGGAGCCGCACGCGTACTTCTGGTGGCGCCGCAGGTCCAGTTTGGACCGGAAGAGCTCGTCACAGTTGTCGCAGCGGAAGGGGTGCTCCTCTGGAAGAGAGGGGACCGTGTGGAGTGGGCGCCCAGCCAGCTCCGGCCCTGCAGTGGGGGCAGGGGCCCCACGGTCCCCATCCCACTGCTGCCCACACTGGTCACTCCGGCTGCCGCACTTCGAGCCATCATCCGGATCCTGGGAGTGGCCACCTGGCGGGGTGGGATGGGGACTGTGCAGACTAGGGACCCTGGAAGGTCCCAAAGCCCCGGGTCTGGGCAACACAATGGGCAGAGAGAAGGCTCACTCCCATTCCTCACACGTCCCCTGGCGGGCGGGCGGGCGGGCCGGCCACGGCCCAGGCACAGAGCTTAGGAGCAGGGCAGGAAGTCAGGCCCAAGTGCTTTGTTTATGAATCAGGAGGCAAAAGCGACGGAGATCTAATGTGTGTCATAAATTACTGTCGTCAAGGTCAAACAAATTAAAGGGGGGCAGCTATTATTAAGTTTATGAGGCAGCATCCTGACCACAGTGCCAAGCCAAACAATCCATCCAGAGCTGTAAATCTCCTGGGGGAGGCAAGGGCTCATCCCCAGCCTGGCTGCTGGTTGCATGGGAGGGTAGCTTCCCCTGGCCCCCGGCCCCCTCCCCTCGCCTCCCCAGGACAACTTGGGCCCACCCAGGTCTGGAGGGAGCCCAAATGAGCAGAGAGGTGTGTATCCCTGTGCTGCTGAGCAAAGTGTATGCAGATGTGTGTGGGGGGTGGTGTCTGTGTCTGAATTCGCAGTTGTGTGCATGGGTGCATGTGCGTGCACTTATGGCTACGGTGTGTGCTTGCATGTGTGTACTTGAAAGTGTCTGCTGTGTTTGTGCACCTCTGTGTGAATGTGTGTGCTTGTGTTTGCCCCCCTGCCGGTGCGCGTGCCTAAGTGTTCATATGCACCAATGCTAATGAACATGACTGTGTTTGAACCTGTGTTGCTGCCCCTGTCCATGCGTGAGTGTGTGTGCATGGCTACTTTCACACCTGCACACAAGCCTGTCATTTCTGTGTGTGTGCATGTGTGTAATTGTGCCTGCATGTTGGTGTGTGCATGCGCATTTGTACACACTTGTGGGATTATGTGTGTGCATTTATTCATTTCACCATGCATATGTGTACGTGAATGTGTTGCATGCATCCATGATGTTCATGTGTCTGTTTGTATGTTCAAGTGTTTACGTGCTAGAAGCCAATGTGTGTTCATGTGAGTCATCCGTATCCTCGTGTTTATGGGCATGGGCTGCTGTTGGCACACATGTGCATTGTGTAAATGCGAGTGTGAACATCCTTATTACATGCATGCACATGCATATGGGCATGCATGCTTTTGTGTGGGTATGTATAATGTATGCATTGTGTGTGATCCTGCGTGCACGAGTGTGAACCTGCATGCATGGTGTGTGTTACGTGTGTGCTTTTGCACACCCCTGATGGAAAGCTGGCTCTGAAATGCTGCTCGCCTACCCTGCTCAGGAGATGTTGGATGACCCCCGTGGACCCCTCCACTCACAGCATTAGCCTCCAGAGCCCGTCTTCCTTCATGGCTTGGGCCAGAGGCAATGCTCGGGTGTCGTGGGCCAGGAGGAGCCCTGGGAACACCCTGACTGGGGGCCAGATGGTCACGATGCACAGACCCTCAGCCCTGGATGTTCTCATTGGCTGGCTCCCGGGCTGTCCCGTCAGCCACTGGCTGGAGGAAACAGAACACGATGGAGCGTGGAGGTAGCTGGCCCAGCAACCAGCCCTGCTTGGGGCCTGTGTCCTCTGGCCTGGAGGCCACTGTGCACCTTAGCCGAGGATTCTGGCCCCTGTGCCAAACAGCTCAGGCGATGCCAGGACTGGGAGTGCTCTCAGCTGTGTGCTGAGCTGAGGCCCAGACGGGCGTGAAGCAAGTCAACCGACCTGTTAGCACAGCCACAGAAGACTGGGGCATGGAGGGGACAGGGCAGGTGTCCAGGCCAGGAAGCCTGCACCAAGCTTTGCAAAGGCAAAGGCCCACAGGAGCCGCCGGCCTCCCAGTTCCACGTGTCCCAGCCAGGCACACTGAGCTCCGAGCACCGGGGTGCCTGCGGCCCGCTGAGGGAGCTGGCAGAGAAGATTCTAACCCGAGACCCATCCGAGGGCTGGCTCTCAGCTCTGCCAGGGTGGGGAGGGGTGACAGGGATGCCTGCCCAGACAAAGGCTCCCTTGAAGCCTACAAAACACTACACTCAAAGGACAACCTGAAAGGCCAGCTACTTCCAGGAGCAATGTCTGTGGCGGGGACCCCGTGCAGGATGAAGCCCGGAATCTCTGGGTGGCAGGCGCTGCTGTCAGCAACACCCACTCTTCACCCATCGAAGCCTGTGCCAGCTCAGGAGGGCACTTGGCCTGCGTCAAGTAAAACTGAGAAACTGAGGCTGGGCCGAGTCAGGCAGCCCAAACGCCCCTGCTGGCTTGGTGCCAAGCGGCAGGCGGGCTAGGTTCCCAGGTTGCTACAAGGGTAAGAAGCAGCACAGCGTGGCCCTGCGTTTGGGACGCGGTCACCCTCACGGCCTTCACCTGTGGTCACTTGGGATGAGCCTTGATAGCTTAGCCCGGAGGGCTTATTCTCGAACAGAGCTCGTTCCCAGACCCCCTTTTCCCCTGAGGGGCCTCGCAAACTGAAGAAAGTCCGAGGGGGTGGGGGGACACTCCCCACCACGTCACAACTGAGTTAAGAGGTGCCAAGCTCTCCCCCACTCTGCCTGCATCAGACCAGGAACAAGCCGGCGGGCATGGGCACCGGACCTTGGAAATAAACCCCTCCACCCACTGGGTTCTCCGGCCAGTTTGGCCTTGGAATCAGGTTGAAAGGGAAAACCCTCCTCCCCTTCCCCACCCCTCGCAGGGACCACAGTGCCCACTTCCCCCAGCCCCTGCCGAGGGGTGTGGACCAATCCCCAGTCTTCCACTCAGGTAGTAAGGCTGGCTCTGAGGGATGGGGTCCCCCGTTAGTTAATTCCACCGTAACAAGGCACTGGAAGCACGTGTTCTCCTCTCATCGCCTGGGCGATGGTGTGTGACTGTTCGCTGCCGTTTGGTGGATCCCAGACTCCGGATGAGAACTGTGTTCAACGGGGGTTGCAAGGCTGTGGCCTCCGAAACGGATCTCCAGGACTTTCTTCCAACTTGCCTCTGGGTGGATTTGAACCAGCAGCCTCTCTCGGTTAGTAGCTGAGCGCTAAACTGTCTGTGTCATCCAGGGGCCCCTGCACCGTACGGTATTGATTACTCTGCAGTTTACCTGCAGAGGTTCAGTGATTGGCTACAAACCGAAAGGTCACCGGTTCAAAGCCACCGACTGCTCCGTGGGAGGAAGATGTGGTGGTCTGCTTCCACAAAGGTACACACAGTAGCCTCTGGGGCTACTCTGTCCTGTAGGGTCGCTGTGAGTTGGAATTGACCCCATGACAAGGAGGTTGACCTGCAGTACAATGAGTTTATATTTAATAAGGCTCGACTGATCATAGTCTTTGTAACTCCCCCCAGATGACTGGGTGGAGCTATACAAGTGAGGTGCCGGTGGCAAGGGCACTGGGGAGCCTGCTGGTCCTGTAAGCAAGGCACGTGGCCCTTGGAGGGGCCACACCAATAAGGTGTATGGAACCCTAACGGGAGGACGGGTCATTTCTGGCGTGCTGCTAGCTTCCAAGCACCGTCCCAGAGGTTGGGAGAGAGCTTCACGGTCCACCCAGACAACCTGGGAGCAGAGTGGGTCCTCTGGCCTGAGCTCCCTGTGCTGAGCAAGTTCTCGACTAAAGAGTCAGAGAGAGAGAGAGAGGTGTGACCTCAGAGGTGAAGAGCGGGCAGGAAGCAGTGGAGACGGGAATGGCTCCGGGAGGCGACCAGGCCCCCAGGGAGTGAGAAAGCCCAGTGCCTTCCGTGGAATGCAGCGCCGCTGGGCACATCCCCGAAAAGCGGAAAAGGACTTTGTAACGCTTGCCAGCAGGGCAGAGGCCAGGCCGGGTCTAGGGCCCCAGAGGCTGAGGCCCAAAGGGAGAGTGGTACCAGCTAAGGAGGTGCCCTAGCGGAAGAATTGCATCCCTGCTAGTTCCCGATCCTGAGCTGCATCCTGTGGATTTTCTGATAAAATCTGCCACAGTGAATTTTTTTTCTTCCTGTGAGCGTGTAACCAGTGCAATGGATTATTGAACCTCGAAGAGACGAGGGGGGCAGGGTGGGCCCTGGGAGAGACAGCTGGGGTCAGCCAAGGTGAGAAGGCTGGACAGAGGGGGCCTGTCTGACCTCTGCCTTGTCCGACTCGGACTTGGGCTGTGGGTGCCAATCGCGATCTTCCTCTTCATGAGGCTAGAAGCAAGTCTGTGGCCTCCGCCCTGCCCATGCATTGTCCTGTGCGCTGCTATGTTCTAGGTTGTGGGGGGCTGTCAATGGATTCTGTCTCGGCAACCTCCGGGCCAGAGCAGAGCTGCCCCAGATTGCTGGCTCTTTTTCCCCGCAGAGGGAGTCTGCAGGTGTCTGAGCCCTTGCAGGGAATCGTCGCAAGCTGGGTGCTTCACTGCTGGGTGACCAGGGCTCCTCTAAGTCACATCACGTGACATCCCACAACGTCACATATCTCACTCCTCCCTACGGTAGCTTCCTGCCCGGCACCTCCTCTCACCACCATGGCTCCGGTGCGTCCAGAACGCCCCATTTTGCATTCAGAGTAGGCCGATCCCCCATGCAATCCATCCAGACTCCTGACACCGCTGCCCAAGATGTCAAACACAGCATGCTCCCAAATCATGTCTGCCACGCCCCTCTGCCCCCTCCCCTGCACCAAGTCACTACTTCCCTTATGAATGACCCCCCTACCCCGTTCATTTAGGTTTCTGTTCCAGCCGATGTGTCCATATATAGCTACATCCTATGAGCCTTTCTAAAAAGGCGACGTCCTACTTGCAGGGAACTCATGCTCTTTGTTTTCTCCTAAGAGCACCCCCCCCCAATATGATCATGGAGACCAAGTGAAATCAGCATGAGCCTCCCCCGATGTCCTGTGCTGTCCAGGTCATTCCCCAGAGGCTCTCCAAGGCGGTGGGGGGACGCTCTGATGGGAGCAGATTGCCAGGTAGGAAGTCTGGGTGGACTTGGATCCCTGGCCTTTTAGCGGCCGGGCGCTTACTCCCTGTGCCACTGGGGTACCTAAAGAGCCTCTGGAGCCCACGAGTCACAAAGCAACTTCCTTCCATCCTGTATGGACGTGAGCACTCGGTTTTTCAATGGAGCTGGGCTCTGAAGTAACCCTTCTGATGCCCCCCACCCCACCCCTACCCCACCTGCCCTTCTACTGGCACACAAGACTCCATTGGTCCCTTGCTACCTGAGTGTGGTCCCCAGCGACCTCCCTTCCCAACTGAAGAACACACAGTATGCAGCGGGGAAAAGAACTCCTCTCATGGAACTCTGGGTGGGGTGGGGGCGTGGGCACGGGCTGGGGGTGTGGGGGTCCCTTCTTTCTCCCCAAACCCCACCAAGCGGCCAGCACAGCAGCCCAAGTATGCCTGTCAACCCCGAGCCTCCCTTGTCTGTCTCGAGTTCCAACAGCAAACTCACGTGGCCGAGCAGGAATGCCACAGAAAAATAAATCAACGCCTAATGGCTTCAGGGAGCGGAGGGAGGACACAATGATGTGGCATCCACATGCTGATCTCCCAGGCTCGGAGCTCAAAGGAGCCAGAGGGACCCCTCCAAATTCCCGCCGTGATAAGGGCCTGGCTGTATTTAGCTGGGGCTGGGATAAAAGATTTTTTTATGATAATTATCTGAGCGAGGAACGTTTTTGCATTTTCTTTCTGTTGCGCCTCAGAGTTTGGCTGGGGGTGGGGCAGGGGGGGCGAGGTAAAGATCGTTGACAGGAGGGAGTGCGAAAGTCAAATATTGGAGGCTGGACCATTATGTGTGGGAAGCAATTAGCTTACTAACGTTGGATCTGTGATGAGGAAAATGGCAATGCAGGTTATTGAGTATCGGGGCTTGATAATAAGGAACTAAGGTTTTAAAGGGTGTTTTTTGGGGGAGGTGGTGGTGGTGGCGGTGCGGGGGGGAGACCCAGAGGTTTATTATCCAAATGAAATTTCGCACTCAAGCATTCTCCTTGAGCTCAGTCGATTTATCTTTGCTCGGGCTCGTGAGTGAGCAAGGGTACGGAGGTCTTTACAACAATTATTTTAAGGGAAATGAGACCTTCCTCCCTGCTACCCGGCTCCTGGCAATTTATTTTTCTTTTCTCTGCCGCTTAATTAAAACCAAACTTGAGAAGAGAGTTACAGACAGGACCCAGCTTGTAAAACTGTCCTTCTGGGGTGATTTCCTCTCCGACAAACCAGGGACTGCAGACCCTCACCCCCACCCCCACCACAATTTTTTTTTTTTTTAAGGACCGGGATCTTTGGAGCCATGCTGGGTTCTCTGTGTCTGGTCTGGAAGCTTCTAGCTCATGCTAACATCCGGCTCCCGGCTGAGCCCAGGTCCCTCCCTGGGCTCGGAATTCGAGTGGCTTCTTAGAGAAACTGGTAGTTAATGGCATTAATTATTAAGCCGTGGTGCGTTTGGAGGGGAGGGGAAAGCTAGGCAGAAAGGGGAAATCACCTCTCTCTTTTCTCTCACATGAGCAGGGCAGGGACACACCACGAGCCGAGCCGAGGGGCGGCTTTTCTGGTCACTTGGGAGGTCCCCTCTGAGAAAGGAAGCCAGGCCAGAAACCCAAAGCTGCCTACTCCCGGACTTTTTAAAGGGGATTTAGAATGTACCCCAGACTGCTCAAGGTGAACATGGATGAGGAAATAAACCTTTTATTTTTCTCCTTTTTTTCGGTGGGGAGAGACAAGCGGGGCCTGCTCGGCATTCGAATTGCTTAGTCCTCTCAGTCCGTGCTTGAGTCTGGACAGGAGGAAGGGACCCTGGTCCATCTCCCACGGAGAGGGGACACAGACACAGCTGGGCCAGTGGAGAAGAAAGGAAAGTTAAGGTGGCTGCTCCCATGGGGGTGGGCTGTTTCGGGAGCGCTCAGTCTCAATCCGTGCTGTACTGAGACCATTGCCCACCCCGCACCCCACTGCCCTAGAAAGCCTCCTTTTCCCCTGTCTTCCTATAAGCTCCCACTAACGGGGCTTTCTACATGGGTAAAGCGTTACGGGCTCTGAAACCCACGGGGTAGTTCTATCCTGTCCTCTGGGGTCAGAGTGAGTCAGCGTCCACTGCATGGCAGGGAGGGCTGTGGCTGTTCTATTAACGTCTCCCCGAGACTTGGTTTGATTGGTTTTAACTGGATGGGTATGGTTTTCTTCAACGAGATGAGGCCCCCAAGCCATCAGACTGGGTTGGTGAATTAAAAAAAAGCATATATATCTATATATATTAGGGAAAGCATTATATATACAGTATATGCAAAAATTATATAAACTATATATACTATCTATATTACATGTATTGTTGTTATATATTATTATATATAACATAGTATATAAATTTTTATGTGCTGTATATACGATACAATATATACCATCTATATTATATGTATTGTATATTACTATACATACTATATTATTATGTATATCATATAAAACTATATATACTATACTGTATATACAATACTATCTATATTATATTGTCACATATATCATATATTATATAAAATTATATATACTAGACTATATACAGTACTATCTATGTTATATAGTATTATATATCATATAGCACTATTATATAAAATTATATATGACATCTATACTATATAATATTGTTATATACGTATATAAACACATATATCTATATATGATATATCATATAAATTATATGTGCAATATATACACTATGGTATACATCATCTACATTATATATTATTATGTATCATATAAATTATATATGCTCTATACACACTATACTATATATACTATAGTATAGATGTAGATACACTAGAGAAAGCAAACGCTGCGGCTACTGGTAATCATTTTAACACAGCAAAACAAAAAGCAGAACAGTGGCAGCCCCCGCAGAGCCCACTCAACACCTGGACACCAATCTGAGCCCCTTCCTAACAGGCAGGTGTGCTCGTGGCCCGAAAACGAGCCAGGGAAGCAGCTACCTGGAGTTGGTAGAAGCAGCAGTGTCAGGAGGCATGAAGGGGATTAGGGGTTGGGGTGTGCCCGGGCGTTTCGGGCTGGCCTCTGCCCCTCTCTTCTCCCCTCGGTGGAGCTTACCATCCAGGCTGGGCGGCGCGGTCCCCAGGGAGTAGGCCCCTTCCTTCAAGTGCACCAGCAGCTCCTCTCCCGGCTCGATGTCCTTAATGACTTTATAGTAAACCTATAGGATGGGGAAGGGGAGAGCGCACATCAGTGTTCACAGAGCCCCACACTGAGGACTTCTGCTGACTGCAGAGGCGGGCTGACAGGTTGTGGTCAGTGTCCCTTTCAGTCCGGCTCTGTTTTCAGGTGTTTGTAAAGAGTTAAAGAGGCGAGAATTCACATCTAAGTGTCTACCATCAGGGCACACCCCCGTCCCCGACCAAAAACAACAAACTAACCAACCAACACCCCGGACATAGTTCCAGGAGTCAATTCCGACACATGGAGGGCCCATGAGTGACCGCGCAGCGCCGCCCGCTCCTCAGTTAGCAACTGTCATGGAGACAGATTGCCCGGCCTTTCCTCGGCGCACCTGTGAGAGTCGAGCAGCCCACCTTAAGCGTGTGCTGGAACACAGCTAACTGAGCCACCCAGAAGGGGGTGGTGGTATGAGAGAGAAGGGGGACAGGGAGACCTGGGCTGAGCCTGGGGTACCCTTCACAATATATGCAAATGATATATCTTTGGTGCATGGGGGTGGGGTGGCCTGGGGGCTGTGAATACATTCAGACCTGCATAAAGGTGGCCCTGAGCTCAGGCTGAGGTCTGGCAGTTTAAGACACCTTAGTGCAGAGGCCATCGGCAAGGGAAGGTGAAAGGGCAGGCTGGCCAGTGGACCCAGAGAGGGGAAACCCTAGAACACAAGAGTGGGGCCTCCCGGCAGATTCTTCAACAAGATAGCCCAGAGGTCCAGGGAACGGAGTTTTGAGTGTTTGGCTGAAGGCTCCCAGTCGAGCAAGTGTGAGTGGTGTCAGCTGCGCCTGCCGCTGTGTCTCCAGGACAAGGAAGCTGGAGTGGGCAGGATTAGGGAATCCCAAGTGATTCAGAAATTGGGGCTTAGCAAGGGTCCTTGGAAACCAAGCTTGGGGAATAGGCATGACAGGCCTGGAGTCTCTGCCTGACCCTGCCTGGGAGCCAGCCCCCTGCCCCTGACGGGGGCTGGAACCACCTACAGGAATCACGTACAGGAGTTCCCTACTCCTCACGAACGGACTGGCATGTCCAGAAATGAAGATGGGGTGCACTTTGCTTGTACTGCCCCAATACCGACCACCCTGTCCTGAGTATGAGCACCCAGGGCCCATGAGGCAATAGGGGCCCAGGGGCTCCCAGGACCTGCAGGTGCACCTGGAAGCCTGCTAGTTGGGTGGTAAAAAAAAAACCCCGCCTGGCCGGACTCCTCAGCCCTGGGACCTCGGGTGACAGCTCATCCGTCCTTTCCCATGGAAAGGTTCTGAAGCACTCTGCCGTTTGCATCCAGACAGGCTGGGCCAGAGGCCAGGCGTGCACTGCAGCCCTGCGAAGTGGAGGGAGGGCAGTGGCCACGGAAGTGGGGCTGGTGGAGATTGGGGATGGAGGGGCCTCTGGCTGAGGCCAGTCCTGGGCAGTCCTTGCCACAATGCTCCGGTTCCCATCGCACGCCTGCTGCCCCCAGGCCAGGTGTCCCCGAGGCAGCTGGGTCCAGACTGCCAAGCACACGGCATCTTCTCCCTCACTCCGTCCTCCCCAGGGAAACACCTGCCCCACAGCCTCCTGGTGGCCCTCCCCTTGGTGTCCCAAACAAGCTCACCCATCAACTCGCCTGCCCCGAGTCCCGAGGAGCCCCAGAAGACACCCATTGCTCAAATGGGTAGAGGGAGACCTGGCTGCGACCCTAGAGCTGACTGCGGGTTAGTTGGGGGCTGGCAGACCACAGGGCTGGGGCGACGGAAAGAGGGGGGCAGCCTTGTGCACGTTCAGCTTGTGAACATACCACAAAGCGTGTTTCGGGGCCTGAGGCGGGGGCGCTATTTTATTTGGCAATCATTCCCAGGTAAGCTACCCGGTGAAGGCAGCAGATTTACCACCAGGAGACAGCCCAAGCCCCACCCTTTGACTTCCTTCAGGGAGTCATTAAGATTGGAGCTTTTGTCTCTTGTCCAAAAAAACCCAAATCAAAAAAAGAATTCAGGCAGAGGTAGAATAATTGTTTTAAAATATCACAGGAGAGTCACTGTATCTCAAAATCAGACTGACAGGGCGGGGTGTGGCTGGTGTTGGCCTGAGGGGAGCCGGGGAGCTGGGGCCCCTCAGCAGAAGAGGCCAGCCCCACACACCTTCATTCCCCAGCTGCCGATCGCCCTGCGGGAAGGACGCTTCCAGCAAGGGCACCTTTAGCGCTAGGCCCTGAATGGCGGTCAGCCCAGCACCAGGACGCAGGGTGGGAAGGGGCAGCACTGAGAGCAACGTTGGTCTGGCCACAGTCACCTGGTGTCTTGAGCCCCTGCCCACGACTCCCCACCCCCACCCCCAATCCCGGGACAGAGGGTGTGCTCCTGGGTCACCTCATTCCCAAGAACGGAGGGGGTGGGGGTCCTATGTTGCAGGGACCCGGATGGGGTGGGCTAGGCCCACCTCCCCCAAATCTGTGGCTCAGTACTCCCAGAGGCCTAGGACCCCTGCCCTGGCTGCCCAGCTGACCCCTCCCATCCATTCAGGGTGCCAGACTCCTGGGGACCCCCACCCCACCTCTCCTTCTTCCGACCCATTCTGCAGCTGCTCGGATCCTTCTGTGCCAGCGTGCATCCTGAAGGAAGCCCCGAGGGTCTCAAGTGCGCGTGGCCCCCTGACCGGGGCCCACGGGATAGTCGTGTGGCTTGGCAATCGCGGTGTCTGCGGAGGCCTCCTGGACTTTGAGCTGCAGACGGCGGCATTAATGGCTATTAGTGCTAATCGCAGGGCCCAGGGCCAGGCGTGGTGGGGGTGGGTGGACGCCCCACCTGCCACTGCCTGGGCAAGGAGAAGGCGACCAGAAATGGCTGCAAACTTCTCCAGACTGGGCCTTGGCTGTCTGAGGGCCACCTCATGGACCCTGCTCTGACACACTGGTGGCATGCTCACGAGTTCCAAATGGCACCAGAGGACTTATCTTATAAGCCAGACTTGGGCAGGCACAAGCCCCGGTCTCTGGTCCTCATCATCCGGGGACTTCCCGGGACAAAGGCCGGCTCAGCGTTCAGCAGCATGAACCATCCGGGGCCCTGCATGCTGGTAAAAGAGGCGGTACACAATGCATTTTTATTCTCCTATAGGAAGCCCGCCCGGGGGCTCATCCATTCTCCCAGCAGCACCCCCGATATGTTCCTGGAGCTCTGAGGTCCTTCTGTACATTCTGTGACACTCAGACAGTGGCGAGGCGGCCACTTGATCTGCAGGCTACGCTGGTAGACAGAGTGTGTTGGAAGAGAGCGGGAGGAGTCTGCTCTGCCAGGGAAAACCGGTCTCTAGCCTCCGTGGCTCTCCCAGAGCCCCAGGGGCCGGGGACCAGGCAGGGCAAGGAAACCGAGCAGCTTGTTTGTTTGGGGGACCACCTGGAAGCCTCCCAGGCTTCTTTCTAACCCGCCGCATCCGCAGCAGTGCAGCCCCAGCAGATCACCCGAGCTGGAAGGTTCTTAGGGGCTCCGTGGGTGTGTGTGTGTTGGGGGTGGGGGGTTGGGGGAAGAGCTTCGCAGCAGGGAGTTTACTAGCTCCAATAAACGTCTACTCTAAACAGCTTTAAAAAATAATGATGGCAAACTCGGCCTTGATGTGAAGTTAACTCCCTGCTTCAACACTTCAGGTTCTTTTGTAACAACAACGCCTTCCCCAACGCTGCCGCAGCCCCCAAACAGGTCCTTCGGTCCGAAGGACCGCTGCCTTTTGAGTGGCCTGCCTATTTTCACCCCTTTCATCCCCCTCCACACACAGCCTGGAGGCTCCCGTAGGGACAGGGCGTGCAGGGCCAAGTAAATAAAGACCACTTTTCTCAACAAGAGGCAGGGAAATTGCTGGATGGATGGGAAAAGTTGGATGGCACATGGGCCGTGTTCATGTAGCTGTGTCTGAAAATGAGTCTTTTCGTTAGGATTTTGTCCCCCACCCCCCCAGCAGCTCTCGTGAAGACAAAGAATATCTCAACAGCGCGATGATGCTGAGCTTTGGATCCCTCCCCCCTGAAGAGTGCCTTACCTTTTTATTTCCTTTCTTTCTTTAATATCAAATTGATTTCCAAGAACAGATAGTGTTTTCAGATGTTTTTTATCCCTTAGACCCTGATCACCGGGTTAAGGGACACACTCTGTCAGACGAAGTCCCCCTCTTCCCCTCCCTTTCTGGGTAGAAATTGCTAGGTGGTGGGTGACAAGTCAGGAGAGGGAGTAGATATCTGGGTGTTTCTTTGTGAATGATTTTCTCAAAAACAGAGATGTGATCAAGTGGATTGGGGGGGGGGGCTCCCTCTTTCCTCTTCGATCAGTTGGAGGATCAGTTCAAAGGATGTTTGAATGAAATAGATGGAATAGCATTCTGACTGCTTATCTCCCCCCACACCACAAATCAATCTCTCTCTGGCCTGGATTTCAGAATCCGATTGTGCCTGAATTTGCTAAGGCCCCGGCATGACACAGGAGGGCGGCTTTTCTCACAAAAGCCTGGCGTGCATCAAGCAGAATTTGAATTCCTCTAAACCTCACGGCTGAAAAGCAAATTCTCTTAATGACTCAGCCCGGTCTCTCGGTCTATCCACCCAGAGAGGACTTTGGTCTGAGGCTTTCCCCCCTACCCCCCCCTGGATGGTTCTCGTCTCCCAGGAATATCTGAAAAGGCCGAGGCAGGGGAGAAGGTGAAGTTGCAACCCTGTCTGGCTGCTCCTACTCGCAGGCACCCTACCCTGTACTGTAATCGCTCACACTTGGGCCGCCTTCCCCCGGAACGCGCTCAGGGCACCCGGCGTCCCAGGACTAGCTGAGCACTTGGTGCTGACAAAGGAGCCCAGGGAAGCCCCAGTGTCCTGCAGGGACTGAGTCTGACCTCAGTCTCTTCTCTCGTTTGCTCCGGACTTTGCTTCGGCGCTTTCGTTTGCTCGATGTCTTCCTCCGGCTGCTCACGGCTGCGCAGGGGCAGAAGGACCGGCTGGCAGTGTCCCCCCACTTTCCACAGGTGGCTGCGGCCACTTCGTTCCTCTCTCCCTCTCCCACAGGTGCGCTCCACCCTGGCAGCTCCCACACGGACGAGCCTCCGCCATCACCTGTTCTCAGTTGGGAGGCTGGGAAATCGGGAGGACAGCTCACGCCTTGCCACTCCCGGGTCCCCCTTGAAACGAAGGCTGGCACTTCCTAAACACGAGTCCCGTTTGCTCAAGAAGAAAAAGAAAACTCTAAGCCCCCACCGTTCAAAAGACGACAGCGAATGGCAATCCAGCATTTGTTCCTGCCCCGTACCCCAAACCCCGTGAGGCTCCCAGGGCCCCTGAGGAGGGCTCTGGGCAAGGTGGCCCTTCTCTGAATAAAAACAAATTTGATCATAGGTATTTTGAAAGTCTTTTGTCAACGGGTTGGGCAAGGCAATCAATGCATCCCCCCTGCCCCTGCCCTTCTCATTCAGGAGCAGGGGGAAATGCTATCGAATGGGTGAAAGCCAACACTTAACCCGGCAGCTTCGTTTTAAAGCTTTGGAATGAGAGACTCACAGGGAACAAAGGCCAAGAGAAGGAGGAAGGAAGTGTGCTTACGGGGAGGGGGGTGGTGGTGCCCGCCGAGAGCAAACCCGGATGGACAGCTGACGCCCCTGGCAGAAAATCCCGACCCGGGACGACCAATCACCCACCCCGACAGACAGGCCAGGGGGACCAACGTTGGGGCGAAGAGAACGAAAGCGAAACAGAAAATGGCCTCCATCTGTCTGTCTGTCTGTCTGATCAATTGAGAGGCACCAGGTTTTCATTGTAAGCGGGGTGGGTGCTCAGGGGCCAGGGCTGCCCGGCTATCAGTCGACTAATCTTCTAATGTCTTTGTGTGTCCTGTTCCGAGAAGGAGATTAGCTTGCCTGCTTCCGCTTTGGGGAGCCCCGGCCCCTCATGGGCAGTGTCCAGTGCACTCCGGCTGAAGCCCCAGTGGCCTGCAGCTGGCCAGTCTGAGCTGCCTGTCTCCAACGCCCCTGGGCTTGCTGGGCGCCCTGGCCTTCATTTCCCTGGTGCCCAGCCCAGCCAGTTTGGCTGGTATGGGCCGCATTTCGTAGGCTGAGCTGGTCTTCCTGGGGTGCGCTGGGGGTCTGGAGCCCTAAGTCCTGCTCCCTAAGTTGTGCATGTGGCTGGAGCCCCATCTCACGCTGTCCCTTGCCACCCCCTTCCCCACCCTGGCCACTTGATACCCGCAGCCACATTCTGTCCCTACAGCAGCAAGATTTTTTATTTTTGAAAGCTGAGTGGTGAACACGGTTCTTGCTACTTTGGCTTCCTCCGGGCACCCTCTGCCCCAGGGTGCCAGTCCTCTCTGAACCTTCAAAGCCATCCAGGGACAGCTCCTGTCTCTGCCCCTGAAATGCTTCCAGCCAACGTTCCAGCTTGTCACAGTGGGAGACAGAACCACGG
>NW_022111357.1:42212035-42213863 GCF_000313985.2 Echinops telfairi
GGTGGGGGTGGGAGGTGGGGAGCGGGCAGGAGTGGGAAAAGACAGGTCACCCAGAGGGGGAGAGTCCGGGCCACCAGAGGGACAAGCACCTGGCTCTGCCTTCCAGTTCCAGCTGCCATGACTGATGGAATGAAAGGCCCTGTCTGGGCACCGCAGGGTGACTTTAGAAATGGTCAGGGGTCCAGGCCACCCCCCGAGAGTCCCTAAGCAAGGCTCCGTCTCTTGGCTTTTTGGTGTGGTGCATTTTATCCCCCCCCCCCCCCCTTTGCCGCTCTGCACTGGTGGTGGTGGTGGTGCCTGGTATGAAGGTTGGGGACGGACTTCATGTGACCTCTTCTTGTGTCCTTTCTAGAGGATGGGGCCAGAGCCCATGAGGAAACTCGTGGGCCCAGGGGGCCTTTGCTGCCTCTCAGCTCCCCACCCGGTGCCTCAATGCTGCGGGCAAAGGCAGGATGACACAGTAGTCACTGCTGTGCTGAGGACCCTGGGGCAGGGGACTCACGGGGCCCCTCAGCAGTTCTCAGGGAGCTGGTGACAGGTGACATTTGGGCAGCCCCTGGGCTGCCCTGTCCCACAGCCCGAAGCCCTGCCAGTTGTCACCCTTTGGCCGGAAACATTAAGAGATGGCTCACTGAAGCCTGTCCCCGACTCCCCAAGCACCCTCAGGCATGGCTGGAAGGCCTTTGAGTCAAAGACTACCCCTCGGGGGTGGGGATCGGGGTTGGGGACTGAGTCTGCCCTCAGAGCCCATCTCTGCAGCCGTGGAGGCTGGGAGGAGCCCCGATGGGTGATGGCGAACACCACTGTCCCCGGCTTTCCCATGTTCCCGAAAAGCCCGTCTGTCTACAGGCTGTCTGGAGGCCTGGCACTCACACTGGATCGGGTTTTGAGGCCTGGCAGAGACTCAGGATAAAGCAGAATCAGGTCCCCGCCGGCCTGCAGGCCCACCCGCCTGCCGGGGCGCGTCTGCTCTGTGGACCGTGCCTCTAGAATGCTCTGTCCTGGAAGCAGAGGCCGACTCTGGCCTCCTCTTCTCAGCTCTCTAGACCACAGAGCTACACTGGACTTCGCAGCAGCCTCTCCTCCCGCCCCCCCACCGGACGATGGAAGCCGTTTCCCCTGAAGACCTTTGCAAACTGGTAGCCGGCTCTGGAGCTCAGTCAGCTAAGGGGCCTTCCTTCCCTTTGGGGTCTGCTGTCCTGTATTCACGGGGTATGTGAGGGAGGCGGCAAGGGAGCGGGACAGACTGTCTGCAAGACACACAGAGAGAAAGAAAGGGTTCACTTCCGCGTGGGAGAGAGAACAGGGGAGGGAGAGAAGAGAGGCCACGTATCTTGGTGTGTGGGTGCATGTGTGTGTGTAGAGACACTAAATGGACTCACTGTCAGGGAGTCGGTGTCCACTTCTAGCCCCCTGAGAGGACCGGGTAGGGCTGTCCCAGTGAGATTCTGAGACTGTAACTCTTTACGGGAGTAGAAAGCCCCATCTTTCTCCCTCGGAGCAGGAGAGACAGAGAAAGATATGGTTCAATTATGTGTGTGTACAAGAGAGAGATTGGTGTGTGTGTGTGTGTGTGTGTGTGTGTGTATGAAAGAGAGAGATATGTGAGAGAGGCACGCAGAGAGAGAGAGAGGAAGAGATGGAATGACAGGATTCACATACGTGTGTGTATGTGTATGAGAGAGAGAGAGGCACACAAGAAAAAGGAGAGAGATACAGAGAAAGTTCCCTTAGCTCCGTGTCGGTGTGTGTGTGAGAGGGAGACATTACTCGTGTGTGGGCCTGAGAGAGAGGTTGTTCCCCTACGTGTAGTTGTGAGTGTGGGTGA
>NW_022111357.1:42214104-42227322 GCF_000313985.2 Echinops telfairi
TTGTCTTATCATTGCCAGCGTTTCAGAGACATCTTCATTTTAGCTGCTCTTGGGGTCAAACTTCACCCTCCCCGGCAGCGACCTGACTCCCCGGCTGGGAGGGTTCCTGATGCCTCAAAATCCACTCGGCTTATTTTTTTATTTTTAAGATTTTTTAAAAGAATAAAAAGTTTAAAATCTAGCACATCCCTCTCAAGAAGATATTTCAAAAACATCATTTCATTCCCTCAGCAAACATTTACTGAGAGGCCATGTGCTTCTGAGAGCGGATTTTCAAACGCATCGCAGAGGTTCAAAATCACAATTTCATCCGAGGAGAACATCCCTAGGAATGGCGACCTCCCTGGATGTTTGAAATGCCCAGGGGACACTTTGAAACCCAGCTTGTTCTCCCGGCCGAATCAGCCGGGCACCTCAAACCCACCCTCGGAGCCTGCTTCACGGGACTTCTGAAGGCTTCCTGCCACACGGTGTTGGGGTTGAGCTTTGCAGAGGTCTCCGGCAGGCACCCTCCTGCTCTGTAGCAGCGGGTGGGAAAAGGAGGTGCTCCTTGGGTGGGGTGGCAGGCAGAGGGCTCCTCTCTTCCCTTGGAGACAAAGGCCTTATGACAAGAGACTGGGGGTGTTGAATATGCCCCCTTTGGCTTCTCTCTGTGCTCAGCCATCTCGGCAGCCCCGGTTCCCCTGAGCATGGCACTTCAGTTGAATGTCTCTATGGGGCTCGAGAGAGCCACAGTCGGCAGGTGATGTGGGGCCTTGGCATTCAAGTGACAGGGCCAGGTATGTCTCCAACGCTAGGATGGAGCTTGGGAAGGAGTGGCCGTGAAAGGGAATAGGCCACCTGAGGAAGGCCCGTGTGCGGCAAACAGCAAACTCGTTCAACTGCTGGTCACAGACTGACAACCCCGCTCCCTGCCGGGCTTCTCCCGTACGAGGCACCAAGTTGAAGGGAGCAATGCAGAGGGAACGTGGGAGGTGGAGGTGAGGTGGGCCGACACAGAGACAGTGTGACAGACCCCCTCCCCCCTCCACTGTCCTGGAGCCCAGGCTCTGAGCCGCAGAAACGGAGTTTTGAGTTTTGGGGATCTTTGAGCCCTGGTGGAGTGCTGAGCACAAGGTGGGGAGTTTGAAACCATAGATGCTCATGGGACAAAGGACGGGGCTCTCTGCCCCAGGAAGAGTCAGGGTCTGGGAGACCCACTGGGGCAGGTCGACCCTGTGCTGGAGGCCGCTGGGCATCGGCATCGACCCGCTGACGGTGAATTCAGTTTGCTTTCTTCTTTTGTTTAAGGATTGGGGAAGAAGCCAGTTTGTACGTCTGCAGAATTTAGAAAACCCGCTTGCTGCATAAAAATACCCACTCTACCGGCTCAGGTTGAGTTCACACAGGGTCTAAGAAACAGTCGTTTTAAAAAGAAAATCCGCATCTTTGGTTAATCTGATCTGGAGCCCATGGAATCGCCGCCCAGCCCCCGCCTGGCAGACCAAGGACACATGGGACACCCCTGCCCGCCCCCCCCTCGCTTCCAAGGACAGACCCCTCTCCATGTGCTTCTAATCCAAGTCTCCTTCACTACAATCTCATTTCATCTGGGAGGAGGACAAGGTTTTTTTTTGTTTTTTACATTTGGGTTTAATTTTTACGGTGTTTGCTGTTGATGTTGCTTATTTCTGCCTTGTTGTTGTTCTGCGGCGTCTTTCTGGGAGCGGCGGCCAGTTCTTTCTCCTGCGGAGCCGCTGGCGGGTTTGAACTCCTGGCTTTTCAGCTCGCCGCTGAGCGCTTAACCATGTCGCCACCAGGGTTCCTTTGTTTCTGCCTCAGAGGCCGTGCCCGGGTTATGAACGAGCTGTTTCCCCCAACGCCGCCTTTCAGTCAAAAGCGCAGGTCCATCAGAATAGGCACACGTGGTTCTGAGTGATCATCCGTGAGCCACGCGTCTGCCTTCCTGTATCTCACAGCGTATATTTTAGGGTCCAGAACCACCGGCCGAACCGAGCAGAGAAGGGTAAGCTCTTGTGAAAGATTTCTAGCCTCGGGAATCTCCAGCCATGGGTCAGGAGCAGCTGCATGGCAGGTTTTTTTGTTTTTTTTTAAAAATGCATATAGGATATATAATCTACACCTAATATACCCTATTGTAAGCCATTCTGTGGGAGCGAGCCCTGGCTTGGGCGGCTCACCTCCAGGTCAGTGGTTTGAACCCATCAGCCACACCTAAGGAGAGAGGTGAAGCTGTCTGCTGCCATCAGGCTGCCCAGCCTTGGAAACCACAGGGGGCAGTTGTACGTTGCTCGGCGGCGGCTAGGAGTTGGCAGTGGGTTTGGGCACAACACCACGGACGAAACACGTCCAGAGACACCAAAACCCCTTCGAACGGATCCACTCAATACACAATCATCAGAAGAAGAATGAAAACAACCACATCTCCACTTGCGTGGAGGCGAGATTGGTGTGGCATGTGTGTAGGTACCAAACACTGCCCAGACGCGAGGGAAACGGCTCTTAAAAGAGCTCAGGCAGAAACAAAGACAGAGGAACAGAATTATGAGCAAGGTGAAAACTTACTCTCGGTCCATCGCTGCTTTGAATGTTGAGAGGGGCCTTCGGGAAGCGGCGCTAGGACAACACTCACACCTGGACGACGCAGGAGGCAGCGACGGGGAGGCGGCTGCTTCTGAAGACAGTGGGCGTGGGGCGGGCGTCTGACGCTGGACGGGGCCGTTCACGACGGGTGCCGATTTCTTGAAGTCGCCCCCAGGGAGGTCTGCACCCAGCGTTCTTTTTCTCCTCACCCAGGGCCCTGGAGCAGCTGAGGCGCGAGTCTCCTTGCCTTAGGATCTTGCTCCCCTGACCCTGCGAAAGGCTTCGGCCGGCTCCTTCAGCCAACGCGGTTTTCCGTTTTTCGGTGTTGGAGTTTGTGGGTCTTGGACCTCGTCCTCCAGCAGTTTCCCGTCTCTTTGATGGGCCAGCAGCCGGTGCATCAGCTCGAGATGCTCGGGAGGCATGGTTACCCGGGCAAACGGGGTGATGGGGGTAGGGTGGGGTGGGGGACGAGCCAGCAACACACACAGTGACACGCCCCCACCGGGCCCAGGGCCACAGGATCCGACCTCAAAGGGCACCGGCGTGCTCCTTCCTCGAGCTGCTCAAAGCTCTGGTGGTGCTCCTGAGGGGGCACTTTGCCTCCCTTTCGTCCGAACCGCTGTGTGAAACCCAAACATGGACCACCACCGACTCAGGACAGGCTGTTCCCAAATACAATTTGCCCAGACGTCAGATGTTCTTGATCTAGGGGCCTTACTGTACTCCTTGCAATAAGAAAATAAATATGCGCTGCCCCCGCAGCAGCCCCCGAACTCCCGGGCCTGGGATTCTGGGTGCTGATGTAGGTCACCCTTGTCCTGGGGGCAGAGGAGAACTCATGCTGATGGCCCCTCGCCGGGACCAGCATTGGCGATGGAGGGGCGGCTCGGCCGGGACTGAGCCAAAGAGCAGACACAACACCTGCACAGCTCCAAGGGACCCGCAGAGCCCCCGGGCCCTGAGTGCTCACTCCTTCTGCAAAACCATCTCTTGCCGCAAGAGGCTGGAGCCAGGCCAGATGGCTTCCCTTCTCTGTGCCTTGATCCCCCCTCTTCCTCCTTCTCCCCCTTTCATCCAGGACCCCGCACCCCTCCCTGTCACACCTATTGCCTTCCAAACAATTCCAACACATCGAGACCCTGTAAGAGAGTAGAACGGCGCCCCCCTAGGGTTTTCCATGCGGTCATCCTTACAGACACACGCTGCCTTATCGTCCTTCTGTGGGACGGCTGGCGGACTCAATCGCCTACATGTCATCTGGCAGCTGAGTACTTTAACCACTGTGGCACCAGGGCTCCATGGGTGGGCCTATGGTTCAGGGAGGCTGAGGCCACCCAGGAGGCTGGCTTTACATACCTATAATTTATTTAAATTGGGGTGAAGCAGACGCCCCCCACCCTTTGCCATCTCAGCCGGTTTTAGGTGCACAATCCAGCCACGTTAATCCCACCCATCACATTGTATGGACATCACCACGACCCCAAAGCCACCTTCTCAAGCAATAGGCTCCTTTTTTTGGCAAATGCAGTCCCACGGGCAAGAGCCCCTCAACTAGCAAAGAAGCAAACTTCAGTGGTTGAAGGGGGCAGGGGTTTCCAGGCCCTGCGGGAGCTGGCACTGGGCAAGCACGTGGTGATATGGTAACTCCGGAGGGAGGAGGACTACTGGGTCAAAGGGACTGAATGGAAGGGACTGCACAGCCTCAGCCCTGTCTTGATGCCACCCAGCCCCAGAGCAGGCTGCCCCCTTGCACACAGGATCACCATCTTCTCTGCTGCTAGGCTGCAGCATCTGGCCCAGTGAGCGGGCAGAGCACTTGCCCAATGCCCACCGGCCTGATGGTGAGGACGAGCCACCAGTCATGAGGACCCGGCAAGACAAGGGGTCACTGTGTCCCCAGTGGCCAGAACAGGATGACTGGTGCCCAGGGCGACTTGGGGACCTCATCACAACACACAGCCCGGGAACTAAGCTGGTTTCCTCCCAGACGAAACAAGTCCCCTCAGTGGGCGGGCTGTGCTGTGCCCTGGGTTCTTGGAGGCCCTGGGCAGCCGGCTGGCTGGCTGGCTGGTCAGCTAGAAGGCTCCTTCTGCCAGCCAGGCAGCACGCCTGCTGGGCCACACGGGTAGGCAGCACCTGTTGTTTCAGCCTGGACTCTCCTTGGCGGCTCCTGTTCCCAGAGGCTCTCACGGCTTGCTGGCAGCAGCGATGTTTGAAGGGACTATGTGCCCGCAGACCCAGTGGCTGGGGCTCACCCACCATCAACTTTTGATGAGAGAGCCCAGAGCCCAGACCTTGGGATGGGGCCCCAATGAGGTGCGTGGAGGGGGCAGTGCTAGGTGAGAGGGTGCTGCTGGATTCTTCGGACAGGCAAAGCTGCCTCGTGCCTGGGTAGGCAGCACTTCCCCCAGGGCCAGCTCCTCATAAAGCCCTGCACCTCGGCGTGCTTTTGATCACATTGGGCTCAGCTCAGAGGAGGGACCTACCTGCTCGTTGACCTGGCACATGGTGAGGTTCTGGTCATCGCAGGAGTAGGCCACGCGGATGTACTTGAGCCAGCTGCTGGCCCCAGACTGGTTAGCGTCCACACAGAACTTCTCACTGCCCAGGTCCTCTGGAAGCTGCCCAGGAAGAGAGAGCATGAGGAGAGTCAGAGGGTCAGAGCTTCCCACGTACCACACCGGCTCCCACAGTGCCCGGAAGCACCAGCGGTCTCTCACTGGGCACAGACCAGGTTGTTTCATTTCTGACACTCGGGCAGCGAGCAAACACCTGGCCTACTGCACACTGCCCTGGAAGGACATGCCCGCTCTTGCTTGGCCCGATCTTGTTCCACTGTATCTTGCCATAGTGCAAGGTCAGCAGTTCAAAACCACCAGCTGTTCTGAGAGAGAAAGACGAGGCTCTCTGCTGTCAGAACGATTCACAGTCTCAGACACTTACAGGGGCAGCTGTACTCTGTCCCACAGGGTCTTATGAATTGGAATAGACTTCATGGAGATGAGGGTGTCTGTGTGTGTGCGTGTGTGTGTGTGTGTGTGTGTGTGTGTGCGTGCGCCCACACAGTGTGATGATGCTGCCCTGGGTACACGGGAACCTACAGGCAGAGACTTTCTTACTGGCTGTCACTACTGGGCCTGGGAACCGGCCATTGGCCAGGACCCCTGACCATGGAGATGACATGTGCAGAGGAGGGACACAGGGGCATGTCCATTAGGGCAGAAAGCAGTTGGTGGCGGCCTAGGACAGGGAGCAGCAACGGCACAGGGCAGCACAATCTTTCTTTCAGAGGCGATGAGAACGTTCCAGAATCCGATAGACGCACTAAACGTCAGTGCACTAACTGCCTTTGAACCGCACATTTAAGAATGGTGCTCCTTGCAGAGGGGTCTCGGGGAGAAGATAAGCCAGTCAGGGTGCGATGTAACAACGATGAAAAATACAACCTTCCTCTAGTTCCTCAATGTTTCCTCCCCGCTCCCACTACCATGACTCGAATTCTACCTTGCAAGTCTGGCTAGACCAGAGGATGTACACTGGTACACATAGGAACTGAAAATCCAGGGAATCCAGGATGGATGAGCCCTATAGGACCAGGGGTGTGAGTGGCGAAACAGGGAGGGTAGAGGGAGAGTGGGTAGGAAAGAGGGAACCGATTACAAGGAACTATATGTGACCTCCTCCCTGGGGGACAGACAACCGAAAAGTGGGTGAAGGGAGATGTCGGACAGGGCAAGATATGACAAAATAACAATTTATAAACTATCAAGGGCTCATGAGGGAGGGGGGAGCGGGGAGGGAGGGGAAAAATGAGGACCTAATGCCAGGGGTTTAAGTGGAGAGAAAATGTTTTGAGAATGATGAGGGCAATGAATGTACAAATGTGCTTTACACAACTGATGTGTGTATGGATTGTGATAAGAGTTGTATGAACCCCTAATAAAATGATTTAAAAAAAAAAGAAAAGAATGGTGCTGGTCATGTATGGGAAGGTCTGAGGAGAGGACTGGGCCTCAGGGCCTCCTGACCCCGGAAGGATCCTTGTTCGGAAAAGGAAGACCTGGGGAAGGACAGGAGGCTGTCCCCAGGCCTGTGAGAGCCCATCTGACCAGAGATGTGGGTGCTTCGTCCCTGTTGGTGTGTCCTGCCCATGCCCGCAGACACATTTGGCCCCACCTCATGCTCCCTGTGGCCCCACCCCATGTTCCCTGTCTCTGTCTGTGGGGGCCACAGTGTCCTGGGATATGTATTCCCAATACAGAGTTCGGGCCCCCGCCCAAAGCCCCTGAAGCCCATTCTTCTGTAAAGGGGTCCAGAACTCTGCATTCTGTCTGTGGATAGTGGGAGAGCTAAGTCTACAGCAGGGGTGTCAAACTCAATTAAAACGCGGGCCATTTGGTGTGACAGGCGAGATTCACGTGGGCTACATCACATTTGAAAATTTTGCTGAATTTATATTTTGAAGTAAGGATTCAGGAAGATGGATAGGATAATTATAACACTATATAATTGCTTTTATTTAAACATTTATTTTATGTATTTATAAAACTAAAATTATTCTTTTTTACCTGAAACTTCCCAGCACTGTCCTCCTACTTGTTTTCCAATATCTGGACTTAAAGACTGAAAACAGACAATTTTCATTGAGGCACATAGATGTTTATCAGTTAATCTTGATCTGTATGCTGTTTTATTTCATTTCATGGATGAAAATAGTTGCTCACACAATGGCCTCCCTCTAAAAATGTTAACTAGTGCAGCCACTAGGTATGATTCATAACAGCACAACCCAGAGTGCTCTTTTTCACCTTTTCACTATTGGGATCTGTTTACACTTCCAAACGTCGCTGGAACTGAAGCAGTGCATTTATACACGTCCCCAGGTCCCCAGGAAAGGCACTGAGCCATGTGTAGACTCGTCTTCAGTAGTTAAAAAGTTAACAGGGAATTGTGTGTACGGTATTGCCTCGATCTCCCCTAAGCGCTATTTTCTTCATAACATTAAAAAAAATTTTCCTTTTATTTCAGAGCATTTGGGGCCACAAAAAATTACCTTGGGGGCCGCACACAGCCCGCAGGCTGCCAGTGTGACACCCCTGGTCTACAGGATGGCTCCAACCACCCCTGAGAGACCGTGCGCCTTTCTGGGTCTCCAGGGTGCTTCCTGGGGTGGACAGGGCCAGCGCGGCAACAGGGGAGAGGTCCATGAGGAATTGTCTTATCAGAGAGGAGGGAGTGAGAACTCCCGGCCAGCCAATCCAATTGCACCTCAGGCCTCTGCAGCCCCTGGGACCAAGACCATCAAGCGTGTCTGCCCGCCTGCCAACACAGCCTGTTCTGTGGATACTCCCACTGCTCACCCACCACAGTCGAGCTCACTGATACCAGCTCTTAACCGTGTGCACAGGGATCTGAACCTCTGGGGCCAGGAAACCCCTCGCTGAGGGCAAGGCCGAGTCAGACACAATATATAGTCTTAGAGTGCTGGCCTAGTGCCAGGCAGTCCGCCCCAACCCTAAGTGGGCATCTGCTTGCTGGCCCAATAGCCCCTCCTTCCAGGCCTTCTAATTTCCTTGCCGTTGGAAAACCTTGCTCTGACCCACCTGATGGCCACAGCGTGTGGTCACCAAAAGTGGTCCCCCAAAGTCTGGGGAATCCCGTTTCCCTATATGGGTGACTTGGGCTGATCTTGGGGGTGGGGCGGTAGGAGGTTTGATGAACCCCTTCCTTCCAAAGAGACAAAAGTCACTCTCCTCGTTGGAGGACTCAGCGGGGACCATGGGAGACACAAGGTGGCTGCAGCCCCAACTCGGCTGGGACACCTTGCAAGCCTTGTTTGCCACTGTCACACTTGGGTGGCCAAGCCTTGCCTGTGTCCATATGGACGGCCGCCTGGCCATACCTGGTCTGTGGAAGGGAAGCCCACAAGGACAGGCAGAACCATGGAACTGTGGTCTCACTGTCATGAACTTGGCCTCCCTGCCCAGGGATACTTCCAGAGGCACCGGCCCCGGGTTGTGCTGCTGGATGGTCCTTGGGACACTGCAGTCCTGGTTGCTGGCTGCTTCTCCTTTGGTGCCACTTCTGACTCCAGAGAGGCTGTCCCAGGCTTCTGGCAGAAGGGTCTCCCTGTGTCCTGCTGACTCCCAAACACACATCCTCCCTACTCTCACTACAAGCTACACAGAGGCCTTCAGGGACTGACCCTATATCCCGCACGCCAGGAGGGAGGAGGCTTTCCACCTGCAGGAGCCCTGCGGGATGCTTCCAATCCACTTCAGAGGTGCTGGCTTCCTTTCTCAGAAGAGGGAGTGGCACCCTGACTCATCGTGGTCGCCCTGAAGCAAGGCTGGGTGCCCAGGCCAGCTGCCCACGTCCCAAACCTGCATTCTCTCAGGGTCAGGACAAGGACCGGTGGGTCTGCACCCCCTGGGCTTGGAAAGGAGCAGTGGGACTTCCTGAGCAGTGGGACTTCCAGCCCACAGGGACAGAGCCAGGCCATCTGCTCCCCAATTCTCGGACCCCAGACCACCTAGGGGACTCAGATGGCTGGGAGGCTGACTTGGCCACAGGGACACTAGGGGACAGAGATGCTGATGGACACACCTTCCTCGCCGTCCCAGACCATGGGCAGCCACACACCACCACCATGCCCTCTTGCCTCCAGGCTGAGGAACCGACACCCACACCCCCTCCAACCATGTCCAAGAAGGGGATGCCAGGCCCACTGTGCCCATGCATCTGGGAGCTGGGCCCCTACTTGGGCTCAGTACAGCTTGGGTCAGCTAGGGGCCTCTCGGGATAAGACATGAGGCTGCACTGACATTGTGGTCCCAGAAGCCAGCCCCCAGGAGGTCAGTCAGCATGTGTAGAGTAAGTGTAGAGTAAGTGGAGATCATAGTAAATGTGAAGTGTCCAGGCAGCCCACAGGCTGGCCTCTGCTGGGTGTCGCCTGGAGAGAGGGGCAGGGCACCTGCCAGCTGGGCAATGACCCAGCCCTAGGTGGCGTCCCTGCCCACAGTGGCCTCAGGGCAGATTCTGTGCCTGGATTTGAGATCTCTACCCCACCGGCACCCTGGAGCGGGTTTCCAGGTTGTTTGGGACTAAGCTCAGAATCAGAACCTACGAGTGTTGGCTTAGCCACGTCACAGCTGCCATTCCAGGCCACACAGTGCCCCCCACCCTGCTTCCCCACCCCAAGAGCTCCCTCAGGTCATAAATCACCCCCATCAGAAATGCTGAGTTATGAAGCGGAGTTATGGAAAAATTCTCTTAACCTTTACGATTTTTTTTGCACCTCATTTGAGGTTTCCTGCGCTTCTCGCGGGTGGGGATGGGGGGGCTCTTGGCGGGGCAGTTCCCTGTCTAACGGGCAAGGCTGAGCGGGCTGGCTGGTGTGCAGGGCGGGCGGAGCGCCCAGACATCTGTCGTCGGCTCCCCTAATGGGGTCTGAGCACAAGAAGGAGGGGCCAGTAGGCTGCCTTGTGGTCCCCCGTCCTGCTGTTGGTTGGCTGTCCCCTCAAACCGGCTGTGCAGTGCAGCATCCACCCTGACAGCCAGCCCCTGCCCCCTCCCACCCCCAAACTCCTCCGGAGGCCCCAGCAGCTCCAAAGCCATGTGGTGGGTGTCTTCTCTCCATGCCCACACTTGCCTGCACACACACACACACACACACACACACACACACACACACACACACACACTGCTACGATTTATGATTTCCACTGGACGGGAAACAGAAAGCCTATTCTTGTGACGGGAGGAGGTGGGAAGGTGTTCTAGAAACATCTTGGCCCGGGGCGGACACAGCCGGGAGGAACTCGTAAATCCAGCTCCCGCCTCTCATCGGGGACCAGGGCTGTGATTGGGGGCTGGTGAGAATTTGGACTGAGCAATGGGCCATGCTGCTGACTGGGGCTTGGAGGGCCTGGCCGGTAGGTCAGCAGGCCTGGAGCCCACCTGCTATAGGGGAGGGAAGGCAGACAGAGGGAGGGGCACTGAGAGGGGGGAAGAGAGAGAGATGAATAGAGAGATAGGCAGACAGAGTCCAAGAGGGGGGCACACAGAGGGATGGAGAAGAAGAGATGGAGAACACTTTGAAGAAGCAGCGTGGGCCGGCCACTGGGCTAGCAGGGACAGTCGTGTCCTCCCTAGGACAGTTCCTGTGGCACTTGTGTGTGGAAGGGGGTGGGGTAAGGACCAGTTTCCCAGGGAAGTCAGACACCGTAGAAGGGGCTTCTTCCTGTTGGGGCTGATGGTGGAGCAGGGTCCTCAGTGTACTGGGGATGGTGCGGGGTGGAAGGCTCTTGTCTTGGGCCATGAGTGGAAAGGGGTCCCCTAGCCCCATGCTCTTCAACGTGTATGGGCCATGGTGCCTTTGAAGAATTGATGGACATCAGACCCCCCACCATCAAATACACACCCAGATGCCATGGCATTTCCCAGGGTTCACGGACCTCCCCTATATTCAGCTGCCCACGTGTGAATGCTCAGCCCGAGAGCCCCAGCCCTGCTGTTCCTGGGGGAAGAAGTCTCTGGGCTGTGAGGCTACCCCCAGCCCCAGTCTGAATCAGCAAACCTGTTTGTCAAACAAGCTCCCAGCACAAACATACCTTGACCTGAATATTTCCTTTTTCTTTTTGGGAAGTATTCCCTCCCTTTTCTTCCTAAGACCCAGGGTGTCTCCCTAACTTTTAAAAAAGGCATTAGCCCCGGTATCTATTTAAATACAAATCACTTGTTGAATTTGAAAAATTTAAAGCCCACCCTAAAATATGCATGCCGTCACTATCGGAACGTGACTCATTAGTACGGCCCATATTCAAAAGATGCCTACAAGACAGGACAACAGCCCTGTGGGTCTCTGAGACTATAACTCTTGACAGGACTAGCAAGCCTGCTGGAGCGGCTGGTGGTTTTGAACCAACGACCTTGAGGCTAGCAACCCAGTGCATAACCACGGTGCCTCCAGGGCTCCTGCAGGAGGAGACGGGGAAGACAAGGAGCACCGGCAATAAAACCATGTTCCTGGTGACCGTGTGTGCCAGAGCAGCGCTGCCCCACAGGGTTTCAGAGCTGACCGGGGGGGCAGAGCACCAGGCTTGCTTCCCAGGTGCTTCTGTGAACGGGCCGTCTACCTTTTCTCAGGCATGGTTTGCACCCACCAGGATTGCTCCACCAACCCAAGCCCTTCTGACAGAGCCCTCTAACTCTGCAGGGGGCGGCTGGTAGGTTCAAACTGCCAGCCTTTCCTTCAGTGAGCTCAGCCCACGGTGCCACCAGGGCTCCAGGGACAGTGAGGCTTTCATGACATACCCCAGGAATGTAGCAACAATTGGGGTTCTGAGCGTTAAAAGAAGTGAACTATGGCATTCTATCCAAACTTGGAGGCAGGGTCTCGGCCCTGTTGGGGAGCCAAGTCTCTGTAGGAAGCCCTTCCTCTGTGGGCCAGGTTGAGGGCCTGAGGCCCCGGGAAGGGCCTCTCTGACCACTGACCCCAAGATGCACATTCTAGAACGTTTTCTTACTCCTGCGAACACAGGTTCCAAGGCAGGAAATGTAAACCCTTCTGCTTTCAGCAGCTTCTTTGGAGATGGGAGTTGTCACAATGTTGCCATCGCAAGGGTTCCCCGGGTCTCATGTTACAGTTGTGATTGTCTGTGTTCAATGTTACAGTTGCAGTTGCCCAGTGAACAGTGTGGTGGAAGGCAAGGTTTTCTTGGCTCTAATGCTACCCCTGCAGCTGTCCTGTCTACAGCGTTTCAGATGGCATGTGTCCCTGGGTCCAATGTGACAGGGGACCATTTCCCAGCCCGGAGTTCTCAGAGGGTTCGACCATCCCGGGGGTCTGCGAGGTCTGACAAACATGAGGTGCTTCTCAGAGGTTTGGTGAGAGGCAGGGGGTGGGGGGCGCCCCCAGGCACAGTATTTTTAGTGCCTTCCTGCTGCTGAGTCAGTTTTGCCAGTCCATCCACATCCTCCTCTGGACCGTGTCCTCGGGAGAGGGGAGATGACTCACCGTCTCCCGTATCAGACCCCATGGCCTGAGACCAACTCTTGCACATGCTCACATCTCAACAGGCCGATCGGAGCCAGTACCTTGCCAACTCCCATAAAGGGTAGTCCTCGCCGTGCTTGGATGGACAAAAATGGACTTTGGCACCGGGTCCGGGGTGCAGACGGCGTTGTCTTTGGGGGTCCTGCAAGCATCAACTCTGTTTCCTTCCCTGGCAGGTCTAGGTGTGTGTCCAGAAGAAGATGCTAGACACCTTTGGTCCGGCATCACCCAGAAATGCACCCACTCATGATGCTCTGTCTGTCTGCTTCCCAGAAGCTTGGCCTAGCTGGTTTCCGTAGCCTGCGGCTCACTGGACCCATCCTTTCTCCTCTCCTGTCTTCCTCTCCTCTCCTCTCCTCCCCTCCCCTCCCCTTCCCTCCCCTCACCTCCCCTGACCCTGGTAGCTGTTGCACGTGGCCTGACGGAGGCGCTGAGCATGCCAATACCATGAGTGGGGGCAAGGGAGCCCCAGGCTCAGGGCTTCATGCTTGGCAGTCATCTTGCCACAGGTATCAGATCTCTACCCCACCGGCCCCCTGGAGCAGGTTTCCAGGTTGTTTGGGACTAAGCTCAGAATC
>NW_022111357.1:42227422-42240269 GCF_000313985.2 Echinops telfairi
GCAGCTCTAAGTGCTCAGCTGCCAATCAGAAGGTTGGAGGTTCAAAGTCACAGCTGTGGCAGCCTGCTTCCGGTTACAGCCTGGGACAGCCAGGCGGGGTGGGGGCAGTGCTGCCCTGTCTCACAGGGTCATGACGAGTTGGAACCAACAAGACAGCGCAGGTCTCTGGTGCGTTCATTTTCTTTATCTCGCTATCCCAGAATCAGCTGTTACAAAACTCTCACTTTATGTGGCCCCTGGGCGGTGCAAATGGCTCAGCGCTTGCCCACCAACAGAAAGGTTGGTGAATTCCTGCCTGCCCAGGGGGCCCTCAGAAGAAAGGCCTGGTGATCCCCTTTCAAAGCATCAACCCTGGCAAAGCTCCCAGAGTCCAGAGCCCCTCGGACACACACGGGGCTGCCATGCCTCAGAGCTACCTTGATGGTGAATGGCTTTTGTTGCAAGTGATTCTTTCTCCTGTGTTCTTCCTTCCCTAAGGGAGAGGGAGGAGGCAGGCTGTCTGTCCCAGACAGGTGTCCAGTCTTGGAAACCCAGAGGGCAGTTCTACTCTGTCCCATAACGTTGCTCCGAGTCAGAATTGACTCAAGGACAGGGGACCGTCCTCTCCGCGGGCCTTGTTTAGAAGACCCTCCTGACCCGGCTGGGCCGCACACGGCGGGCGGCATCTCCCGCGCCTGCGCTCTCCCTGCTGGTTTCTTTAGACAAAGATCCCCCATGGACATGAGTCTGGGAGTAGTCTGGGCGGAAGTCCCCTGGGGACGTCCACGGAGTCAGGCGGGTTTCTCCATCGGGTCAGGGTGGTCATGGTCGAGGACCTCGGAGGCAACTGTGGTCGGGGGCAGTGTACACGTCACAGCCTGGGAGCTGGGGGATTGCTTCTGGGCACCCAGGACCCCGAGGCCAGCGGTGGAGGCTGCACCTTGCAGACCCTGGTTCGACCTGGCTGCTGCGGTGGCCAGGGGTCTCAGGGGCACTCACGCAGCTGCGCCCGCATGACAGCTGCTTTGCTGCAGTGCTGTGACACCTCCAGGACAGCAGGGGGTCCTCAGGGCCCCGGGCTCCGGGGTGTCACCCTATGGGGACCTCACCGAGCGAGAAAACCGCAGAACACCTTGGAGCGGTTTCCAACTCATGGGGACCCCGGGAGTCTTGAGGCCTGGTCTCCTGCCTTCCCTTCTGAAACCTTCACCCTTGGGCTCACCGTTGGCACCCCTGGGGGGCTCCCCTGCCCAAGAGGAACCCTCTACCACCTTTGGCGATCCTCACGGGCGGGTGGAGACCACTTCTGGGGAGCACAGGGAACGCAGGCCCCAGAATGGATCTGTCAGGCAACTGGAGAGGGGTTGTCCCTCTCTGTGCCTAGGGGCCCCCACAGGAAACTGGAAGCCGATACAGGCTCAAGGGCATGCGTCAACTCAGGCCCGGGGCCTAGGTGGGCGGTCCACCTGGGTGGGCCCCAATCTAGGCCAGGTGGGCTTAATTCTGCCAATGGGGTCAACCAGTATCGTTGACCAGCCCTCCCAGCGGAAGGCCCTAAAAAGGCTGGAACTGGGAGCCCACCCTCTCTTTTCCAGCTGTTCCCTCACAGTCCCACGTGGTCAGGCCTCGTTGGTGGGGGTGGTGGCCAGGCCTCACGGTGGGGGGGGGGTGTATCTCTCTCTCCCCCCCCCCCTGGCCACCACATGGGGGTGCAGTGCCATCAGGGTGCTGGTGTTCAGCACCTATAACGCCTGAAACTATAACACCTGAAACTCCTTCTATCCTTTATAAAAACCCACTTGGATCACATACCAGGCTTCGTCATGAATTCTTTCTCAATCGAAGCCAAGGACGGAGGCATTTCCCACCCGAGAAATCTGACATTCATGGACAGTTCCCCTGGAGGTGGGAATCAGGGTTCATTTTCAGGCCCAGAGCGGGGCAGGGGGGACCGTGGGACTCTGAGAGCAAGTGACCCCTCCTTCAGCGCTCAGTCACTGGCATCTCATCTCCTTCCCAGGTCCCCGGGGGACCACTTCCCTCCACAGAGTGAGGGGAGCAGGATGGCTCTGCGAGTGGAAGAGGCCTCGACCCAGGCTTGCGGTTCTCAGCTTGGCTCTGCTCCCTGGGCTGGTTCTCTCACGGCCAGATGAGTAACTCCCGAGTCTCCTCCAGGAGAGTGAGCGGATCAGGCTGGACCCCGCCCATGGAGACAGGCAGCCTCCTGCACGCACGCACGCTTTGGGACAATGGAAACCTGGCAGGCCCCGCCACCTCCCTGTGTTGTCTCCCAAGCCATGTGGCTGCTGATGCCCTGGGCTGGGGAGCCTGTGGGGGGTGTCAACAGGTAACACTGAACACGGATGCTAACTGGAAAGGATGGCAGTGGGGTCCATCCAGACAGGCCTCGAAAGAAAGATTGGACTGTCCCCCAAATAATAAATAAATAAAATTAAATTTAAAAAGAAGTTCTGCTGAAAACCCTCTGGCACCCAGTCCTTCTCTGATGCTGATGGGTGGCCATGAGTCAGAGTCAACTGGATGGGGCCAGCTGGGCATGGGGGGGGGGAGGCTGAAAGGTGGGGCTCCCTGGTGCCACCCCTATCACCCCTCCTGTCTTGCCCTCAGCACCAGCCAAGAGCTTGCACCCAACCCTCCTCTTGGCTGCCCAGATCCTGCCAGCTCGGAGCGCATGGTCCTTGGAAACCAAAGGGTGACCCCTCCCCCACCCCATTACAACTAAACACCTCAGTTACAGGCACCCCTGTGCACTCTGGGGTGCAAACACTAGAAGACGACGCATCGGTCCCTGGAAAACATCTGGGAAACAAAGCAAGGCCAAACCAACCCCACATGTGCCAACCCCCCACCAAACCCCCCAGAAGCCACAAAGTTCCCTTTGTGTGCACCGGCGGGCTGGCGTTCACAGCCGTGGCCATCAGCCCGATCCCAGGCAAGAGAATGTTAACCACACGTCCTCGTAAAAAATAAGATAAATAATAATAAACATTTGACCTAGCGGACAGACCCGTTCACGAGACACCCTAATCATTTTCTCTGCTCCCACCTCCGTTTTCTCTGGACCGGCTCCAGGGAGCCCAAGGTAGTGCAAGGGGCTTTTCCTAGGAGGGAACAAAAAGTCTTTTTCAGTCCTGAGGGCTGTCAGATTTATCCAAATATTCTCAGCTTACTACGAGCCCCTTTCTGAATTGATATTTTCAATAAAAGGACACTTTGTAGTTTTAAGGCGTGCACGGGACCCCTGAGCTGGGACGTCGCCAGTGGCGGGTCCGGGGCATGCCCTGCTCCATCACTTCCTGGGAGATGGTCGCAGGAAGGGTGTCCCTGACAGAATGGGGTGGGAGGGGGCAGCTGAGGGCAGGAGAGAACAGCAGCCAGGGAGAGGGGCCCCTAGCCCAGCCGGCCCCCCATTTCTGGCAGGGCCATGGACGCGACTGCTATATCCGAAGCTGGCCTAACTGAGGCCAACCCCATGCAGCCTGGGAGTGGCTGCAGGGAGAGAGCCCTGCAGGGACGGAGTGCCTCACAGCCGTGCCGCGCAAAGTGGAGCCGAGCCTTCAGCATGCCGGGCTGGACAGTGCACGGCCTCCTTAGGGTCGCCTGTAAGGACAGCACCAGGAGTCTCGCTTCACGTCATTCCCTCTCCATCTACCCAGGCCCTTGCCTGCTGGCCAGCCCAGTGGCACCAGGCCATTGCTGGTAGTGTGTATCTGCACACGAGTGTGTGCACGTGTATGAGTCTGTCCACCCATGTGTGCACTGCCCGTGCATGTATATGCACATGTGTGTGCGTGTGCAAGTTTGTGGGTGTCCATGTTCACACAGGCAGAGGCGTGCACCTGGTGCACATGTGTCTGCACCTAGGTGTGTGTGCCTGTGGTGGGGGGCTGGTGTGGGTATGAGCGTGCATGTGTGCACAAATGTGGGAGTGCGCCCATGCCCTTCCACACTCATGTGACCCTCACATTCTAAGTGGGCTGCCAGGGCCTACCACATGCGCTTCCGTCCCGCTCCCAGCCCTTCCAAAGGGCTCCGATGAGCGCTAATGATAATCCTCATTAATCACCGACACTCCAACAGCATGGAAATGAGGCCCAGGCAAAGTGACACCAACCACTTGGGTGATATTTATGACCTGTGTGCGCTCCTCTGGCCTGCGGCTGGCACCAGGCTGACGCTCAGGCAGCAGCCGGGGTCAGAGCCCTGTGGACTTTTCCTCTGGCTCAGGGACACCCCCCCCACACACACACACACAACCTCCCATGCACAGGATGGTCCATGGTTAGGCCCAGTCCTGGGGGGACTTGGAGTACAGGGAGCCTGCCTCCGCACCTACCAAGGGGGCAGAAGCTGTACAGAGCATTGCCTTCTTCACTGCCCCGGCCTCCTTCCCAACAGGGCGGCCTTCCCTGGACCCCATGGGAGTCAATGCGCCATGTTCCCGCATGCCCCGGCACACTGGCCCACAGGTCTGACCCACCTGTGGCCTTTGTGGGCATTTGTCACTCAGTAGTCTCTGGGTGGAGGGACAGAACTGGTGTGCAGGGTGTGGACATGGGGCTCCTGGCCCCCAGCCCTCTGGGGACTCTCAGTGGGTCTGCAGTCACGGATCAGCCCTGGGGGACATCATGTTACCCTCCACTTGGACTACCGGTCACTTCCAGGAGACCCAGGTTGGCGGCCCCTACACCCTCACCCGCTTGCCTGTCTGGCAGGTAGTCTGATGTGTTTGCCGTGGCAATAAACAAGGTGTCCGTCCCCTCACCCCCAAGGTGAGGGACCGTCTTTTGTGGGTGCAGAGGGCAACATGTGGGGAGCACGCCACCATCAGGAGCATCTTTTCAAGGGGGCAGAAGGAGTGGCCTATATGCCAAGTCTACAGTCCCTCTAGGGCCGGCCCCCGGCAATGACAAGTGTGGCCTGGGTCTGATTTGCCCAAGGCCCACCTGAGCCGCGGTGGTAAGAGTGCAGCAGGAAGCGTCACCCCAGCAGCAGAGAACTATGCTGCCCGCCAGCCGGTTTAATTTGGCACTGGTGACAGGGGGCCATGGGGAGGGCAGGGGTCATTGCTAGGCTGTTGCCGGGGAGGTGCGGAGGGGGGCAGAGAGTGGCAGTGGGAGAAGTTCTGCAAGTGGACAGCCTCATCCAAGACTAAGCAGACTGTTCTAGAAAAGGAGTCCTCGGGTAGAGCAGACATCTAAGTGCTCGGCTATGAATGGCAAGGTTGGTGATTGGGACGCATCCAGGGGCATCGTGGGAGAATGCGCCTGGGGCCTATTTCTGAGAACCCAGCCACGGGCACACAACTCTTCTGACAGCACACAGTCTATTCTGACACGCGGGGCATCGCAGGGCGGCCCGGACTCCACAGCCACCATCCACAGATCCCAGGATTACGGCTTCCTGGACGGCACAAAGGACTAAGCATTTGGCTGTTCCCTGAGAGGTGGGTGGTTGGGGTCAGAAGAAAGACCTGGTGTTCCACGTCTGGTTGTCACAGTTTTGACATGTGCACATATCCACGGAGCATACTCTACTCTGTCCACCACAGGGCCCCAGGAGTCAGAATGCAATTGATGTCCATCCCAGGATCATCCAGAAACTGCTCAGGGCTGATGGTGCCGTAGCTGTGGGTTGGGCCGCTAACTGCAAGGACAGCAGTTCAAAACCATCAGCTGTTCCTCAGGAGAAAGATGAGGCTTGAGTGTCAGTCTTGGAAACCCACAGGGACTGCTCTGCCCTATCCTAGAAGGTCACTAGGAGTTAGCATCGACTCGACTAGGCTTTGGGGCTCTGCTCAGGGTCAGCAGCGTGGAAGACTTGGCCACCTGCCTTGTGAGAGAGGCCCAGATTGGGCTCAGCCAGCCAAGGGGATTGCTCATCCGCTAACAGTGATCTTGGGGGTCCCAAAGAACCCCTAAATCAGCCACAACAAGGCCCCCACACATGCCAGGCCTCACGCCAGAGCCAAACCACCACCTGCTGCTTATGAAGCGGAACAGCTAACCAGAGATGTTGGCTGGAGCTGGACAGTGGCTGACAAGAGAGGGTCCCCAGAGGTGTCGCCTGGGAGCATCTATGCCCAGGTCACATGCATTGGGGGTGATACCAAATTGGCATATAAATGGCACCCGTCCCCCCACTGATAACACAGATCAAAGAATTCATTCTATTCCAGGGCCTCCCAGGGTTGGTCGGGGTGAGGGTGTAGGGTGGGGGCCTAGGGGGCTGCAGTGCACGCTGCTGTGCTGCGGGAGGGGGTGCTGGTTCTCTTCTTCGTCTCTTCAAGGCAAAGATGCTGGCCTCCCCTCGGTTGCTGAAACACCTCACTGCCAGCGAGTCAGTTCTGTTGCTTTGCCACCAGACAGGAGCAGACAGCCTCATCTTTCTCCTGCAGAGTGACTGGCGGGTCTGAACCGCTGACCTTGTGGTGCTGCAATCACTCTGCGATACACAAGTGCCTGCAGGAACATTTCTGGTCTGTGAGCAGGCCAGGCTGACACAAATGTCCATTTTGGAAGGAGCCCTTGGATGGAGGTGCAGACACTCAGGCCCCTCAAATGTCAAAAGCCTCCCTGCAGGGCAGCTCAACCTCGTGGGCAGCCTGGGGCAGGGCCGAGGCATCACCCCCTCTCCAGACCGACCAGAGCCCCCTAGCCCTGAGCATTCCTGGGACCAGCCACCCTGTGGCCCCTCCATGAGTGGGTGGGGGGCATTCCCAAGAAATGAATGCCTCCCCGTGGAATGTTTAATTATGAGGGATGCAACTGTGTCCATGTCATGCAGGGCTATGTTGTCAATTACAGCGGACAGACAGACAGCACAATTAATGTGGACACCAGCCCTGCAGGGTGGACCGCCTGAAGCTAACACGGGTGCTGAGATGTGTCAGGAAGGGGCATGCTCCCCTCACCCCCAGCTGGGTGTCTGCTGTGGCCCCTGACCCAGCTGAGGATCAGGGCCCCCTGCTTTGGAGACTGTCTTGGCCCCGTCAGAAAGGGGCTCCCCTCCTGACAGCTCCATTAGCTGTTGTCATGGGTTGGGGGTGCAGGAAAAGGGCCTGGAGAGCAGCCTCCACGAGTTGAGGGTCATTTGTGGCGCCTCATGCGGGAGGCAAGCTGCCAGCGCGACCTCCTCAGGCCAGCCGCTGGGCAGTTGGTCAGGCCAGGGCTTCTCTGGGGAAGCTCCTGTTGCCGGCTGGGTCGGTATGTTGGTAGTGGGCTGCCTGAGCCCATCAGCGGTACCATGTGGCAGGACGTGCCAGCACGGAGCTGTCCCCTGGGGACTCTAGGACCTTGTGGCCCTGCTGGTTAGCAGGTATGGGGCAGAGTCCCATCCTTTGGGGGGGCTCTCCTTGGCAATGAAACGGCTTTTGTGGGACAGAGTGCTGAGGGTGGGCTGACCTTTCCCAGGTGAGGGGCTCACTGCAGAGCCCCCATGGTGTGGCAAGGGGCTAGATCTCACCAAGGTCCCCTGCACACACACACATACACACACACACACACACACACCGAGTGGCAAAGCGGCATACATGGACACAGACCCTGTGACAGGGAACGCTAGGCTCCTGCTTCCAGTGGTTTCAATGAGACACATGCCTGCTCTTTGGGAAGGCCCCCACCCCCTATCCCCCCTCCTATCAGCACATATCTGTCCATCTCTCATACTGTGCTGGTTGGCCTGCTAACAAGCTGCTCAAAGCTCTGCCATGGGTCACCCCAGCCTGGACAGGCTGAGACCAGGAAGCAATGCCTGGAGATCCGCTCCTAAAAAACGAGCCAATGAAATCTGAACGGATAAAAACGGAAGAGGCGTGAGGGGTCTTCAACAGCTTGGTGGGAAAGACAAGAGGACGGACAGAACACACCGCAGTGCCTCTCAGGACCAAGGGTGGTGAGGCTTGGTCTCTCAGACTTGACCCGCGCTAGTAAGAAGACTCCTTCCCAGTACAAGACCTGGCACTCAGCATAGTTGAGAGTCAGTGCAAATGCAGGGGAGCACCCCCCCCTCCCCGACCTGCCGACGAGAGATGGGTTGACAGAACAGCCAAACACTAGGCTAAAACACACCCCAGGTCACGGAGGCCTCTATGTTTGGGTCGCCTTGAAACTCTGCATTAAAAAACAAAACAAAAGGTGTGCTCAACCCCCCGCATGCCCCCCACAATCCCATACGATGCTTGGGGCTCTCTGTGGTCACTGGCCAGTCATGCTGGCCTCGCAAGGCCCTGCCTAGCCTGTGGCCTCCGTTTGTCTCCTGCCCTCCAGGAGGCCTTGCCTCCACCTGGGCCCCATCTCCTTTAGTTCTTCCTGGCGGAGCTGGGCATCAGCTCCCCAGACGCGCAGCATCCTGGCGGGCCGGCCTGTCCCCCAGGGACAGGCTCTTTGGGATCACACACCTTTACCCGAGAGGGACATACCCACGATGAACCCCGGGGGTGGGTGGTGGGTGGGGATGAGGCACATACGTACCAGCACCTTTAAGGGCAGAGGAGGAAGTTGAAGGCCTTAGGAGCAGAGGAGAGGGAGGCTCAGCCGTCTCCTGAGGCTGCCTGCCCCACGCTCCTTGCTACTGTCAGCCTGTGATGGGGAATTGCATCAAGGGATGGGGTTGGGAGGCTCTTGGAAGCCAGGAGAAAGATGGGACTTTCCACTCCTGTAAGAAGTGACCGTCTCTGAAACTCCAGGGGAAGTTGTACCCTGTCCTATCAGGTCGCTGTGACCTTACAAGACAATCAAAGTGAACAATATATAGGAAACTATCGATTCGATGGCTGTGGGTTGGTTTTGGCTTTATTCAGCTGAGAAAGCCAGGGTTTGTCAGATACTATGGAGAAAGAGGAGGCTTCCTCCTCCTGAAAAGAGTGACAGTCTCAGAAACCCACGCGGGTCCCTCGGTGTGGCGAGTTTGAGCTGAACACCAATTGCTTGATTACATTTGGTAACATTTGGCAAGCATGGCTTTCTATTATCATTGGGGACACACGCTCCAGGGGAAAGGGGAGAGACCCTAGCTGGGTGACTTGGGCAGCGAACTAGCCCACTGCCCTGGACAGCGGAGACAGGTGTGAGAGTCTCCGTATCATCGAATTGGTCACGGGGTGGCCTGGAACCCCCAGGGCTTCAATACCTGGCTTACAAATGAGAAGACCTCCTGCCTGGCTCTGCTGCCCCTCCCCCGGGTCCTGGGGTGCAGGTAAGGCCTGGTGCCCGAAACCAGGCTTCTGGGGGCTGGAGCATTCCAGGGACCAGAGGTCAAGATGGCCACTGCTCATCAGAGGGAGGAATGCTGGCTCCAAAGGAGGCCGCCCCACTTCCAAAGGGCTGCCATTGACCCCCAAGGAACCCAGCAGTGGAGCTGTTGGGGGCTGAAGACGGGGTGGGGTGGGGGCCTCTGGCCACACAGCCCAGTCTCTGCTTCCCCTGGGGAGATGGCACCCCTCCATCTGCCACTACGTTGTGACTTTCCAGAGATGTTCTGCTTTGGAAAGCCTGAGGGGCTGGTCCAAACAGGCCTGGGCAGAGCCCCTGCCAGGAGCAGAGGCAGGGTGGTCTGGCTGGCTTCTCTTGTCACCCCAGCGATCCGGGGACATCGGTGGAGTGCAAGGCTAGGAAATGGCCAATGGGGCTCAGGCCCTTGGCCTGCCCATCTGGACCCTTCTCCCTGCCCTGCCCTGCCTCAGTCTCCAGGGCTGTTGGGAACAGGGTGGTTTCTGGGAACAGATGGCATGTCCTCACCATCTGAGAGGTCCGAGCGTGAATTCAGATTCTCCAGCGCACTGCATGCCCCCTGCCCCCCGCACCAGGGTGAGCAACACAGTCACAAAGACCCCACCCAGAAAGCTGCCATGTATCCTCCTCCCCACCACCACTGGGGTCAGAGTGGTGGCAACCCGGTGGCACCAAGGACAAATGTCTGGACATGAGACTGGCCTGATCACACAGCAGACTGCCTCCCCCCACCCCACCTCCAGCACAGGGGCCCACTCAGTGCTGCTTGGTGCTGTAACCCCTCAGACAGCCTCTGGAGGTTTGGGAACCATGGGGTGGGGAGGTGACTGAGGAGAGTGCAAACCGCACAGGGCCGCTGCAGGGACCCTGCCCCAGGAAGCTGGCCAGGGCAGTGCTTCTACCAAGGGGCCCTGGCTTTCTGACCAAGGACATGGACCTGAGTGAGGGCCCACAGCCGCCTCAGCATGACAGACCCTCTCCCAAAGCCCAGCACTTCCTTCAGGACCGAGAGCCTGCACCAGGCGCAGAAGGACCCAGTGGCTTCTGGAGCAGGCCGGTGTGTCCCACCCGCTTGGGTTGCAGCGAAGGACCCTCCCTGCAGCGGTGGTGGGAACAGGGGCGACAGGCAGGCGCGGCCATATGGCCGTCATTAGAGTTCTGTGTCCAGACGACGGGAGAAAAGAGGGCTTCAAGGACCGAGTTTGCACAGACGTGACAATCATGGATGAGGGAATGCGGCCTGCGGATGGGGAAGAAACCCCAAAGCAAACCCAGAGCCGTCCCGGGACTCCACTCGACACAGAGTGACCCTCCCGGACAGAGCAGAACCGCCCTGCGGGGTTCCCAAGGCCACCCATCTTGATGGAAGCAGACGGCTGCACCTTTGTTCTGCAGAGCGCCCTGGGCTCAGCTCACCTCATGATCTATCAGCCAGCAGCCAAGCCCTCAGGCCCCTGGGATAATTCCGCCCTCTGTGGTTCCCCATCCAGGCTGCAGGGACCCTGCTCCAGGGAGCTGGCCAGGCCAGCGCTTCCACCAAGGGGCCCCGCCGTCTGAGGCTGTCTGTCCACCCCTGGGTCCTGCATTCAGTCTCAAAACCCAGACCAAGGCAGACTCCGGAGACAGGCGTTTTCCAAGAGTCCCGACACAGAAAACATGCTGGACGTGCTCGTCACACACCGAGTCCTCCACACGTCTCGCTCGGAGCAAGGGTGTTGTTGGAGATGGCATCTGGGTTTCGGTGCCTCTGGAGCCCCAGCTGCTGGGGATGAAGCTGGCGGCTTTCCTTCAGCAGCACAGAGGACAAGCACCCCCCCTGCCCCCCTCCCCTTCCCTCCTCCCCCTTGGGGGAAAGAAGCAGGATTGCCAACAATTTTCGAAAGACTCTTTAAAGAGAAGTCCTGGGGAGAAGCAGCCGCGAGCCAGCCTGAAGATAAACGCTGCTGACAGGTGGGGGAGAGGGCGAAACTTGAACTGCAAAGTAACTGCCTTACAGATGGCTCTGACACGCCTCACGCGGGGCGGCTGCCGACAGGCACTTTGGATGGGGGCTCAGGACTCTGCAAAGCGGGGTGGTGTGTGGCTCTCCCCAGCACCCTCACCCGGAGCCCCGGGTTGGGCTGGGGTTAGGGCAAAGGCAGAAGGGGGGTTGGGAAGGCAGCTCTCCCAGCTCCTCGTTTGCCAGTGAGGCTGGAAGCGGTACCACAAGCACTTTTGCAACACCAGCAGCGCCATCCTTCGACGGGCGAGGCAGGTTTCATCCGAGCTTCCAGACTAAGGCAGACTAGGAAGAAAGGCCAGCCAACAAAAACCTACGGATGCCCTCAGCCTCTTGCCGTCGTGAGCTGCAACAGCAAAAGCGGAAGCCTACGGACAGCGGGGGAGACGGAGCAGGACCCCGAGAGACGTTGTTGCAGGACACGTGAGGCTGTCAAGAATCCAAACAACAGAGTCGGGCCTGAGCCCCTGGTTGAGAGAGAAGCGCGCGGGCTTTCACCAGTGGCTGCCCCCACGGACGCAAACGCACCAACGGCACGGAAGAAGCCGCAGGACTGGCCAAGTTCATTCTGTTACAGGCAAGGTCGCCCCAGTCAGCTGACCACAACGAGGGCAGCAACAGCCCAGGGCGGAAGGCCCGGGCCACGCAGAGACCTGAACGCAGTGGCGATTGTGGACTGTCCTTGCTGTTGTTAGGGGTCACGGCGGCGGTCCCAGACTCACAGCGACCCTCTGCATACCACAGAAGGAGACCCTGCCCAAGAGTGGGACATGCTCACCATGCTTCCTGCGCCGCAGCCCGTGGACGCAGCCCGTGGACGCAGCTGCTGCGTCTCCGTCTCACTGAGAGCCTTGCTATCATTCTGTAGGGAATGGTCCCTCCTGACAACATGCCCGAATTTTGTAGGACCAAGCCTCACCACCCTCGCCTTTACGGGACACTCCGGCTGTACTTCTTCCGAGACAGATCCGTTTGTCCTTTAAGCAGACCACGGCACTTTGCACAGCCTCCGGCACACCATCCCCAGTGCACTGTGAATTGTTGTAAACGACGCAGCTCAAACACCTCCCTGCCGCGGAGCGGATGCTGACGCACAGGAACCTTGCAAGGCAGGCTGGGACTGCCCCTGTGCGTCTCCAAGACTACAGAGCAGCGGTTCTCAACCTGTGGGTTGTGACCCCTTTGGGGGTCAAATGACCCTTTCACAGGAGTCGCCTGATTCATCACAGTAGCAAAATGACAGTGATGAAGCAGTAATGAAAATAGTGTTATGGTTGGAAGGATGGGGGGGCGCTGTCCCCACCACATGAGGAGCTGCATGAAAGGGTGGCGGCACTAGGAAGGTGGAGAACCACTGCATAGCTCTTGACAGGCGGAGCGGCAGGTGGTTCAACTCCTGACCTTGTGGCTAGCTGGTCTACGCGTCACCGGCTCCCCTGGGAGGGCTTTGTCTCACTGACTATTACACAAAACGCAACACAGCAGGAACTCACGGCCTCAGGTCTACTCTGACCCACTGGGACCCTGGAGGCGGAGCAGAGCCGCCCCTCAGTGGGTTTCTGAGACGGTCACTCTTCGAGAGGAGAAAGCCTCCTTTCTCCCGCAGAGCGGCTGGTCG
>NW_022111357.1:42240735-42245875 GCF_000313985.2 Echinops telfairi
GGGAGAAGCCGTTGCCCGGGATGGTTTGAATTATGACAGCTCTTACCTCCTCTGGCACCTGCCTTCCCGGCCAAGTCTTGAGCCAGAAATGAGAATCAGGTGGAAACCAGACACGATTGGCCTTCAGCACCGCCAGCCAAGGGCAGGGGTGCTTGTTATGGCTGAGCACCATCTGGTTTGCCACCACGGGGAGATCACGCGCACCCGTCACCTCGTTAGGGAGGGGGCTGCAAGGGGGGGGGGTCAACTTCTCCCAGCATGGGGGCCCCTTTGGGAAGGGAAATGAAACACTTGCCCAGGTATCAACCTCCAGCGCCCTCTTGCTGGCCTCAGTGGGTGTGGGCTCTGTCTCCCTGCATGGTGACCTTGAGCACAAAGGACAGACGCGCTTCGTACCCTCCCCGTGGTCTGTGGCAGATCTGACTGCTGTGGTCCGTGGGTCTTCATGAGCTGAGCTTTGGCAGAAGGTCGCCAGCCCTTTCCTCCCAGCGTATCTCAGTCTCAACCTCAAAGCCCACTGCCATGGAGTCAGTGCCGGCTCATGGCGACGAGCCATGGGTTTCCGAGATGGTGACTGTTCATAGGAGTACTAAACTCCATGGGAACTTGCTCAGCACACACAGCTCTGTGCTCCAGGCACCAACAACCAGCTGCCCAGAGTCACCTCGAACTGGTGGCCCCCACTGTATCTGAGAACTGTGCTCGGTGGCACTGCTCTTGGCTGGCTGTCGGAACTAGATGTCCATGCCGTGCTTGTAGTCAGCCTTCACGCCAATTCCTCAGAGGCCCCGTAGCACCTGAGCAACCTCTTCAGGGCGTCCTCTTCAGCGTCCTCTTCAGGGCGTGGCCTTCTTGGGTCCCGAGAATGTCCCCTGGAGGTCCTCCCTGCTAGGGCTGTCAGCAGAGGGACTTAAACTGCCTACAAGGATGTATACTCACTGTACCCCGAGGCTGGGAAATGGCCCAGACCCACGCGTCTGAGCTGTCCGGGTGCCGTGGCAGTGCTAGTCCTGCACAGCCCGGGGCTTGGTCACAGCATGGGAGCCCAGACTGCCCAGCTTTGTGCCCACACTTGGGTATGGCAGCCTGTGGCCTCAGGCAGGGGGCTCTGTCTCACAACGGCTGCTGCTTGGCTCTGGCTTTTTCTTTGTGATGGGCTCAGAGTTGGGTGGATGTTGAGCTGCATCCCTGGCCTCTACCCCCTTGATACCAGCAGCAACCCCTCTATGCACTTTGCCAAGTGACCCTGGAGCACTGGCCCAGCAGGGAGTGCCCGGCCTAAGGCCATCCCTTTCTAGGTTTGTGTGCCTGTGGCCCACATCCAAGTCCCCTGGGAGTCTTTCTGGGAAGAGGGTGGATGGGCCACCTGGGGAGGTGTCCCACCAGCACTGGTCAGAGGCCACAGAGAGAACTGACTTTTGTATTTCAAGAGACGGGAGGAGGAGGGAGAGGTGGAAGCCTGAGGTTCTAGAAAACTCCACGCAGATCCCTGGGTGGAGAGGTTTGCCCCGGTGTCCCGTGGGGTCCTGCTTGGATGCTTGCATCCCATTTCCTCCCAGCTGCCCAGCATGAGTGGCAGTGAGTACCTGGGTTCCAGGGGTCCCTGTGAGTGCCCTGCAGTGTGGGGACTGACCCCCATGGCTGGGTTTTGTCAGGGCCCTGGCCCAATTTACAAGAGTGGCCGATCCTGCTTTGTTGAGGCGACAAGTGGACAATCTGGAGCAGCTCTGGGTCTGGCCACCCTCTCTAGCTTGCAGACTCCAGCAATGGCCTCCTGGCCTTAGCTGAAAACCTCTTGGCTGCCATCGAGTTCATTCCAGTGCACAATGACCTTGCAGGACAGAGTAGAACCTGCCCTGCAGAGAGTCCACTGCTGTACTCTTTACAGAGCAGAGTGCCACAGCTCTCTCCCCCAGAGTGGCTGGTGGATTCGAACCATTCAAGCGCTGAACGATTGGTCTGGCCAGAGTGGCCTGCCGGGCTGCCCTGAGGGCTCTTAAACAGGAGCCCACACGGACACTCTGAAGACAGGCCTATCCCTAGGCTCAGCTCTTCTGCATAAGCAGCAGCTGCTGCGTGTCCCTTGATGCCTGGTGACCCCACATGTCCGGGAGGACAGGCTCTGGAGGGTTTTCAGCGGCTTGTCTTTGGGAGTCAGTCACCAGGCCTTTCATCTGAGGAGCCTCTGGCCAGACTCAAACAGCCAACCTCCCTGTTTTAGGGCCAAGCACGTTCCCCATTTGCACCCCTCAGGGGCATCCCCCTCCTACATGCAGGCCATGCAAAGACAGGGGCCGTGGGGGGCCCTGCGCTGCCTTTCTCCCCGATGGGGCTTCCCTGCTCTGAGCGAGGCTGTCAACCACCACCTCCTGCACCTCCATTTGCCTCGTGGGGGATTGCTTGTGAACACAGCCGAGCTGGCTGGGCCTCCGCTGATCAGACAGCCGCCACACGTCTGGCAGGGCTGCCCCCCCCCTGTGAACTGGGTCACTCTCCCCTTGGCCTCCCAGCAGAGAGATGCTCCTGTGGTGGAGAAGGGGAGAGGGGCTTGAGGTTTCTGGACGGTTCCATGAACACCAGGCGTGGGCCTGCTTGGAGCATTGACCCACCAAACTCTTGGAGTGGCCTGTGTGCCAGTGTGGGCAAGGCCGTTGTATGCAGAAGATTAGGGAGGTTTCACTAACGCCGTGGTGGCAGTCATGGGAAAAGCAAACGGTCCTGTTTCCAGAAGAATGTGGCAGGGTTTCGGGCCCTTAGGAATGTCACTTGATTCTCGGTGTGCTCATACCAGACAAGAGGCGGGGAGATGCCAGGAAAAGCTGATGCTACAGTCCTCCACTCACATCCATCCTGGGTTGTAGGAACCCCAGGGTGGCCGGAGCAGGGTGCTGTTTCCAGAGATAGGGTGGGCACCCATGGGCTGCAAGGTGAATCTTGTGGTATGAGGTGGGGGGGCTACAGGGCCTGTCCATTGTCCTTGAACAGCAGGGAGCGGGGCCTACCCTGTAGTCTGGTGACTAACTGCCTTCAGGGAGGATGTCTGGAAGCACGTGACCCCCCCCCCACAGAATCGCATCTTCCCAGAAGACATGTCCTGACCCTGGAGCCATGCTCGGAAGTGGGATCTCTGAGGATGCCCTCTTACTCCAGTGAACGTGCAGTGACTTGGGCGTAGGACGTGTCCTATTCCATCTGAGTGGCACCTTTACCAAGGGGGGCAGCCACACAGGCAGAGGCAGAGATGGGAGTCACAAAGCCACAGACCAAGGAGCGCCCGGAGCTGCCAGACACAGGGAGCCAAGAACAGACATTGCCTCAACGTGACCAGAGGCATCAAGTCAGATGACACCCTGATTGGGGACCCAGATAACCTTCCATCTTTGTGGGTCACCCAGTCTGAGGCTCTGCTCCGGCAGCCATGGGGACTCAGACTGAGGCCGGCAGCGGAGTGGCCACCTGCACTGCCCCACTCAGTGCCCCAGGCCTTTGCTGATTCTCTCGGCCTCTCATCTTCACCTGGGCCAGATGGGAGACCTGAGGGTCCCTCCTGGGAGGACTTGGATAACTGGGGGGACGCAGAGCAGGGTCAGTATGGCACCCAGCACACAGGTGTTGTACCGTGGGGATGGGGGTACCCCCTCACCTGTCCCACATGGGTGCACTCGGGACTGCAGAATCCCCCTCCCCAGCTGTCTTCTCCGCTAGGCCTCTGAGAGTGTCATCAGGGAGTGGGCGCATCTGTCACCACTGGCCTAGCACCTGTGCCTATCACGACCAGCCCTGGCCTTTCTGCTCACAGCACACGGGTCACATAGCACCTGCTCTCATGGCACATGGGGCACGTGACAGGTGTTGTCACCGCAGCTCTGGGCACTGCCCTGTGGTGCCATTGCCATCAAGGCCCACTCAGCCAACTGCCCCACCGCACACATGGCCTGCAGGACAGGGCTCAAATTGTAGGCACACCGTCTCAGTGCGCAGGCGGGTGGCAGAGTGGGCACCTACAGCACAGATAAAAGGAAAGGACGTCGTGCTCCTGCCCAGCGTAGATGATTGACCCCTGTGAGCCCCCCCAAACCCAAGGCCAAGCGAACAAACCAGTGGCCATTCAGTCGATGTTCACTCACGTAGGAGTGGAACAACTGTGTCCCAAGGTGCCCATTGATGGCCAGGGCTTTCTTCCACAGTGCCTTTGGGTAGATTTGAACCTCCAACCTCCAGCTGGCCAGCCAAGCTTATTAACCAATTGCACCACTGAATACTCACTGCTGTTGAGTTGATTGTGACACACAGTGACCCTACAGGGCAGAGTAGAATGACTCCCTAGGGTTTCTGAGGCTGTGTGCTTACAGGAGCAGACCGGCTCATCTCTCTACAAAACAACTCAAGAATTCACTGCCATCGGGTCTGTTCTGACTCATAGCGACCATATAGACCCTATGGTAACTCTATGTCACTGGCACCGGACTCATAGAGACCATATAGACCCTACGGTAGCTCTATGTCATCGACATCGAGTCTGTTCTGACTCATAGCGACATATAGACCCTATGGTAGCTCTATGTCATCGACATCGAGTCTGTTCTGACTCATAGCGACATATAGACCCTATGGGAGCTCTATGTCATTGACATTGAGTTGATTCTGACTCATAGCAACCCTATAGACCAGGGGTCCTCAAACTTTTTAAACAGGGGCCCGTTCACTGTCCCTCAGACCCATTGGAGGGCCAGACTATAGTTAAAAAAAAACAAACAACTATGAACAAATTTCTATGCACACTGCACATATCTTATTTTGCAGCAAAAAACCAAATGGGGCAAAAAACACCTGGCGGGCCGGATAAATGTCCTCGGCGGGCTGCATGTAGCCCGGGCGGTAGTTTGAAGATGCCTGCTATAGACCCTATGGTAGCTTTATGTCACTTCCATCTGACTCATAGAGACCATATAGACCCTATGGTAGCTCTATGTCACTTCCATCGAGTTGATTCTGACTCATAGCGACCATATAGACCCTATGGTAGCTCTATGTCATTGACATCGAGTCTGTTCTGACTTATAGTGACCATATAGACCCTACGGTAGCTCTATGTCATTGACATGGAGTTGATTCTGACTCATAGTGACCATATAGACCC
>NW_022111357.1:42247226-42272520 GCF_000313985.2 Echinops telfairi
ATGTCATTGACATGGAGTTGATTCTGACTCATAGTGACCATATAGACCCTATGGTAGCTCTATGTCACTGCCACCAAGTCCATTCCGACTCATAGTGGTTACATGTTGGGCAGTTAACCAAAAAGGTGAGTAGTTTGAAGCCACCAACCACCCTGGGAGAATGATAAGGGTTTCCACTCCTGTGCAGCTTCAGAGTCTCAGGAATTCACAGAGGCAGTTCTACCCTGTCCTACCGGCCACTCTGACCAGTAACTCCATCACTCATGCTCTCCCTGGCCCCATGGGTGCGGTCTCACAGAGACCCGGTAGGACACAGTAAATCTGCCCCTCTGAGTTTCCAAGTCTGTCATTTTCCTGTGGTTTCGGACCACCACTGACCTTGCCGTCCTTAAATACACGGCAGCCCTGTCCCTCCCTCAGCACAAGGTTCAGCCAATTCAGGATGCACAGCCACCTTCAGCTGAGAGCCTGGTCTGGGGTCTCATTCTGGGGCGTGGACGCTGCAGGTCTCTCTGTCCTTCCCATCTGTCTTGCAACTTGCTCAGTTGAGGGCCATCGTGACCTTGGGCGGTGTGGAAGGTTGAGGCAGACATGACCAAGGTCAAGTGGGGCTTCCTGACCTGGCTGGCTGACCTTCTGTACCCTCTGCCTGAGCTGGGCTGGCTTTTCTAGACCTTCCTGCTGAGTTCAGGGTGGGAGGGGTGGAGAGGGGCAGCACAGGGAGCCAGGTCCCGCTCTCGAGCGCAAACCGTGACTGAGTTCCTGAGTTTTAGTCATCACTTACATGGGCTCTGCTGGTTGGCCAATGGGCAGGTACCCTGCTCTGAGCTGCCTGGTCTATTCTCAGGCACACTGGGGTTCTTGAAAAGCACATTTTGGGGGTGACCTGAGGACCAATGCAGAGGGCACCCCCACAGGCGGTCCAGGGCCTTCTTCCTAACCCTGGCCCCTGCTCTCCCCCACTCTACATCACCCCAGGCAGGTCCTGTGGGGACCCGGTGGCCGAGGTACATGTGACCAGCCCCCATCCTTTGTAGCCAGGAGCCGGAGGTCACACACCTGTAGCAGGCCTGACACAGCATGCATGGCCCCGGGTCGGCTTTTACGGCCACTCTGAAGATGAAAAGGCTGGCTGCCGAGGAGCACAAGACCCTCAGCTTCCAGAGACCAGGACGGGGCCGAGGCACAGAGAGGGGTTCAGGGATCTCCAGTGTCCTCACCCACACGACTGCCTGGCCCGGGACACTCCAGGGATTCCAGACTGGGCCGTCAGCTGGCACCCAGGCCCTGCCGGCAGAAGGCCTGAGCCTCTCTGGCCACTGCATTCCTTTGGCTCAGGACACCGAACTTTTATGAAAATCTAGTGCGGCCACCGTGCCCTCTGCCCTCGTTATCTATTGTTCATCACCTTGGTGGGGGCCTTCGGGGAGCCCTGGGAACAGGGCAGGGCCAGGTGGGGTGGAGTCTGCCCTTCTGTTGGGTGTAATTTTGTCCTGGGTGGACGTATTTAGGGTCGAACGCTTGACAGTGATGATTAATACAGGCGCTAGTAGCCAGCTGTGCGGCCAGCGCTCATCAGGTGTGGCCTGCGGGCCTATTAAAAGCAGCGGGAGACCTTGAGGCTTAATCACAGAGGCTGGCGAGCGGGGCCAGGGGTGGGGGAGCCAAAGCAGGGATGGAGCAGGCGGTAGAAATGCTACTGCACTCCGGCCTCCCCCTTCTGCCCAGACACACAGTGGGCAGGGGAGCAGAGTCTGTCCCAGACGGTGGGTGGAGGGGACTGACACCATTAAAACTGCCTCCAAGTGCCAGGGGTGAGGAGCAACACCCACCCTACGTGTGCCCCCCGGGCTGCAGAGGGGAGAGGAGGGTGCCTGGAAGGCAGACCAGGCCATGGAGGTAACACCCCCCCACTACTGCAAGCTGGGGCCCCTCTGGGAGGGCTGTACCTGCCTGCCTGGGCTCCCCAGGGCCAGCCCCTGTCCGGAGGAGATGCTCATTGTGGGCTCCCCATTGAGCACACCCCCTTCTGGATGGCAGGGGTGGCCACGTGCTCTTTGGGGCATCCTCAGGGGGCAGGGGAGGGGACCTGGGAAGGCTGGTACTGGCACCAGTGCCCAAGAGCCCTATTCCCAGGATGCTCAGTGCCAAGTCACAGAGCTCTCAGTCAGTGCCTCCTGGCTCAGGGTCCCAGTTAGGGTGTGCGTTCTGGCTGGGAGGACAAGACCCTGTGGGGAGCGCAGAGGGGGGGGGGGTGAGCAGAGAAAGCCCGGAGAGGCAGAGGGAGCTAGAGATAAGGGTGATGAGAACAACACACACACACACACACACACACACACACACACACACACAGAGCAAGGTAAAGAGAGACAGACAAAGATGGGGAGAGAAGTGTGTGATGGGGGTGTACACAGAGACACACACAGACTGAGAAGGACAGAAACAGAGACGGGGTGCACAGGTGGCGGCAGAGGCGAGGGCACAGAGGCACACAGGAAGAGAGAAATAGGTGTGTGTGTGTGTGTGTGTGTGTAAAGGCAGCGCTGTACAAGCACTTGGCAACTGTGGTGAGGAGCAGGGGAGGGGTCAGCAGCCCTGTGCTCTGCAGCCCCCCAGGCTTGTGAGCAGAACCTACGAGTCTTCAGGGTGGGGGAAGAAGGGACCTCTTCCCATCTCTCAGATGGAAAAGGGCGAGGGTCAAAGGTCCCTGGCACACTGTTCTCCGAGTTCCCGATTGTGGCTTGCAGTTTGTGGCCTGTGAGGGCCTGAGGTCCCTCTCACAGGGTGGACAAAGGGTGCCCACTTTTGGGGACCCTGGTGACGCTTTCCTTGACATCGGGGAAAATCAACCACAGACGAAGGCTTTCCTCAGAACCTTCAGGAACAAGTCAACCCACCTGTCCCAACAGGCTCCAGGGTCTGTGGTCCGGGCCTTGGGTGCAGAGCCCGTGGTCACCCTCTGGAAGGCAAAGTGGCCTGTGGCCAGGACCTTGAGAGCCTGTGGGCTGGCTGCAGGACCTGGTGTGGCCAAGCTGCCCTCCCCGGTGGCCTGGGGCCATTGGCTACAGCCCTAAGGACGGCTCACACACCCAGCCTTCTCTAGGGAGGGGCTGCCCTGCTCTCCTGGAATGCAGTGAGTGTGTGTCCAGGCAAGTTCTGCATGAACTCAGGGGACAGGGGGACTCCATGCCCTCTGCCTGGCCAGAGAGTAGTGGGGTGCAGCCTGGGGTCAGGCTCTGGGGACCCAGCCATCATGAGAGAGGGAGGTCTGCTATCGCTGGCGTGACCCCGGCCACACCTGCCTCTGCTAGTCTGACCGCTCACAGGACTTGGGCTGCTTGGCCCAGCCTGCCTGCCTCCCCAGGGGCTGTCTGCAGCACCTCCTGCTCCCTACTGGTTATGCTTGGGAATGGCTCTCTGATTCCTTTTCCTTCAGACTCAGAATGAAAAGGAGCGGGGGCACCCCAGGAATGGGACTATGCACCCCGGCACCGGCCTCCTGCCCAGGAGGGGAGAAAGCCAGCTGCTCAGTGGGGAAATAGGCCGGGGTCCTCGAGGCTCTTGTCCGAGGATGGCGGGGTGCCGCTGGAGTGTCGGCTTGCTCTTGTGTGGACGCTGGACACTGGGTGGCCCCTCTGCGTTGCCCTGCCTGGTCCCTGGCAGTGTCTCCCCAGCCCCCTTCCTTGTTCCAGTAGACTCACTAGTGCGAGTGACCCCCAAATGCCATCATGGCCCCAGGGTTGAATCTCCATGCTAAGTACACACTCAATGTGCTTGCATGTATACACTCACTCTACACACTCACACCCTACCCTCCATTTGCACACAAACACACACTCTACTGGTCATGTACACACTCACACTGTAGACACACCCACTCGACACACTCACATCCTATCCTAAATTTGCACACACATACACTCCACTCTACATGCACCCCCCCCCCAAATGCACAGACATGTTGCACACACCCATGTGACTCTTGTGGCTATACCTGCACTACGTGCACACTCACACTCACACCCTGTGTTCAAGCCCCCGCCCCACAACCCACAGCCTTGTGTGACACAGAAAAAGCAACACGGTCTGAGGGGTGGGGAGGCAGTGGTGGATCCCAGGTCACTTGACCAGCAGGGAACAGAATGGGCCCACTTCTCACCTGGCTGCTCTTTTGGCACCCCCTCTTTCCTCCTGAAGCCAGGCTCTCCCTGCCCCTCCAGCCTTCCCAGACACGGTGCCTAGCCAGGCAAGGAGGACCGGCAGGGACAAACTGGGGGCTGAACTGAGCCTGATCAGCAGCATAGGGCGGGTGCCTGGAGAGAGCGAGAAGCTGCTGGCTTTGGGCCAGCTGTGGCTCAGGTGCCATCTCAGGTGCCATCTTGAACACAGTGCCCAGCCCACCCTGGGGCAACGCGCGCACCCACCCACGCCCACACACCCACACCGGGGCTGGTGGGCCCTGTGGAGATCCCCCGGGGGTGCATGTGAGCTGCAACCATGAAGGGTGACTACCCCGCCTCCCGAACATAGGAAACAGGGTGACCCAGTCTGGAAAGAGCAGGTTTCTGTGAGCAGTGCTACGGCCTCCCCCACCCCAGGCTGCAGCTGCCTCCCAGCCCAGAGGGCAGGGTTTCCTCGTGGCCGGGCTGGCAAACTTGCTGTGGGGGTCTTCGACAGCCTGGTGCTCTGCGGCAGTGGCCACTGCTGCGGCCTTGGCCTCTGAGCCTCAGCACACCGGCAAGTGGTGACAGACCAAGTCCCTGTCCCACAGCCACTTGCTGGGAGCCTGACCTCTGGGTTATCGGGGTGAGGCCTGGGCGATGACCTCATTAAGCAGGGCGGCCACGTCAGCACCTTTCTGGAGGTCCTTTCATCACCCCGGCGGGGCCGCTGGGGCCGTCTGCACCTCCTCCCAGACACGGCGCTATCTTATCTGCCAGGGGAGGGCCCAGGAATGCCATGCCGCCTGCAGACGACAGCTATCCACGGCGGCCTGGGAGGAACACCAAGGTGGAGCAGCTGGGGGCGGACGCCTCGCCAGTCACCGCTCGGAAGGTCACAGGGCCACCTGCCCTGCTCCTTCTGGAGTCCCCCGGGGGGAGGTGCAAAGGGTCAAGTGTCAGCCAAAAGTTTGGAGGTTTGAAGTTCCACCCCGGGTACCCCAGAGGAAAGGCCCAGTGTCCTGTTTACCGAAATCAGCCACCGAAAACACACCCCGTGGGGCACAGTGCTACTCGGACACATATGGGGGGTGGGGTGGGGGATGAGCCAGACTGGACCCCATGGTGACCCAGGAAAAGAAGCAGAATGAGCCTGGCCCTCAGCTGGCCAGGGGGCGCCCAGAACCACAGCCCCTCTGCTCGGCTGGCTCCTCCCCAGCTGCGGAAGCAGGATCCCACCCTGCACCTGCCCACAGTTGCATCTGGTAGTAGTCACCTGGAAAATGAGTCACTGCCAGAGGCCCCGCCCCCTCCACCACCACCACCCCTCCCCGCCAGGGCTCTCTGTGGCCCGGTCTTCATGGATGGGGGTGGAGAACAGGCTGTCCCAAGACGTGGCTCAGAGAAACACCCCAGGGGCTGTGGCATTGACACTGCTGGTGAGATGCTGCAGGGGTCTGTCAGACGGCCTCCCGCTGTGATCCCACTGGTCCCGTGGGGCAGCGTTGCGACCATACACGGCAGGGTAGACAGCGGTTTGAGAGTTTCGGCACATGCGACTCAGTGACACGGATTATGTTCTTGGAGTCCCGCGGTCATCGTCACCTTCCTTCTTGGGAGCGGCTTCTCCCCCAGGAACGTACACTCACCACCCGCCAAGCTCCCGAGCTAAACGGCCAAGCAGCTGCTGTCAGCGTGAGCCCAGAGGAACAGCTCTGCAAAGAGCACGGTGCACAAGGCAAGCCTTCTCTAATATTCAGGCTCGGCTATTGTTGGTGTTGGGCTGCTGACTGCAAGGTCAGCAGTTCGAAGCCACCAGCCTCTCTGAAGGAGAAAGAGGAGGCTTTCTACTCCTGTGGAGAGCACAGTCCCGGAAATCCGTGGGGGCAGTTCTGCCCTGTCCTAGGGGTCACTGCGAGTCAGAATCGACTTGATTGCAGAGAGGATGGCTTTTGATTGAAGCCCACAGGGGACGTTCTACCTGTCCTCCAGGGTCGCTCTGAGTTGAATCAACTCGAGGCAGTGAGTTTGAGGTATTTCGGTTGTTTGTTTGGGAGGCGCCCCAGTGGTGTAGCATCGTGGTTATGGGGTGTTGGGCTGCTAACCGCCAAGTCTGCAATTTGAAACAGACAGCTGTGCTTCGGGAGAAAGACGAGGCGTTCTACCTCCATAAAGGATGACAGCTTCAGAAACCCACGTGGGCAGTGTTTCCCTGTCCTACGGGGTGTCCCTGTGAGCTGCCATCGGTGTGATGGCCGTGAGTTTGGTTTTTTGAGCCTTCGGGGGCTCTTGTGGTTTAAGGTTGAAAGATGATCTCAGGGTAATTGTTTTGGCTCCAGGAAGTCTGTGGTCTGTTAGAAATGAAAACTCAGCTCCACACTTCCTCCCCTTTTGATCATCCATAGGGGCTCTCTCGGCTAATTATTTGGAGGTAGATCACCAAGTCTTTCTGTCACTGGGTAGATTTTAATCTCACCCTGTAGCTCAGCCAGCCCATTGTCTTCCCAACCTGACGGACCCGAGACTCCTGCGTTCAAGCCCACCTCGCAGGAGCACTCTCTGAGTTTGAGGGTTCTGGGAGCACCCTCTCTGTCTGCAGGAGGTCTGAGAGGAAGCCCCGGAAGACTTCGTGTCCGGCCTCCCACAGCCCGAGTGGCCAGGCAGTCTTGGTCTGGGCTGAAGCTGAGCCTGTTCTTCTAGGTCAGGGGTCGGCCAACCTTTCTGACAGAGAAGCCAATCCTGCCCCTTCCAACAATTTGAAAAGTATTCACCAGCCATACGTCCATTTTTACATAGGAATGACATCGCTATGATCTGAATAACAGCTGTCCAAAGTTTCTTCAAAAACAAACAAAAAAACTCTTTCTTCAATTTTACTTCAGATCCACATGGACTTCCCAAAAGAGCTGCATAGGGCCCGAAAGCAGCCACTTGCTGAGCCCAGCCCTGAGTGAGGGTGATGGCCCTTTGTCTGCACACCACACCCTTGGCCAGAGGAGTTTGGGGATGTGCCGAAGGACCTCCTGCCTGCCCAACCCCGCTCTGAGGCCTCTGCGATGCCCTCCAATTGTTCTTGCTCCAGAGACAAACTCCCGTGCAAGCAATGAGAACAGCCATCTGTGTCTACTTGGGAGTGTGACCGGGCCTTGTGCACGATGCTAAACAGTGACCAGAACCTAGGCCGAGTGCCGGGTCAGGGGAGGAGGGCAGTGAGGGACGGAGGAGGCAGCATCATACCAGTGGCCTCTTCCTGCAGCCAGAGAATAGACTGGGCTCAGAAACAATCCTCGAGGCCAGAGGCCCTGCACCAACCCCTGTGGTTCCCACACTGCAGATCTACCTTCGCTGGCTGCCGCCAGGAGTGTCCTCCAGGCCCAGTGGCCAGAGCCTGGAGAAGCCTGGCCTGCAGCTCAGTTCTGGCTCAGTGGGTAATGGATGGAGTCATGAAGTGCCTGTCCAGGGCCCACCTTCCCACCATGCAGATGGAGAGGGTTGGGCCATTGCTGGGGACAGTCCTGCTGTGTTCCAGTCTCTCTCCTGGGCTCATGCTGGGGGGCAGTGCGCAGTGGAGACCTGAGCAGCCTTCTCCCCACTGCCCTTGGTCTTTCCATCAAGTGGAGCTATGGGCCCTTTTTTGGGGGGGGTTGGTTATTGGCTGACTTTGAATTGCCAGAAAAGATCACCAGCTGAGGATGGGGGCAGGGGGGCTGAGTGGCAGGTCCCCAACCCCTCCTAGAGTCCAGCTCTTGCTGACCACCCTGGAGTGAACTTGAGGCCAGCCTCCTGGGCACCCAGCTTCTCCAGTTCACTCTGTCCCCTCAGCCGGGCTGGCCCCACAGGCACTGACCACCTGCCAGAGAAGCAGGCAGAGGTGTCACAGCAGGGGGGAAAAGCCCCCACATGGCCTCTCCCCAGCTCTTCACCTGACAGATGACACGTGGCCATGCGATGAGAGTGGGTGTGCCCAGGCCGTGTGCCCTCGGGTGGCTGGAGAGAGAGAGCGAGCTACACAGAATGACTCAGTCGTCAGGCTGTCTGCTCTTTCCACGGGTGCCTGTTTGGCGTAGTGGTTACGTGTTTGGCTGTTAACCGCGAGGTCAGCAGATCAAACTGCCCCTGCTCCTTGGGGGGAAGATGAGGCTTTCTAGTCCCATAGAGTCATGATCTTGGGACCCCCACAGGGGGAGCTCTACCCTGTCCTAGAGGGTTGTTATGAGTTGAGACCCTTTCAACCGATGCCCCTTGGCTGGGCCGGGCATGCTGCAGCCCCCGCCTCACAGAGCCCCCTGGACTGTGCAGGCTGGTATGGGTCCAGCGCAGGCATGGGGTGCCCAAGAGAGACCCCTGCCTCACGCAGTCCAGCAGAGCCAAGAAGGCACATGTGGGGGATGTGGCTGGAGCACACTGGAGACTGGGCGGCAGAGCTGGCCAGCCCCCGAGAGACACGGGAAGAGGAGGTGGAGTCTGCGCTGCCCTTTGGGAGGCGTGGCTTGTGGAGAGGAGTAAAAGGAGACAGGGAGGCCAGGGGTGGGGTGGGAGGGAGGGGCTTGGCTGCAGCCAGGGACGCCTATGGGGAAACCACAGTGGATGGAGCTGAGAGAAACAGGACCTCCCACCTGGGCACATCCATCTGAAGGGCGACACCTCTGTAGAGCCAGGCCCAGCACATCACCTGGAACCCTGGCTCTCCAAGGCACACTTGCCTGCTTCACCCCTCTGCCACTGCCGACATGCCAGCCCCCAGCCTCATCTGCCACCCAGCACTCCGCCCAGCAGCTCCTCCCGCGGATGGAGCGAGGGCACAAACGTGCCGCCGCCATGTCGGGTGAGGGTAGAGCCAGCAGGACGAACAAAAAAGGAAGTCTGATAAACAGTTTCCATACCCACCATTTCCACATCCAATTATTTTTAAACCAAATCATCTCTCCCTGGGAGCAGAGGAAAGTTCTCGTGGCCCGGGCCCTGCCAGCCAGCCCTCACAAAGCCTGCATTGTGGAGCCGCATGGAGAAGAAGTCTCCTTTGAGCCCACCCCGTCAATGCCCCCTTGTATAGTCATCCTCAGGGCTGGCCCCTCACACTGGTCCTGCATGGTGGAGACCCTGGCCCGCAGCCACGTGGCCTCTGAGGAGCTCTTGTTGGCTCTGAGAGCCCAGGGTGGGGGGCTGAGCGGCTCTGGGTGGAGTAAGAAAAACTCAGAGTTCCAGAAAGCAGCATGGGGAGGGCACCGTGGGGAACCCTGACCAGGAAGGGGTCCTGCAGCACCCCATGGGGCACGGCCATAACCAGGAGCTGGAAGGGCCCGCGTGGGGCTTGGGGTTCATGCATTAGAGTTGAAGCCCCGAGCCGCCACCGACTATCAGGGGTCTGTAGGTGAGTCACCAAGCCCCTGGGTGCCACTTGTAAAGTGGGAGCCCCTGGGTGGTCCTTGATGGCTAGCATGCTCGGCGGCTCACTGAAAGATCAGAGATTCGAGTCCATCCCAAGGTACCTAAAAAGAAAGACCAGTACATCTATTTGTGACACATTGGCCGTTGAAAAGCACCCGGGGCTCCCAGGAGCCAGCGTCAGCTTGACAGTGGTCTAAGGTGGAAATCGGTTCTTGCCTGCTCCTTTCGTGGGTGGCAGTGAGGATGGTGGCCTGAGGCCCCAGGACCCGCCAGGCACGGGCGGATTGTCTCTGTTGGAAGGTCGACGTGGACTGATGGTTCCGAGGGCGTGGGGTGGGGGTGGGGGCGCAGCGGAGGGTCTGGCTCCAGCGGCGGGAGCCGGGCAGGTGTTGGCCGCATGCTCCTGTGGATGGACAAGGACGGACTGCAAAACAAACGGTGAAACACGCGCCTGCCAGGCACTGGGGAGTGGCCACATCCGGGGAGAAGCTGGAAGGGATTTGGCCCGAGACGAGGAGCCCCATCGGGGGCAGATCTACCGTGCTGTGGCTTTCCCTGGGGGTCAGTTGGCACAGGCCACGTGGAACGCTGGCAGAAAGCCTCTGTCTGAGGAGGGACATCGTGGAAGGGAGGGAGCCACAGAACGGTGATCTCCCAGCCTCCGTATGAAACCCAGGCCCTTGTCCGAGTGTCTGAATAGCACGGAGTCGCTGGGAAGGACTCAGGGAAAAGCCACAGCTGGGGCTCTGAAAACGCCAAGCAAGCAACGATGCCCGCTGCTGCCCATGGCAGGGAGAGGGAAGGTGGCGGCTCAGCCTCGTCAGCCGGGCCTGGGCAAGCAGTATTTCCAGTGAAACGCTGACATGGTTGTGCTCTATGGGCAAGACCATACCCAAAGGGCTGAGCTGAAAACAAGACAAAACCCAAAAAACTCACACACGCACTCTCCGAGAGTACCCTCAATTTTCTGTGAGCTCAGCAATGAGATGCAAGAGATTAAAATGGGCTAGGACAGAAATCACTCTTCAAGGGAAAAGCACTGGACCCAGAGTTGCTACACACTGTATCATCTACAACGACAGGCCTCAGTAACTCACAGAACGAGCGTGCATTCAAACCAACTCTGATGTTGGAACGGGCACCCCAAGACTTGATGACAGCTGTTGTAAATACACCCAAAGACATCAGGGAAAAGGTGACTGGCATGGATGCACAGATGGGGAGTGCCCGCAGAGACATGGACACAACAAAAGACAAGCCCCTGGCAACGGAGAGCTGAAAAGCACCGTGTGTGGAATGAAAACGTGTCTGGGTAGGGTTTTTTAACAGCAAATTGGAAGTGACGGAAGAAAGGGCAAACGAACTTGAAGACAGGGCCCAGAGACATGATCCCATCTCAGCACAGAAAAACATCGAAACAACATGAGGCGTTTCAGTGACCCCCGGGGTCACCCTTAACACAGGTCCAGTCCGAGTCTCTGAAGGAGAGCAGAAATCGGGAAGACGGTTGAGAAGCACACGAAGAGCTAACGGCTGGGGAGGCACCAACGCATAAAAGCCCATGGAAACCATAGATGGGGGATGCAAATAAAAAGGCAAGTCGCATACCTGGAAAATATACATTTGATACATAAGTGACTGAGGAGCCTTATCCAGAATATATAACGATCTCTTACAATCACCCTCATTTAAAAAAATGTGGGCAAAACTTGAACAGACTTTTTTTTTTCTTTTTTTACGAAAGTGGCTATACCCAAGGCAAATACAACCATGAAAAGATGCCCCCCATCCTTAGTTGCCAGGGAGACGTTCTCTGAAACCACCATGAGCTACTACTACCCCCCCCCCCTCGCCCCTGGAATGATCAGAAGAAGCACAGAGGCCGGATGACCCTTAGAAGCAAGGACGGCGGGACTCCACCTTGCTTAATCTGGCCGTGCCATCGGGCATGGCCCATTGCTAGGAAATGCCATCGGATTTGGAAAAGTAGAGGGCTGAGAAAAACGAGGAGAAGCTTTAAGGAGATGGATTGACACGCCGTCAACCACGACGAAGACATGTGCTGCAGTTTGCCATGTGCACCACGTAGTGTGTGTGCCGGGAGCTCAGGGCCCGAGCCGCCTGGGCTTGGGTCTCTCTCAGGTTACCTTGACAGGTAACTGAAGCGCTCCCCCACCTTCTTGGAGCCTCAGTTCTCTGATTTCTAACATGAGGATGATGTCCCAAACCAACCAACCAAGCAAACAAAAACCCCACACCATCATCGAGTCGAGGCTCACGCATGGCAACCATCTAGGACATGGGGAACTGCCTGTGAGTTTCTGACACTGAAACTCTTTCTGGGACTAGAAAGCCCCACCTTTTCCTGGAGGAGATACTGGTCGTTCACACCTGCCGCGGCAGTTACGTCATCTCCTGTCAGCCTGCGCGAACTCTAGCCTGTCAATCAGGTCGTAGCCAATCATGCCTCTGTGCAGGCATGGCCTTCTCCTGAGGATTCTGGGAACTCCCGTCTTCCTCCCTGGAGGGGGGACACACACTCTCGCTCTGCTTTGTCTTCCTGCTGACAAGCCACATGGAGCTGTGCGGATGGAAGTCAGAGCTCTGGAGCTGGAGGAGCCACGTGGAGACCCACGCCAGCACTGAGATGTTTCCACCGCCACTGGACCCACAAGACTTTCCACCCACTGGCCTGGGATCTTCCTGCATTCGGCATCATTGCATGTGTTGCGTGAGTCTAAAGTGGAATTTATAGACAGGTATAGGCTATATGGGCTAATCTCAGACTTATGGGCTTGATTTGGACTGGGCTGGGGTGCTTTCTTAAAATACAATTACTCCTTGATATAAAATGATCTCTTACACATATGAGTGTCAATGAATTTGCTTCTCTAGTCTACCCGGACTGATACACCGACGACCGTGTGGATCGCAGCCATGTGTAACCATGACAGGCTGGCACAGAAAGAAGCGGTCAACCCATGCTGCGGCTGTTGCTATCCAGCTGCTTCGGCTCACAGAGACCGCTCGCACATCAGAATGAAGCAGCCCGACATGGGCGGGCTTCCAGGTGACTGTGAGGCTGCAGCCACCACGAATCCTCAGTGCCTTCCAATCTGGGGCTCAATCACACCTCACAGGGGATCACGCTCTCCATGCGGTTTTCAGCAGCTGACCTTGGGAAACAGATTTCAGGGGTTCCTTCCTAGTCTGTCTCAGTCTGGAAGCACCACCGAAGCCTGTCCATCAAGGGGGACCCTCTTTGGATTTGAAATACTGGTTGGCATGGCTTCCAGGGTTCCAGTGACACCCAACCTGCCACCGTGCGATGAACTGACAGATGGCGGTGGGTGGGTGGGTGGGGGCGTGGTGTGGCAGCCTACCAAGGGCTCTCACTATATTCATTGTCAAGCGGTCAGGAGACTCCGTTGGTATTGACTCCGCATGGAGCCCCCCACAGAGCGGTGGACACAGGGCTCTGGACACAAACCTTCCTTGCCTCTGCAGACAAACAGCGGGTGGCAGCTACCCGAACAAACAACTCAAACAAACCCAAACGCACTGCCTTCCCGGGGAGTTTGACTCACAGTGATGCAGCCGTGTGTGATGAGCTGCTAACCTCAAGGCCGGCAGTTCAAAACCACTAGCCTCTTTTGTGGGGGAGAAAGATGAGGGTTCCTGGTCCTGTAAAGAGTTACAGTCTCTGAGATGGGTTGCTGATGTCCCTGAATTAGTCCCAGGGGAGGCCCCCTTGTCCTTCCCACTTGCCTGGGGTCACTCCAGATAATTACTGTTACCTTTTCCCTTCCACAATGAACTTGATTTTCTGTGTTTTTTTTTTTCCCCTTCTATTTTTGAGGGGCAGGGTGGTGGTGTGGAGGCCTTTGGGCTGGAAGCACGCATGGGTTTTTGAGTGAATCTGGTGTGGACTTGCGGGTTCTGTGGTTATTTCTGGGGCTTGGGGGCACATGTCCAGGGTACAGGGGAGGCGGGTTGGGATAGGGAGGCCCCTCTGCCACCCCACCCTCCTGAGCACAGCACAGCACAGCTGAATAAATAGTCCCTGGGAACCTCACTCCTGTGGAATGATGCTTCTGATCTTAAAGTACAAAAAGATCTATTTTTCTGATATCCGGCCTCCCTAGTTGGGGGCCTGTCCTTGGGGTGGACCATGCTGACCAGGCTTCCCAATACACTAATCATAGCAGCTCTGACCTCCCTGGGGACTCAGTCTGAGTGTCCTAATTTGCATTTCCTGCCTTCCTAGACCAGACGCCTGGAACACCCGGCCTGAAGTGTCCAGCCCTGCGGTGGGGACCAGGGATGGAAGGGGGTGCTATGGACCACATCCATGAGGTTCTCCCACTGGAGCACACCTGCTGCTGGGTTTCTGGCAGCCTCTCATGCAAATGCTGCCACTGCCATGAGCCCGTGCACCCAAGGACTTGCAGAGCCTCGGGAAACCACATGTGGCATGATGTGTGTCCCCGTTATTACAGAGTTGGGGTGCAGAGGGAACCCCCGATGTGGCTATGAGGAGAGGGCATTCCACGTTACTACTCATGCCCCAGAGCCCCTGCCTCTGCCCAGCCCTGGGGCAGGGGTATAGGATGACACACTTGTGTCTAAGCTCCAGTCCAGAGAAGCCCTGAGGTGGGCCTTCCATTGCCCACCCCCCACCCCGGTGCCCCCTGGCCCCTGTTCCTCAGACCCCTATAACCACGAGCCCCATAAAGAAGCCATTGTTCAGCTCAGTGTTCTTTACAGAAACATGTCCCCGGCGAGTGGAAACATTTCGTTAATAATTTAACACTGCGCTGTCTGCTGGGTTTGCAAACCACCACGTAAGATCGATGGTGCTAACAATTGGCTTATTGAGTTTCAAGGCTCCATTTCCTGAATACACAGAAGGAAGGGTGGAGGGGGGGGGCAGGGTGCGAGGTGCGGGCCCGGGGTGGGGGGGGCGCGGCTCAGGGGGAGCGATGTAGATGGTATTGATGAGAGATGTCAAAAATAATTGTTTTCTTTTCCCCGGGATGGTTGGCGGCACCCCCGGACGCGCTGATCCGTGACACCAGCTCCCGGGGAGCACGCCTGGCATTTCCCGGTACGTTACCCCAGCCGGCGGAGACGTCTGCCAGGTGAATGTTCTGGTCTGATCTCAACGCCGCCCGGTCCCTGGACTGAGTCCCGAGGGAGGGGCGGAGGAAGCCTGGGGAGGGGGATACATCAGATGATTGGGGCAGGGGGAAAGTGTGCTCGGGGCCAAGAGAGCCAGTGCAGGTCAGAGGGTGGGTTCAGGATCGATGGAGCCAGGGGCGCAGGAGGAACCTGCAGCTGTGCTGAGGAGCACCTGAGAGTAGGGGAGGAGCCTGCAGACCAGCCCTTGCAGCTGCTGCACCAGAAAAACACGGAGGGGTGGGGTGGTGGGGTGGAGGCTCACTCCATCCATGAGGGCAGGTTCCAGGATGGATCCCCAAACTCCTCGGCCAATGTGTCTCTGAGTGGGACCGACGGCCTGGCACAGACCCCAGCATTGAATAAGTGCCCTTGCCCCCCAAGTGGCTCCAAAGTCCCTCCTGCCTAGCAGTGAGTCTGACTTCTCCCTGTGCCTAGAAGACCACACGTTCTACACATGGGGCACAACCCTGCCCCACCCCACTGGGGGATCTTTCTTGCTTTGCCGCTGGCAGTCAGGGGCCTCTCGGGTGCAGGCAGGCAGGGAGGGGCGGGGTGGGCTTAGAATGCTTTCACACAGTTCTCGGGAAGGCTGGCCCCCATGGTGTTGCTGCAGCCACAGTCTCCAGCGACGCAGACAAAGGCCCCATTCTATTGCCTTCACTTTTGCTGCAGGGGTCTGGGGTCCCAGCAGCGCTGCATGGTAGAGGTGGGCTCCCTGGGGCTCCCTCTCACTGAGGTCTTCTCTGTCCTTGCTTGCTTAGCCGGAGTCAGGCTGGGTGCCCTCTAGGCCCAGCACCACCTCCGGGAAGCCCCCAAGACTCCCTGAGAGAGACGGGGCTGCAGCCTCGGCTCCTCTGTCCTCCACTCAGTCACGTGCCCATGGATCCCCAAACCATGTCCCTGTCCTCAGCTGGGCTGGTCAGGAGCAGCCCTGTGACTGAGGGTGGCAAGGGTTGGGTTGGGTGGGGTTCTGTCAAGGCCAGTGTTGAGGTTGGCCATCAGTGGCTGCAGGAGGTTTGGCCACCAAACTGCCCCCAGAATCAAGAGATCAGAAACTGGGCAGGATGGGACCAGGCGAGAGGCAGAAGGTTCCTGGTAACTGCCTGGAGCCCCATTGCTCACATGGAAGGTGCTTCCTGCCTGGGCTTGGCTCTGGGGAGCTTAGCAGCTCTCAAAGGGGACAGAGGTGTCCATAGGCACCAGCCCGCCCATAGGCACCAGCCAGCCCTCTCAAAGGGGACAGAGGTATCCATAGGCACCAGCCTCACACTGCCCGGATGCATGTGCTCTGTGTGTGCAGCTGTGGCGTCCCTCCCTTGCCACTCCCTGTCCTCCTCTGAGCCTCAGAGGGTCTGGGGGCCTTGGGCATATGCAGCTTTCAGGAGCTTCCCAAGCCAGCCAAGTGGCCAGCCTGGCATCGGGGGCCTGGCTATCAGGCTGAGGCAAGGGGCTGGGAGCCCATAGACTGGTGCCATAGAGATACTCATCAGCCCCCACCTGGGCACCGGCAGGCTGAGCAGCTCTGGGTGGCCCCGTTGGGAAGGAGGTTCTACATCAGGAAGTTGCCTGGGGCCGGCAGCCTCTTCGGCTCTGCTTCTTGGTTCATCGCTCAGATAAGAGGGGAGGGGAGGGGCACATGGAGCATCCTGGTTGGACAGTGGGTCTGTGATAAGCACAAAGACTAAATGTCCAAGGAGCCTCGTGCTGGCCCTCCCCAATGGGCATCAGAGCAAGGATGATACTGGGCTCCTGGTGCCAAGTCTGGTAACGCAGAGAGGCTGGCATCTGGGTTGAAAAGGAAATACCTTCTTTTTCCACACACACGATGTCACCCGCCCTCTGTCCACATGGGCCCAGGTGACCTGCAGCCCCAGAGTGACGGGCCCCGGGCTTTCCTTGGGAGGGTGAGGCAGGAATAGGTGACGACTGAGGCCAGGTCCCTGCGAAGCAGGACACTCCCGTGTGCGTGAAAGTGTGTGCCAGAGAGTGCGCCTGTGAAACAGGAAATGTGTGCATGGGTGTAAATGTGTGTGCAAGGGAGTACCACATGGGCATGTGAGTATGTGTGTAAGTATGCACACACGTGTGTGTAAAGGTGTGTAGATGTAACTGTGTGTGTATGAATGTGTGTGTGATGGCATGATTGTGTGTGTGGAGGGGCATGAATCTGTGGCATGTGGGGGTATGAATGTGTGTGGACGAGTAGGTATGTGTATGTGTGAATATAAACATGCATGCATGGAGGTGTGAATGTGTGTGCTGTGTGGCTGTGTGTATGGATGCATATGTGGGTGTGCATGTGTCTGCATACTTGTGTGTAGACGTAGATAGGCCAATATCCAGGTGCTTGTGCAGGGGTAAGTACCTGTCAGTTTGTGTGTGTGCGTGTGTGTGCGCACATACAGGTCTGACTGTGTCTGTTTGCATGGATATATGTAGGTGTTAGCATATGTGTCTGTGAGTGCATCTATGCAGGTGTGCATGTGTATGAGTGTGTGTGTGCATATGCAGGTGTGACTGTATGTGTGCATATGTAGGTGTGAATGCATGGACTTATTTGAGTGTGTATGTGATCGAATGAAGGTGTGAGTGTGTCTGTGTGTATGCAGATGCAGGTGTGGGCATATACACCTGTGTGCTCGAGTGCGCATGAGTTGTGCCCCTGCTCCTTAGCAGCACTCAATCCTGGGGTGCCTGGCAGCAGGTAACCCGGCTGAGGGAGGTGGAACCAGCACAGAGGCCACACGGGAAACAGCCTCACATCAAGTGCAGGGACAGCCCTCCCAGAGCAGAGCTGAGATGCCGTGCCCTGTGGGCCCTCTGCCCTGCCAAGCCCCCCAGCCCAGAGACTGGGTCCAGCCCCCATGCTGGCAACAGCCCTCTGCCACCACCTCTGAGAAACAGTGATGACCCGGTGACCCACCTGGGTCGACGTCCTGCCCCACCCCCAAGGCACCAGCTGCAGACGCCAGGGGCCTCCCAGGAGCTCCCGGGAGCCTGTTCTCCCAGGCAGCAGGCCTGGATGCCCTGGAGGCATCAAGGAGAAGAACAGGTCCACGTGTGGCCACCCCTTCACTCTGCCCTCCAGGCACACTAACTCACACACAGCCTGCCCTGGGCACACCTGGCGCCCAACTCAAGGACCAGGTCTCGGACACCATCCTTCCTCTTGCTCCTGTCCACCCCTGCACGCCCAGCTGCAGACACTCGGGCCGGCTCATGCTTAATTGGCTTAGCAACACACGGGTGAACACGGTGGAGACGTCACAGGCGCCCAGGCTGGCTGCTGGCGGGCGTCTGTGGCGATGCCAGCACCTAATGGGGTGAGGAAGTCTGGGGCATGCCAAGTAGTCCCTGGCCCTCGGGACATCTTGGAGAGGCCCTGGCAGGCTGGGGACCTCTGGACCAGGCACGGCGTGGGGGTGGGGCACACAAGAGTGGCCTAACTGCTCTGCCAGGAGAGAGGCTGGGCCTCGAGCCACTGTCCTAAGGACTAGGCCAGCACGTCCTACTGGACACCAGGCAGAAGGTCGAATGGGGGTGGGGGGCCTTGGAAAGAGCCAATGTTTTCCTTTGACAAGTTTATTTTCAGATTTATGTCCAAGGGTGTGTGTGTTTTGCTGTGTTTTTTTTTTTTTTTAACCTGAGGCAAAGGTTAGATCTCAGATATCCTCCAATGGGCTCCCCCTCTTTGAAGTCCCATGTATTTGTTTGGATTGGCCTGTGGGCAGTGAAAATAAACAAACTCCGCTCCTCTTAGAATCTTGTTGAACACACTGTCGGACACGCCGCCTGCTAATTGTGAGCCGACACACAGAGAGTGCTCTTTGTGGGTGCCTCTCGGAGGAACCTGCCCGGCCTCCCCGAGGACCTTGCTGCCCCAGTGTCCAAGTGCACCCCGCCCTCCGTCAATAGCCCTCTTTCATTCACTCCTCCAGAGGAAGGTTGGCTGCGGGCTCTCTGGGATGCCCTTCCTTGGGCGGGCACTGGCCCCGGGCCTGCCTGCCTCTGTGGAAGGTGAGCCTCTGAAACTTTGGAATCCATGGATCATGTGTGTTTGGAGCGCTCCAGGTCAGAGCTGGGGCCTGGGAGCGTCCATGGGGTCCTCCCTGGACACCGGGAGGCTGCATCGACACTGCCCTCTGTCCCTCCTGGCTGTGCCCCATCCCAGTGAGGGGGTGGGGACCTTTGGTCCCAAGCATCCCACCCACCAATAAGAAACAAAAAGCCAAGCCCAGTGGCCATTGTGTTTATTCCGACTCACGGAGACCTTGTGGGCGTCAGAGGGAAACTGGGTATCAGAGGGTTCTCTGTGGCTGATACTTTGGGAGTAGACTGCCAGGCATTTCTGCCCAGCTACCTCTGGGTGGGCTTGCGACCCCACACTGAGTGCTCAATGTGTGTGCCGCTCCGGGACATGCCAAGCTCATTGCTGTCAAGTTGACTCCCACCCACGGAGACCCCAAGGCACAGACGCACACCAGGTTTCAAGACCTGTGTTTCCAGGGACTGCCAGGCCTTTCTTCCGAGGCACCTCTGGGCAGACTCGGCGCTTCAATCTTTCAGCACGCACCCGAGTTTGTGCTTCGTTTGTCCCACCCAGGGTGCCCTTCTCGCTGTTTCCACACTCATTGTCACTGAGGGGCTGGGGCATTCTGTGTAGAGAAGCTTCCTCTTGTGATGCTTCCTGTGACGGTGGCACTCAGACGGGTACCTCCATACCCAGAGCCCCACCACCCCTGCTGCCAAACGGCTCGCATTTCTCTCCTCACATGGAAGCTAGCAGGCAGACCATGTGGCCCAGTCATTGCACTCCTGGTATGTACCCCCAAGGGCTAGAAACTGGCGTCCACACACAAATATATGTGCCCAAATGCCCATGCACAGCCCAAAGGTGGGAACAACCCCAGACCCATCAGCTGATGGACGGTCTGTGGTCTGCCTGTGCCCACTTGCTGGGGAGCCCACCTCACGCCATTCGGCATCTGCCCCAAGGTGTGAAGAACTGCCGCTGGCTGCACCGCCACTGCACCTAGCAAGCTTCAGGCCCGGAGAGAAGCCGGCCACCCAACCAGACACGGAGCGATCCCACTGTCATGCCACGTCCAAAATAGGCAAAGTCACAGAGATGGAACGTGGACTATCATTCTGTAAGAGGGAGGGAGACGCTTTGGTGGCACTGTGGGCTGCTAGCCAAAAGGTCGGCAGTTCGAACCCACCAGCCCCGTTGAGGGCGAAAGATGAGGCGATTTGCTCCTGTACAGAGTGACAGTCTCGGAAACACCCCGCGGCAGCTCGACACTGCCTGACAGGGTCGCCGTTAGAGCGGACAGAGTGGCAAGGGGTGTTTTGGGGTTTCAGGGACGAGAAGAGGTGACTGCTGATAGGCCCAGGGGTTCCTTTGGTGGGGGCCGCTGTGTTCTATGGTCGGACATAATGATTGTCTAACACATGACTGTACGAATGCTTTCAAGCGGTTAATCACCTCCCTTTTTCTCTCTCTTTCACACGTACACACCAAGCCGTGACAGCACCGCCGGCAGATTCAGAAAGAAAAGCAGAAGCAAACGCAAACCCTCCCTAGCCGTCTGTCCATCCGTCCGTCCACCAGAAACGCCGGGGAAGTGGTGGTGGGCAGAGAAGAGCCTCAGGGGTTCCCTTCACGCTCCTTTGAGCTTCGGGGCCCCTTCCTTGTTGGGGCTCCTCTTCCTTCCCCTCCCCCAGAAAGTCTCAGCGGCTGCACTCTGGCCAGACCTGGGGTGGGGATTCCACGCCTCTAAGAGCTCATTTCTGCCACCATAAAGCCCTTGCCCTTTACGGATGAGAGCGTCCCTGGCCCAGAGCAGGCGGCAGGAGGGCCAGGCTGTGCCCACTTGGTTCCCAGTGCTGCTGCAGCATCCACCCGCCCGCCTGCCTGCCCCGTGCCCCTCCCGAGGCGGCTGTGCTGCTTCAGCCCCGAGTGGCCCGCGGTGGGCGTCCCCACGGCTTCGGTGATTGCTTCTCTAATCGCTAGCCCCTGCCTGCAACAGCACAGTCGCCTAATTGAAATGTATGAGAAACAATTAAGAGCAATTGGAATCAATTAATAGACGGTTTTCTTGGGAACCGGTACACAATGTGAGGCAGAATCTAATTACATTTTCCAAGTGCACTCACCTCCCCAGATCAGGTGGGGATCAGGGCTAGAACATTCTGCCAGCAGAGCTCTGGCGAAGAAGCCACCAGTGGAGTTGAGTCTGGGGCGGGGTGGGAGGGAGTGGGCTGTGAGGCTAAGGTTGGCAGAGAGAAGGGCTGCCAGGTGGGACTGAGAGGGGCATGCTGGGACCCTGCCCCCCAAGCCTGTCTCCCTGGCCAGGGCTGGGCAACCCAAGTCCCGGGGCCAGGATGTGGGGGAGCTTTGAGGTTGGCGTGGGTGTGACCCTCCGTCATGCTTGGAGTCAGGGACCAAACATGGCCCTGAACCTGTGGTGGCCAGGATGTGAGCTTGCTTCCAGGGAAGCTGGGTGGTGGGAAAGGAGGGGAGGGGTGGGGACCGGGTGGGTGGGTGGGTGGGGAGCCTGGTTCCACCCAGAGGAGGGGAGATTATTAATGAGGCCAATTAGCTCAGAGCATTGCCAATGAGGGCCCAGGCCTGGGACTCGAGGTTGGTGACTCCCCTCCCTCTTGCCAACACTCCAGCCCAGGGTACCAGGCCACAGAAAGAAAGGCCCTTGTCCCTGTCTGTCCCCCTGAGGGCCTTGCAGTTCCGATCAGCCGAGTGAGCCCTCCCAGCTCCTCATTAGGGGTTTGGAGTTTGGCATCCTTCTTAAAGAGCCTGGGGGAGCCCAAGCAGTCCCTTCTGCACTCACACCCCTATTTGTGTCCCCTTTTTAGTCTGGAAATGAAGCCTGAAACAGGCTCTCATTTGCACATTCATTCATTCATCCATTCATTCGTTCATTCAATAGGTTTGCTGGGACCTGAGTTGGGGGCTCTCTGAGGAGAAGTTGGTGTGCATTGTATACGCACACAAACTCACTGCCATCGAGGCGAGGCTGACTCACAGCGACCCTGTATGACAGGGCGGACCTGCTGCTGTGGGTTTCTAACACTGTAACTCTCAATGGGAGTAGAAAGTCCCGTTGGTTTCCTGAAAAGCAGTTGGTAGTTTTGAACTGCTGGCCTTGCTGTTGGCAGCCCAATGTGTAACCACTGTGCATAGAGCATATTAATTGGCAGATGCTGGGATAATGGGGGGATTGTCAGGCACCCCAGAAACTATGGTGCTGGAGAAGCAGCTGCTCCCCAGACTGAGCAGCCCTTTGGAATCTAGCCTTCCACCCCACTGTGGCCACAGGCCACCCAGGGAAGTAGGACCCCCGACTTGTGCATCTTGGCCCCTCTCCTGGATCTGGGCCTGCTGGGACTCAGGGTCTGTGGGGTGTCAGTACCCCAGATGGTCAGATGAACTCATCACTGTTTGTCTCTCCCCTGCTCCTTCCGTGCCATTTGGGCCCTTTCCTGCAAGCCGGGCACCTGCTCTCCGTGCCCCTGACCCGGGCAGGTGGGCAAGGCTATTCTCGATTCTGTGTCAAGAAGCAGGTAAGAGAGTCTGGGCCACAGAGTTGGGCGCTGGGCATGGAGCGGGCTCACCATGCCTGTCAGCGAGGGGGGCCTCTACCCGCCTAGACCTGCGGGGTGTCACGGTCTCCCAGGCCAACTGCTCCCCGAGCAGGGGGTGGCCGTCTGTGTCCAGCAAGAGCTGCGGTGTGGGAAACCCGGCAGACAGCTCTCCTCTGCTCTGGGGTGGCTGAGTCGAGCTGATGCACACGTCTGGCGGCTGCAGGGTTGGTTTCTCCTCGGTCTCAGCCTGTCTGTCCAGAGGCTGGCATTCTGAGTGTTATTCATGGAAATGGCGGGGGAGGCAAACCTCGTGCACCCACATTCACCCAAACAAGCACACATACTCATACACAGAGATAGACTCGTGCACAACCCACAGACTAGCACATGTGCACGAGGATCCTCATGCACACTCACCCACCCATCCACAGGCACGCACACTAGCACATGTACATATGTACCCTCACACCTACTTATACACACAAGCACACACACGAGCACATGCCTGCCTACACCCCACAGCCCACTCACATATATATACCCAGGTACACAAAGACACACACATTAGTACATGCACACACATACCCTCATGCATATGTGTACACACTCACATGCACTCGTGCACAGGCACGTACACATGTCCCCTTATACACACTCACACACACACACTCGTATATGCACACACTTGTATGCATGCACACAAATACTTTTATACACAGGCGCACACACAGTCACATACACACACCCATACCCATAAGCACACATAGTCGCACATACACAAGACTCTCACACACATACATACACATGCTTTTACACACGGCAATTCACAGGCACATAAACTCACACATGCACACGCTGGCACATCTATGAGGCTGGGTGGAGACAGGATTGTAGCAAGTGTGACATTTTGCAGTTAGAGGTGAGGGGGCGGGGCTGGGGACAAGGGCAGCAGTGCCCTCTGACCTTGTCCCTGTGGCCTCACCAGTGGCATTCAGGGTGTCTGAGGCCCCACAGGCTCTAGCTGGGTGGCCCCAGCTCTGACAGGCAGGAATGAGCATGCCGCTTGGGCTGACAGGTGCAAACGGAAGGGTGCCCACCATCTGAGCACACCCTTAACCCCTCTGTGCAAGGCAGGGCCCTCTGGCTGGTGTTCTCTGGGTGGTCCAGCCTCACCTTTCTGTCTGCCGGGCTCCCAGGTACTCAGCTGGCAGCCTTCCTCCTTAGAGGGGCCGTGGTGCCAGACCAGCCTCCCTGGGACCGTGTCCCAGTTCACTTCTGGGACTGGCTCTTCTCAGTGGTGGTGGTGGTGGTGTGTGTGTGTGTGTGTGTGTAATCTGCTTAGCCAAACTAGCCCACGAGAGGTTTGCCTGTGAGGTGGGCAAAGGGAGGGTGTGGGGAGGAGGCTGTGGGTGGGGGTCCTGGAGCTGGGCAATCAGAGTGGGTGGAGGCTTGGGTGTGCATAGAGACCAGGAATGTTCTGGAGATGCGAAGCCATCCCCAATCCCCCAGGGGCTCAGTTCCCTGCCTTCAAGCCTCACTCCCCACTCTGGGGTGTGGGGGCCCAGGTGCTGGAGCCAGGACCATGCTAGAGAGCCTGTCCAGGGCTGTGGCCATGTCACCGAGTCTCCACGGAGCCCCTGACTCTCTATCCCAGCCCTGCCCGCCTGGGGTCATCACTCAGGGCTCCTGCACCACTGACCGCAGCCCAGGACAGGGACTACAGCAGAGGGAAGGAGAAGCCCTGCCCTCAGGCTCCCAGCTCATTGGTACCCTGTCTTCAAGCACCTGCATGGATTCCCAGGTTCCTGTGAGGGTTGAGGCCAGTTCCACCCAGAGGCCCTGGGAATGCTGGGGGTACTTGCCTTGTACCTATTAGTACCCTTCCACGTGGGGCCATCGAGCTCTGCACTGTCAGCAAGTCCAGGGACCCTCAGTTCCACTGCCACCCTGCCCCTCCCCTGGGTGTCCCTCTGCTGCATGCCCCTTTCTGCTGCCCAGAGTCAGCCTCCAGACCAGGCCCTGCTCCCCGCCCAGATGTGCTATAGTGAGCAGCCGCAGGGCTGCGGTATCAGTCAGCCCATCAGCTCCGGGCAGATAACGTATGGTCAGATAAATAGGCCTCCTGCTGGGACACCATGAGCTCCCCGTGCTGGCAGGCTCTGGCCGTGTGGAGGGTTAAAAGATGACTCCTTGAGTGTGTGGACTTGGAGGGGAAGGGGCGGGCTGAGGGACTGGCCTGGGGTAGAAGGACCCCAGGGAGAGGGCTCTCAGCCTGAGTGGCCACTCCTCCAGCCAAAAGACCACCCAGTTTCCATCAAATCGACTCTGGCTCCTGGTGACCCCACACGGGTCACAGCAGAGCTTCACCCCACAGGGTTTCCGGGGCCTGGACTTGGGAAACCGATCACCAGGCCTTTCTTCCAAGGTTGTCTTAGTTGGGAAGTTGCCCCTGACATCTGTCCGGCACCACAATCACACCGGAGGCTCCAAGGACAGAGGAGAGGCAGCCGGCCACGTGAGGCGCACAGCCCAGGAATCAAACCTAGGTTTCCCACCGAAAAGGCAAGAATCCTGCCAAGGAGACAGTGCTGCTGCCCCTCCCAGCTGATGCCGTGCATGTGTGTCCGTGGTTGAGATCTTGGCAGTGGGTAGCCAGGCCTTTCTCCCGAGGTGCCTCTGGGTGAGCTTACCCCTGTTACCGGCTGGCTCCCACCCAGAGACCCCTGTTTCACTGACAGGCTTCCCCTTCAGCAAGACCTGGAATGTGTGTCCTGCGTGCACCAGGTGCCGTGACCCCGGGTTCTGGAGCACACAATTCCTGAAGTCCTACCCAGCCTGGCCAGCAGACGACGTGGGAGTCAAGCCAGGTGGCACCAAGGGGCTGAACTTGAGAGTGGAAGCCCACTCCTGCGTCTCTGGCTGCACCCTCCACCCAGGCCTGCCTGCTGGACTCACAAGGCAAG
>NW_022111357.1:42272623-42277453 GCF_000313985.2 Echinops telfairi
CCTGCAGGTTATCTGGGCGGCCCCAGCAGCCCGGCGGGTGGTTGAAAGCTGACTCCACTCGGAAGCTGTTCTCTCTCCAAGACAGAGGGGGCATTGTGCCCAGAGAGGCCGAGCAGCCGGCAGGAGCAGAGACCACCTTTTCTCGCCCCCGCCCTGAGACAAAGCAGCTTCCCAAAGGATGCCTGGTGGGAGGCACAGAAGTCTGAATGTTCCAGAAAAGATAGTTGTCAACCAGCATGAAGGCTGTCCAGTGTGTGCAAGGCACAGGCGACCACCTTCCCTGCGGCTTGTCAACTGTGGGGGCCCCTCTATGGGGAGGTCCCGGCTCACTCTGTCTGTGGGGCCCCTTCCCCCAACTTTGCTCTGCACCAGACGTTCTGAGGGTCCCCATCTTGCTCTCAGGGGATGAACCCACAGAGGGGCAAGTGTGTGTGTGGAGATGAGGTGCAGGGTGGAGGGGGGTCTGTGGCACTTTGCCCAGGGCTCAGTTTGGAGGGGCTCTGTGAAGCAGGAGACACTTCTGGTTGTCACCTCTGGGTGATTAGCCTCTGGGGTCACTTCTAGGATGTCTACTTTAGTCCCAGAGAGCCACCTGTTGGCACCCAGACTGGGGACCCTCTCGCAGTGGCCTGCCCAGGAGGGATTGCTCTCTTGGACCTGTTTGTCCATCTGCCCACCACAGGGCACGAGGCCTGCCCCCACTCCCCCGCCCATGTCTCTCAGGGGGGCCCAGACAGTGTTGACTGGGAAGCTGAGCTAGCCCCTGCAACCCCCACTCCCACCTCAGGGCTGTCTGACCCCCTTCCAAGCGCCTGGGTGTCCCCTTACACGGCCTCAGTGCCAGTCTATGGGGGCTATTCATCAGAGGGGGTCTTCATGGTTCATGGGCCTGGGAGATTCCTCAGAGATACTCTGTCTCTCACCGGGGCCCGGCTTGGGTGACCATTCAAGGACAACATTTGCCTCCAGTAGAGAGACAAAAGGGGAGATGGGGCTGGGGGCTGGGCAGAGCCAGTGGAGGGTCCCTCCCAGGGCAGGGTCCTCTGAGAGGTGGCCAGGATCGGGGGAGGGGTCAGAGCATGTCTCCTCCCACACCCTCAGGCTTGTGCCCGGGAGGGGCAGAGGCAACAAGCAACCTTTCCCAGCATAGGCAGGTATGGGGGTGTCTGAAGGCTAACAGGGCCTCGGCAGGTGGCTGTGAGGGTTGAGGCCAGCATGACGGACAAGACAGAGCCTGGGGGGTCTCCCCAACCCCTTCCCACTGACTGTGTGCCCCCGCCCTGAGCTCCACCCTTTGGTTCCACATGGGGAGCCGCTTTGCATTCACCTGTGGAGTGTAGCAGGGAGCAGGGACCCAGGGGCCTCTAGCTACCATCCCATGTCTGGGGGCACCGTGCCCACCCCTCCTTGTAGACCCAGGATGCCCTTCAGCCTGAGATGAGGCTGGCCCCTGTAGCACCTCCACTTCCACCTCAGAGGGCATTCTCCCAGCACCCCAGGGCCCAGCCCCACCCGCTGCCCTGTCCCTGTCCACCGGGACACGGAGTGCACAGCGTTGTTAGGGAACCATCAGCAGGCCCTAGGAGCTGAAAAGGCCCCTTTGACATCACTACATAAGCCGTCACATTGTCAGCAGTGCAGAGCCAGACGCTGTGAATACAGGAAAAGCCCTCTGTTGCCGCGGCTCCGGGAGCCCAGCGCGCAGCTCTCCTGCGTCAGATGAAGCGCTATCAGGCCGACGGGCATGGCGGCTCCTGGCCTTGTCCCTGGCCCATCCCTCCTCTCTCTTTCCCACCTGAACACACTTGCTGTCCAGGCCCGGGCACCAGCGCTTCCTTCTCCTCAGTGATCAGCCTGCCACAGGGTCCCTGAGAGGGCAGGGTGGGTAGGGGTGGGCTGTGATTTCTCAGGGGATGGAGTTGATTGCAGACAAATTCGCCAGGCTGTGTTCGGGCCACACAGGGCTTTTGTCTACGTTGCTCCCAGTGAGCCGGCCCTGCCCCAGCTGTGGAGGACGCCAGTGAAGAAGGCCAAGAGCCTTGCTCCAGCCTCCCGTGGTGCCACCCCCAACAGCAGCTTCCTCGAGGTGGTGCCAGGGTCCTGTGACCAAGTGGTGCCGAAGTCCTGCAGGACGGGACGGCCCTCGGGTGTCTTCTCCACAAAACACGTGCTAACAGAACCCACCCCCAAAAGGAAGCCAGACTGCCAGATCACAGAACAAAGCCACCGCTCCCTGGTCAGTGCTGCCCCGGGGCCCTGCAGACAGGAGAGCAATACTCGGTGGGCTGTCATCTTCATGGAAGCTGACGGACCTCTCCCCTTGCCCCCACCCGGGGACTGGGGAGGTCGAGCCGCCCACCTTTGGCTACCAAGTGAATGCTCAAACCGGGACCACCAAGGGTCCCAGAGCACGCAGTGCTTGCTCAGATCTAGCGCTTTGCCAAAGTGAACGCACCAGCCACGTGAAGCCTGCGGGTAGGACACCTGCTAAACCAAACACCACGCCCACTGTCACCGGGTTGATGCTGACTCATAGGTGCCCCCAGTGGGCTTCCGAGACTCTGTGGACGGGAGTAGAAAACCCAGTCTTTCTCCTGCGGAGATTCTGGTGGTTTAGAACTGCCGACCATGTGGATCGCAGCCCGACGCGTAACCAGTACACCATGAGGGTTCCCTCTAACAGGGCCATCAGACCAGCAACGTTTACTAAAGAGGGCGAGAGCCAGTGGCGGTCTTGTCACGAAGGCCAAGGGACCCAACACCGGTGCCAGTGCCTGGCACTGCACCCTGGTGTCTTACCACAGCCTGGAAGGGGACCCCAGCTTAGCCATAGACTGTGGGCTGAATCGCGCCCCTCTCCAATCAAGTTCAAGATGTGAGCGTCGGTGCTTGGGATTATGACCTTGTCTGGAAGCAGGGTCTCTATGAAGATTATCCGGCCGTGTGCGGGCAGGGTGGGTCCCAACCCAGCATGACTGGCGCCCTGAGGAGAGAGACACAGACTCAAGGAAGGTGGCCACCTGAAGACACCTCTACACGACAAGCCACCTGCAGCCACCAGGAGCTTGGAGAGGCCAGAAGAGATGCTCCCCAGAGGAAGTGGGGCCAGCAGACGGACACCTGGGCCCCAGCTCTGGCAGCCAGGACTGTGAGAATGGGACCTTTGTCGTGGCTCCCTCGGGACACCAAGATACCAGTAGAAAGTCCAGAACACCGTAAACACCTTCTGAAAACCAGGAAGTCCTCATGTCTCACAAAGGGAAGGAACAGCAGGGAGGGGCCTTGGCCACCAAGGCCGGACTGTACAAAGGAAGATGATAATTATACAGCCCAGTGGGCTTCTGGGTAAGAAGAAGACCAGTTTGTTGAAGGCGGCATTGCGGGGAAGATGCCCGAGGGACCCAGGGTTCTGGCCGAGAGGGCTAGGGTGCGGGGGAAGACTGGAACAGACACTGGTCCCTCTGCAGGTGGGTTTGGGGGAGGGGCACACCAACTCCAGGGTCTCAGGTATGGGGTGGGTCCTGCCTCCCATTTGAGCACTCATGGGCCCTTTCCAGAGGCTGCAGGGCTGGCTGAGGGTCCAGCCAGGAGCATGCAATTGTTTTTAAATTCTGTTTTTACAAGGGGCATGAGATTTATGGGCTCTTGAGGAAAAGAAAATGATGTCACTTGAGCCAATCAACAGGTCGTTTATTCCAGACTCTATTTCCTCTTGGTGTCGGGGCCGGGACCAGGCCGTTCCGGGCCTGGGACAGAACTATCCACCGCACGCTTCCACTCCCACATGACCACACCACTCACCACACACTCACACCCACAGATACACACCACTGAACACAGACTTGCACACACTGAAGGCATACGTGCCACACACACCACAGACTTGTACACTCACAAATGTGTAAAACAAACACACGCCACAGACTTGTACACTCACAAATGTGTAAAACAAACACACGCCACAGACTTGCACACTCACAAATGTGTAAAACAAACACACGCCACAGACTTGCACGCATGGAAAGCACACATGACACCCCCCCCACAGATTTGTATGCACTTATGACCTGTACACACCCGCATGTGTCACACAGTTAACCCATTCACACACATACATATGAGAGGGCTTCACAATTTCACAGAAAAATGTCACTTGCTGTGAACTCTTTGAAGTCCTCTTACACATGCACACAGCACCCTCACCTCCAAAGACTGACACCCACTTGCACATAACATCGCGCCCCACCCCAAATCCTCATGCTCACACCTATCCCCCACACACGCACACAGCCCACAATGACTCATATGCACCCAAGCACACCTGGGATGTGTGCACACACACGCAGTCCCCATACCAGCCCCGTTGGCCGAGGCTGCAGGCATCTGAGAGGAGCTGGCTACAGCACTCCCTCCTTCTCCCCTCTCTGCTTTCTCTTTTTCCGTGCCCCCCCCCCATGCCGTCACAGCCCCACAGAGGGATACGTCCCCATATGGCAGTTGTGGTCAGCCAGCCACGCCTGCCTCTTGCCTCTTCTGAAGGACATGTTGGTGATGACCCCCGAAGCCCAGGACCCGTCCTGATGGGGCGTCTCTCCAGGGGCTGAACAGGTGGTGTGGGAGTCTTGTCCTGCCAACACGGCAGTTGGGAGGAGGGAGGGGCCCATGAGTCACTCCGCATTGGGAGAAGATGACGGGTCAATGGAGATCAAAGGACTCTGTCTTATCTCCTGAGGACCTTGGTCCCCAGCAAGGGGGCAGGGTGGTGGTGGATACAGCTGGAGGCCCCAGTTTCCTTTGATGGGCCAGGCTCCCCACCCCTCATGGGCTCCC
>NW_022111357.1:42277898-42284121 GCF_000313985.2 Echinops telfairi
CACACACACACACACACACACACACTTCCATGACATCACACATGTATACAAAGACTCCTCCTTGCCTTGGAGTTGCACCATGCAAAGGCCAATGGCTCACCCACGAACTCTCGCCCCCACCCCGAAAATCCCCACTCCTGTCTGGGCCCAGCCCATCTCACTGCCAATGAGTGGCTGTCCACTCAGAGCCATCCCGTAGGATAGGGCAGAACTGCTCGTGTGGGTTTCTGAGACGGGAGTAGACAGCCTCGTCTTTCTCCCATGGAGTGGCTGGTACTTTTGAACTGCTGACCTTGATGGTAGCAGCCCAATGCCTAAGCAACTACATCCACAGGGCTCCTGGGTGCAAGCCATGCTTCTGCTCATTTGGACATTTGCGGACTCCTGGGCTGCAATGCGAGTAACTTGCAATAGAGGGCGCTGCTGCACACGCAGCCTAGTCCCTCCAGGAAACAGGAGGGGGATGTCTCTTTAGGGGTGACACCTGGTTGGCGTGGTGGCAAGCTATCGGCACCCTCATTTAGGGGACAGCACTGCTGCTTTTCCCCTGAGAATCACTTGCCACCAGTGTGTGGGTGTGTGGGTGGTGGTGGAAGTGGAGTTGGGGGGATGGTGGCTGCCCCTGGAGTCCTGTTGCCCTGGGGCCAGTTAGTTAACAGGTCCACCCTGGCTTGCCTTCCTGTGAATGTGGGTGGAAGACTTCAAAGTCATAGTGGGACCCCATACTCATCAGGCTGTGGGTGGGGTGAAGGCACCCAGTGGGTGACCTGGGCTGAGCCAGGCTCTGACTTGGGGATGTCAGAAACAATCCCAGGCCTGTGTCCCTAAGTAGGTGGCAAGGAATCCGATTACAGACGCACCCCAAGTTCCAAGTCATTCCCCTCTGCATCCTATGCCCAGGGAGGGTGACAGACAGACACACCCCAGGATGGCTTCTGGCCCTCTGCCCCTTCTCCCAAGACACCCTCCTCACCCCCTCACCCCCCCTCCCTGCCCTCAGACTCCTCCCAGACTCTCTGGAACCAGGGAACAAGTCACAGCACCATCACTCCCCCTCCCCCTCCCTAGGCCAGAGAAGCCTAAATGTTTGAGAATAAATTCCTAAGATGTCAGGAGAAAGGATGAACCTTTGCCCTTCAAATGCCAAGCCTGGTGCCAGCCCCTCAAGCGGGCAGAGGAAGAGACAGAGGGCTCCATGCCCAAGGCCTAGCAGAACTGCCTGCCACAGCCTTCCTCTCACTGTCCTCTTCCGACTTCTGGACCCTCACAGTGCCCATTCAGGTTAGCTGTCACCTGTGTGGGGGAGAAGGCCCCACAGAGCAGCACCCCCCACCCCACACCCCACCCCCGCCTCGACCAGGCCTACAGGAAGTCCCAGTAGCCCTGGCTGGGCTGGGATTCCTGGGTGTCAGTCTGAGGGTCACTCCAGGTTGGCAGACATTCCCAGCACTGGGAAGGCAGGCAAACTCCTCACTGAGCTTGGGCCGGTTTCCCTGGTTTCCCTATAGCCGGTGGCAGTTTTCCAGGGACAGTGTGTGTGTGTGTGTGGGCTGTCTGCCCCTTGACTTTCCTGTGCTCCTGTCACTTTCTGTGACACATTTTGAATCATGGGTATGGTGGGGTGGGGCTTCCATTCATTTGGGCCTCGCTGAGCTATCCGGGTGATGCTCAGTACTCGCCCATTTGTGTTGGTGACTTGCGTGTGGAAATACGGTGGTTCAGATTCTCCCCCCACCAGCAAAGGGCATCATGGAGTCATGGGGTTGACCTGCCAAGGGCATTGCTCAGCACCCTAAGTTAGAGAAGATGCTGTGGATGTGGGAGGTGCCTGCAGACAACATATAAACCGTGCACAGCACACAGCACGACCCACACGTGCGCACACGTGACCATTGTCGATTGTGTGGGCATGCATGGGCACAGGGGTGTGCTTGGTGCCACTGAGCAGGTTCCGACCCACAGCAATCTAACATACCACAGAATGCACAGCGCTGCCTGGCCCCGAGCCGCCCTCCCTCACGACCACAGCTGTGTTTGAACTCCCTGCTGCTGCAGCCAGTCCTCTCCTGGAAGCCAAGCCTTCCTCTGTTTTGTGGACCCTCTGCTCTTCCAGACACGAAGTCCTTCTCCAAGGAGGGTTCCCTTCTGATAACATAGCCAGAGTCTGAGAGATGAAGGCTCACCCCCCCTCACCCGCTGCATTCTGACTGCCCTTCTTCCCAGATCAGACCTGCTCAGGGTCCCACCCTCTGGCACGCCCGGTGGTCTCTGCTAGCACCAGATTCAGATGCGGCCCTTCTTGGGTCATCGTCGGTCACTGTTCAGCTTTCGGACGCGTATGAGGCTGGCGGTGGAGACCCACCCGGTGATGGCTCTGCCGGAGAGACAGTCTGGGGAATCCACGACACACAGGCTCAGCCTGGCTCACAACGGACAGGCTCCAAACCAAACTAAGCTCCCTGCCAGTGGGCAAATGGGTGCCGACCCACAGCACCCGACAGGACAGGGAGAACTTTCCCCGTGGGCTTCCGAGGCTGGAACTCTGCACTGGAGAAGAAAGCCTCATCATTCTCCCCAGAGCTCCTGGTGGTTTTGAACTGCTGACTCTTCAGATGGCAGCCCGACACGTCATCACCAAGCCACAAGGGCTCCTCAAATGGACTGACAGCACTCAGTCCATTTGAGAGCAGTATATGTGACCTAGGGACATGTGGCATATTCAATCACGGTGCTGGTCAGGGACAGTGGATGCACCAGGGCTGCCAGAGGGAGGAGCACACCACTCTTAGAAGAAACAGAATGCCCGGAGATGCCAGCCAGGATGGAGAGACGTCGCCGACGCCTGCTGACTTTGGACACACCGGCCAGGAGACTGATGGCTAGGAAGGGCATCGTAGTTGGTCTAGTGGAGGGTGGTGGTGGTGGTGAGGGGCAGGGAGAGGAACTGACACCAGGGCCCACACCAAACACACAAAGCCGGCCATGATCATGAAGCTGCTGTGGGACCCGGCAGTGACTCCTGCCCTTCTGCTGTGGGTGCGGTTGCCACGGAGTAGAGCTGACACAAGAGCAAGCATCAAGAGCACAGGTGTACACAGGTGTACACAGGTATGTGCTGCGTGCCCAGGTGGCACGGCGTCGAGCCGCTCAGCTGCTGACCCAAAGCAGCAGGTTCAAACCCACCGGCCGCTCTGCAGAAGGAAGACGCGGCAGTCTGCCACTGTGCAGATTGACAGCCTGGGAGTTCCCTGAGCAGCAACTAGTTGCCCTCTGTCTTACGGGGTTTTGATGATGATGATGGTAATGACGACGATGCTGTGTGCATCATCAAGCAAAGAAAACACTAGCTCATGGTCATCGAGGGATGCCGACTCACAACGATCCTGTAAGACAGGGTAGACCTGCCCCTGGGAGTTTCCGAGAGGGCCACTCTTGATGAGTGCAGAGAGCCCTGTCTTTCTCCCTTGGAGCGGCTGGTGGTTTTGAACCGCTGATCCTGAGGATCGCAGCCTAACACAGCTCTACCGCCAGAGCTCCTGAATAAGCATGTGTATAAGTATGTATATGTATGCATGCTATACGTACGCGCACACACATAAAAGATGTTGAAGCTTCCTTTTCTACATCGTTGGGTTCCAAGTTGTGGCAGAATAAGGAGGAGGAGGAGAAGGAGGAGGAGGAGGAGGAGGAGGAGAAAGCGAATCTGGGAAAGAGTGATAATGATAATGATTTTCCTTCACAACAAAATCACAACACAACGCTCGCCTCTGGCGTGAGCGGGAGTGGCTTCAGAAAGCTGTAGGTGAACAACCCTGACCAGAAGGCGCAGAAAGTTGCTGGAGAGACACGTTCAATGCCGTTATTCAAAGTCCTGTGAGTGTCTTCCTTTGTAATTGAATTTCACCGCATAATTTAAGACAAGCCACACACACACACACACACACACACACACACACACACACTCGTCGTGAAGAACTGGGGTATAATTTTCTTCAATCAACCCCGGCTCATGACTGCAATTACGCGAACCCTCGGCGAACCTCGCTGTGAAGCTCCAGGGACAGGCCCTGGCGCCGCCGTGGGTGGCCATCTTTCATGTGTCTCTCAAACCGTTCTTTATTGTAAGGTTTCAAATTAGCGCTAGCAGCAATGAGCAAATTTGATAATTCGATCTCAAATTAGTTAATGGGAAGTGCCAGGAACCGCTAACTAGGGCATTACAAAGAGGAAACACATCTTTTTTCGAGTTGGGAATAAAAAGTTAGCCAGCCTGTCATTTGGCTGTTGGAAACTTTGTTGCTGTTGTTGTTTTGCCTTTATTAGAGGGAAATCACCCTATAAAAACTGGGCACCCCTTATAGCCCTGCATTGTCAGGAAGAGGAGCCTGGGGGTCAGGGAGGGGCGTCCCCCAGGCCTGCCTGCAGAGGATTTCCCAGAACTAGCTGGGAGTTAGGGGCTCCCCACCAGGGCAGTGGCAGCTGGGGGAAGCCCAGTGACTGACCGCTTGGGGATGTCCTACGGCCTCACACCTGGATGCCGGGAATCCATCTGTCTGTGCCCGCCCCCATCCAGTTCCATGATGACTCCAGCCATAAGAGGGGGTGGTCTGCCCTGGTCCTTGCCGCCGGGTCCCTTCAGATCCCCTGGGAAGAGTCTTGGCCTTGGCTCATTTTTGTTATCGTGTCCAGTCCCCACACCTGAGTGGGAAGCCTGCTCCTGTCACAGGTGGCCAAGGACTGGATGCACCTGCTTCATGCCAAATGGTCAGAGGCACCGGCCCTGGGTCACACTGTGACACTGGGATGTGGCCTCGGGCCAGGGCTGGTCTGGTCTAGCGTACCATCGACAGGCAGCGGCTGGGAGCCTCACCCCTGGGCCTGGACCTGGTGTTCCATGCCTGCCTGCCCCCAGTCATACTGCAAACTCCCAGACGACAGGGGCCCTGCCTCCCCACTCCCCGCCAGTGCCTGGTGTATACCGCTGGCATGGAATCAATGCCCGCTGTCCAGATTAGCAGGTCGGCCTGAAGCCCTTCCAGCCTGAGGGTTGGGATGGACCCTCGGGCCCCCCAGGGGTGAACAGGCAGTTCCCCTCAGCGAGCTGAGTTTCCCAGTGCAGTACCCCGCCCCCTGGGAGGGAAGCTGAAGGCCCCGGCTGCCCTGAACTTGCCACGTTAATCAGAGCTGACCGGCCGCCCCTCCCCCTGGCGGCCCGGTGACAGATGACTCCTGCCTGAAATGCTTACAGGGAACAGAAGAAGTTCTTTATCAGTGTGGCCAAGCCCCTGCTCTGGAGGGAGCCACCCGCCACTGAAAGGCCAGGCCTGTTCTTGCATCTGATGGATGAAAGGAATTTGGAAGCCTGATCCTGTCCCCTGAGACTGTCATTCAAGTCCTCGGATACTCCGGGCCGGGCCACAGCGGCGGGCGGACGCATCCCCCCATTCATTCTAGGCCCCTCACCCCAGCCCCTGCTCTAATCAATACGGGCCAGTGACCTGGGGACCCCAGGCCCGAGCAGTGGCCAGGAAAGTAAAACCATGATTGGAAAGGCCCTTGCTGGGTGCTCTAAATTGGAGCACTTTGAAAGCGGCTGGAAGATTGGTTTTCCTCGGGGGTGGGGGTTTCTGTCAGCGCTCATGGAAAGTAGGAAGATGAAACATGCCAAGGACAAGGGCCCGGCCCCCTCCTCTGCAGGCCTGGGGACATCGGTGAGGTTCTCTGGGCTCATTAGGAAAGTACAACAAAGAGCAACAGCTTGTTAAGTGTTTCCTCTCTGGGAAGAACAAAGCCAGGCCCTGGGGCCATGGTGGCCCTCCTCTCTGGGACACAGGAACCTAGGTCCTATCCTGAGCTCTTCGTGGCCAGCTGTCCTGGGGTGCCAGCTCCGCTCCCAATGCCCTCCCCAGAAGCCCCCACCCCACCATCAGGCACGCACTTTAAAGCCTATAGACACAGCATTCCAGGGTGATGGATTTGGTCCTCCTCCTGAAGCTCAAATATAAATCCTCCAGCCTTCTCTGAAGTAGCCATGGAAGCTGATTTATGTAGGCTGCTGCAAAGTTGCCCTGTAGCCTCTCAGAAACTTGGAAAGACAAGGAATTCAGAGAGGAGGGAGGGAGACAGACAGACAGATCCACTGAGAGGGGGACAGAGAGAGGAGAGACACACAGGAAGGTAGGCAGATAGATAGATAGATAGATAGATAGATAGATAGATAGAT
>NW_022111357.1:42284565-42299823 GCF_000313985.2 Echinops telfairi
TAGATAGATTGATAGATAGATAGATAGATAGGTAGATAGATAGAGATACACAGGGGTGGAGATAGCGAGAGACACCCAGAGACCGAGGAGGAGAGAGACAGAAAGGCAGGGAGGGTGACAGTGAGAGCGGGAGAGACGAGAGACCCTGAGAGAGAGACAGAGAGAGATCTAGAGCGAGACACACAGAGAGACAGCGAGAGAACGGAAGTACAGAGCGTGACAGAAGGAGACATACAGAGAAGAGACAGAGACTGACCAACAGAGACGCGAGGAGGACAGTGGGCAGTGAGTGTGCCAGGCGACCCCCACTACCACCGTCTCCAACCTCCCCCCTTCACTGGCCTTCCCAAGGGGCTGCCCACCAGGAGGAAGGAGGGTCTGTGCCGCCCGCCCTGCGCCCAGTCGATCCATCTTTCCCCGGATATCTCTAATCCGCACGTTTCTCTTCTCGTGTGACGCGAGCATCGCTCTATCATACATGGGCCATGAAGACATTCGGAGCTGCTACTGTTGTAATCTATCCAAGATGCACGCATCGGCCGAAGTTAGAGCACACTCCCGTTTCCCGTCCCATCTGTCAGCCAGACTCGGCCAGCGCAGGTCAGGGCACCCTCCCTCCAGGCTGCTAATTGTGAAAGGGAAGCATCTGAACCCCGACCGACAGATCAAAGGGCCCAGGAGGCAAGGAGGAGGAGGAAGAGGAGGAGGGGGAGGAGGAGGAGGAACTAGCTGAGGACACCGTGGCTCTGGGGTGACCTTGATTCACCGCCCTCAACCCCATCCCCGCCTTCCTTCATCCTCCCAGACAGGATTCATTCTTAGGAGGAGAGAGGCAAGTGGGGGGCTCCCTCAAGTCAGGGTCATTCTGAGCCGTCTGATGATCAGTGCCCTAGGCCCTTATTCTCAGCCCCCCTGCAGAGAGGACTTGTGTGTGTGTGTGTGTGTGTGTGTGTGTGTGTGCCGCTTTTCCTCTCTAACTCTCTCTCCTCTCTGTCTCCCTGTACCTGTCTTTTTCTGTCTCTCTGCCTGTACCAGCCTATCTCTGTGGCTCCTTGCCTTTCTCTCCGTCTGCCTGTCCATCTCCTTCCCATCACACCTGGTCTGGAGCACTGTCCTCACCCCTGACAGCCACCCTCTCCCTCAAGACGTGCCGCCCTTCACCCTCTGCAGCCCCTGCACCCAGAACCCACCGGGCCCCCTGGGAGTTTCTGTCCTTTTAGTTAAGGGTGGCAGCTAGGGCAGTCTCATCCTGCCTGCCGCCCCCCGGGGAAGGGAGGCCGTCCTGAATGAAGACCACTGCCAGTGGGGAGAGGACTGGGTTTCCTGGGGGTGACCCTCAGCGAGCCATCAGTTGCATCTGATGTCCAAACAGCTGAAGCCGCCACCAGCTGATGTCCCCCCTTGGGTCATAAATCCGGTGGGAGTGCTAACAGCGCTCACATTCTCTCCTGGTAATGCTTCCTGTGGCTGCCTTGGGCCCAGGCCAGGTGCTGGGCGTCTGGCTGGAGGGAGCGGCTCCAGGCTGCGTTCCAGCTACAACTGGCAGCTAATGCCTTCACACATTCGCAAATCCCGGCTACAGGGCGGAGCCCGGCTTGAACAGAGCACACAGCTCCAGTGCCACCAGGGCGGGTCTCAACCCAGGCTGGGTGTGCGGGGTATAAAGTGTGGGGTGCGCAAAGAGGGGCATGCAGAGTGAGGTGCAGGGTGTGGGGTGCACCGACTTGGGTAGGTAGAGCAGAGCCTGTAGAGTTTGGTTGGTAGAGTTGGGTGCGAAGAGTGGGGTGTTCTGTGTGACAGGGTGTGTGGGGTGTGATGCATGTGGAATGGGGTGTGTGGAGGGGCAGTAGGGAGCAGGTGTGGGAATGGATTGTTGAAGTGGGCAGGGGTGCTGGAGTGAGTGGTGCCTAAGCAGAGTGTGTTGGAGTGGGGTGTACTGATCAGGGTGTATGGAGTGGGGTGTATTGATCAGGGTGTATGGGGTGGGGTGTATCGATCAGGGTATAGGGAGTGGGGTGTACTGATCAGGGTGTATGGAGTAGGATGTACTGATCAGGGTGTATAGAGTGGGGTGTATTGATCAGGGTGTATGGAGTGGGGTGTATTGATCAGGGCGTATGGGGTGGGGTGTATTGATCAGGGTGTATGGAGTGGGATTTACTGATCAGGGTGTATGGAGTAGGATGTACTGATCAGGGTGTATAGAGTGGGGTGTATTGATCAGGGTGTACGGAGTGGGGTGTATTGATCAGGGTGTATGGGGTGGGGTCTATTGATCAGGGTGTATGGAGTGGGATGTACTGATCAGGGTGTATGGAGTGGGGTATATTATCAGGGTGTATAGAGTGGGGTGCATTGATCAGGGTGTATGGAGTGGGGTGTACTGATCAGAGTGTATAGAATAGGGTGTATGGAGTGGGGTGTATTGATCAGGGTGTATAGAATAGGGTGTATGGAGTGGGGTGTATTGATCAGGGTGTATGGAGTAGGGTGTATGGAGTGGGGTGTACTGATCACGGTATATGGAGTGGGGTGTATTGATCAGGGTGTATGGAGTAGGATGTACTGATCAGGGTGTATGGAGTGGGGTGTACTGATCAGAGTGTACAGAATAGGGTGTATGGAGTGGGGTGTATTGATCAGGGTGTATGGAGTGGGGTGTATTGATCAGGGTGTATGGAGTGGGGTGTACTGATCAGGGTATATGGAGTGGGGTGTATTGATCAGGATGTATGGAGTGGGGTGTACTGATCAGGGTGTATGGAGTGGGGTATATTATCAGGGTATATAGAGTGGGGTGTATTGATCAGGGTATAGGGAGTGGGGTGTACTGATCAGGGTGTATGGAGTGGGGTGTACTGATCACAGAGTGTATAGAATAGGGTGTATGGAGTGGGGTGTACTGATCAGGGTATATGGAGGGGGGTGTACTGATCAGGGTATATGGAGTGGGGTGTATTGATCAGGGTGTATGGAGTAGGATGTACTGATCAGGGTGTATGGAGTGGGTGTACTGATCAGAGTGCATAGAATAGGGTGTATGGAGTGGGGTGTATTGATCAGGGTGTATGGAGTAGGATGTACTGATCAGGGTGTATGGAGTGGGGTGTACTGATCAGAGTGTATAGAATAGGGTGTATGGAGTGGGGTGTACTGATCAGGGTGTATGGAGTAAGGTGTGTACAGTGGTGTATATGTTGTGGGGCCCATGTAGTGGGGTGTGGGGCAGGGCACAGAGTGGGGTACACACAGTCTCCCAGGGCCAGAGCCAAGGGCTTCCTGGCAGAGCCTTTAACCCTGAGGCAGCAAGCCAAACTTGGCCTCTGCCGACTTCTACCATTTGAGAAAACATGCCCATTCCATCTTCAGGTTTCTTCCTCTCCCTTCCCTCACCTGGACTCCGGGGCCAGGGCGTGCAGAAGCAGGGGCCCTCAGGGAGACAACTGCACCTTTCCTGTGTCTCCAGCCTCCCTGTTGTCCACACCCACTGGTGATGTCTGGCCTTGTTCCGCTCACTGGGATCCTCTCTGCGTCTGAGTCAGGGCTCCGGTGACCAACGGGGACGGGCCTGGCAGACTGAAGGCTCACTTCCCAGCCGGCCTGCAGTCCACTCCGCCCTCAGGTCGAACCCTGCGTGGGCAGAGGCCTGGGGATGAGGCAGCACAAACCACACCCTCCCTGGGGGGCTCCTGGCAATGCAGGCCACCAGCCACAGCCGAGCGGGTGTGAGTGGGACAGGACCACCAGCACCCAGAGAGCCCCTCTGCGGCACCCCTCAGAGGAGCCAGATCTCCCTGAAAGCCTGACTTCCCAGGATGCGCCTGCGCACCCTTTGCGTGTGTGGCGCACAGTGCGTGCGAGCCCTCCCGTGTGTGCGTGTGTCCGCAAAGCCGTTCTCCTGGGACATTCTGGTCCCACGTGTTCAAAAGCCGGGCACACTTTTCAGAAGTTATTTCTGGAAAAATGTTGAATCTCATAATAGCAATCAAAGGAAAATACTGCGTCAGCCAGAACAAACGTCTCTTTGGAACACGCTTGAAAAGCATCGGAATATTTGTGTAAGTTTGGAATTCCAGAGTGGAGCGGCTGGGCTCTTGGTGGGTTGCGGAGAGGGGTCTGAAATCTGTTTCTGAAGCCCCCCACCCCCACCCTGGGCTCGCCCGCCACTGATGGGCTTCCGTGAGGAAAGAGTTGGTGGTGGCGGACACAGACCTGGCGGGGAAGTGGCCAGATGCTGGTGCAGCCAGGAGGCAGGGGTATGGCGTGGGCACAAAGTCTTGCCCTGTGGGGTCCTGTGGACCTGCTTCTCTGTCCCACCCTGGGTATAAGCTGTGTCCTCTCTGGGTCCCTGAAGTGACCATGGGGGCAGTGGGTGTCCACAGGTGCCAGTTTGATGGGGCACAGAGCAGCAACAGCCTGGTGCCTGCTATGAGCGAGGGGTGTGTGTGAGCCCCATTCCATCCCAATGACCACCCCAAGGGGCTGGAACTGCAGTCCCCACTCCCCGTGCTGACAGACAGGTGGGCATTGGCAATCAGAGCCCAGGGCACCTTCTCAGAGGACCTTGGGGTGGCAGTGCTGCCTGTCTGCCTCCCTCACCAGTGCTGTGACTCGGGCTTTGGGACCTTCCCCAACCACTTGGCTGGGCACCCCACCCACGTGGCCAGGATGCTCAGGTCTGGAGCTCAGAACAGCGGGTCCTCATAGTTGACCTCCAAAGCTGTGGGGAGGAGGAGTCCACTCAGCTGGGTTTGCAGCCCTCAGAATGCCCCAGCTCTGGTGCAGTCTCCTAGGTGGGGCACTTGCCCCAAGAACTCAAGCTTCCTGGGGGTAGTGGGGACCAGGATGGTTCTTCTGGGGGGCTGCCTTTGGACTCTCGGGCAGGGATGACCTGGGCTTCTGTTCTGCTCCCACAATTTCTGGCTGTGCCACCTGGGTCAAAGATTGATTGGTCTGCTCTGTGCCCGGCTGGCTGGAAGGCTGGGCCGGGGTTGAAAGAAGACGGAGCTGTGCGTGATTGGCCGGAACGTCGGGCCATCAGCCACCCTGCACCACCTCTCCCTCTCTCTCCTAGACTTTCCCACTGGGTCTGGGGCGGCATGGCCCAGAAGGTTCTCTCAGGGGCCATGGGGAGGCGGGTACCACGCAAGGTTGGGTGTCCACTCCATTTGGGGAAAAACACAATCTTATCCTAAGACTCGCTCACTTCCTCTCTGGGCTTGGCTCCCTCTGCTGTGTTCCCAAGAGGAAAGAAGGCAGAGAGTCATACCGACCCTCTGAGCCAACCTGGGGCATCTCGCCGGCCCACAGCCTGCCCGCCCACCGGCCGGCACACTGCAGCATTGTTGCAGGCGGCCTCTGGTTCTCATTAGCTGATGGACCGGCAGCCCAGTTTCTGCAGGACTGGGGCACTGGCCGCCCTCCCCTCCCACCTTCAGGTTAACCCCTTCCCCACCTTGTGGTCCAGATGAGATGTGAGTGGCTCAGGGGCAGGCTTGGTGAGGATTGCCCACACCTTGCCACCATTGGTGCTCATGGCCCACCTGGGGGCCCTCGCCTGGAGGTGGCATCTCAGGATGGGACCATAGGGATCTGAGGGTCTGCATGGGTTGCCCCAGGTAACTGAGGGCAGGGGAGGGGTGCGAGCGGGAGGGAGGAGGCGGGGTGAGGCTGGAGGCCTCTGTTGGGACTCAGAGGCCCAGTGAAGCAGTTTCAGTTTTTGTCCAGGTCAAGGTTTGAGACGCAAGACACGCTGTCCCCGGTGAGCCTGGCCTCACCCCCGAGTTCACAAGAACTTCTTCCAGTAGTGATGTCCAAAATGAGGCTCCAGTTCAGGGAGGGGCTGGTGGCCAGGTTACCCCAACCGAGCAGAGAACAGAGTGTGGGGGTGAGGCCTGAGGTGGGGGAGGGGAATGACAAAGGTTGAAGGAAGACACAAGGCTCACACTCACAGCACACGTCCTGGGTGCTGGACCCTGACTGCACACTCACTAGGTGCTGGAGTAGGGCACGCCTCCTGTCTGCATGCACCTAGGGCTCTCTCTGAGTTAAGAGGTGGCATTTATTGGTGGCCGTTTCAGAGGAGAGGACACCAAATCCCAGTGAAGCCGTGCCGGGTCCCAGGCCCTAGCTGGTGAGTGAGGTAGGGCTGGAAACCCCCCACGTGCTGGCCCTGGCCCACCCACTTCCCAACTCACATGTGTCTGTGCCCGAATCCTGGCGCTCCACATCACAGGCCCCACGCCAGGGGGGAACCACCAGGAAAAGTCTGGGAGATGCCCTCCCCCATGGGGGTGGGGGCTCCAGGGAAATGCTTGCTCCCCCACTGGTGGCCGCACCCCAGCCCTGTGTGGCTCCGGGTCTCCTTACTCGGAAGGGCCACTCTGCACCCATGGCAGGCGCCTGTGTCTGGCCTCCACCCTGCAGCTGTGCCACGGCCTTGGCACAGTGAGAGAGTCAGAGCAGAGGCACCCAGGACCTGACCACGCCGCCAGGACTGTCGGTCACGTTTGCCGCCATGCGAACCGCACTGTAACAACAGCCGCGGGAGGGCTGCCTCAGCTCACACGGACTGAGTGCTGCCTCCACAGTACCCACCGCTCCCAGCCCTGCCTCTCCGCCACAATATTTTGCAAACAAGGAATGAAGGCACAGAGAAGTTAAGCAGTTTGTCCAAGGCTACACAGCGGGTCGGTGGGGCCCTGGAGAAAGGTTCACTGAGGTCCTGGGCCCACCCTGGACATCTGGGGGCAGGGTGCCACCTTGGCCCAACCTGCAAGGGCCAGGTGGTGATAGGTAAGCGCTTGTGCACCGACGGTGGTTTCTGATGATCAGAACAGGGCTCTCTCCCCACGACCCTCCACCATCCCACGGGCAAGGAGGCTGTGTTGGGGGTTGGGGGCTCCTGTCTGGGAAGAAGCAGAAATGGTAGATGCTTCAGGAAGAGGAAGTAGGAGCTCAGAAGTGGGATGGCGGCGGCGGGAGGATGTGGGGGTAGATTGGCTGGCACGTCGTTAAGAGGGAAAAGCAGGTGGAGTCGCGGAGGTGCGGAGATGTGGTAGTTAAAACATCATCTGGTGTCAACTTGGGAATATTCAGAGTGAAGGGGCGGCATCTAGTCTGTCAATCAGGTCACAGTTTGATGACTTCATTTGGAGACACAACGAGGATAAATAGCTCACTGCAGGTCAGATATACACTCTCGCTTCCCGACACATTCCCGCTGACAAGACACATGGAGCTACGCTGATAGAGCCAGAGCCCTGGAGCTGGAGGAGCCACGTGGAGACCCACGCCAGCGTTGAGATGCTTCCACCACCACTTTCCACCCACTGGTCTGTGATCTTCCTGCACTCAGCATCATTGCATGTGTTGTGAGAGTCTGAAGAGGAATTTATGGACTGGTATCAGACATATGGACCAATACCAGACTTAAGGACTTGATCTGGACTGAGCTCGGATGTTTTCTTATTATACGATTGCTCTTTAATATAAAGCTCCTTCTTATGCACATAGGAGTGTCTCAGGATTTGTTTCTCTAGTCAACCTGGACTAACCCAGAGACAAAGGCCAGCCGCCATCACCAGGCCCCGTCTGTGACGCTGTCCACTTGTAGGGCTGGGACTTCGGGGTCTCCTGGGCTTTAGGAAGCATGCCAGGAGGGTCCTGGGCAATAGCAATGGCTGGGCTCCTACTAAGGCCACACCCAGAGGGCTGTGTCTCAAACAGGGCTTGTTTGGTTGGTGGGGTGGGCTGTCCTAACTCTGTCCCGTGGAAGGCACAGGGCAGCCCTGGACCCAGGGAGCCCCAGGTGGGCGGTCTGGGGACCTGAGAGGACTATGAGAGCTTCCTGCCTCTGAGTCCCTCCCCAGAGGGTTCTCAAGGGCCCCTCCCATGGGGAGGCCACGCGGAGGTACTTTGACCTAAAAAAATTCAAAAACTCACTGCCATTGACTTGATACCACTCACAGTGCCCCTGTTGGACAGGGTAGCACTGCCCCTGCGAGGTCCTGAGACTTAACCCTTGATGGGAGCAGAGAATGCCATCTTCCATTGACTGGGCAGGTGGTTTCAAACTGCTGGCTCTGCTGTGAGCAGCCCAAGGCACAACTGCTCCTCAGACCCAACCCCTGTAGGTATGACCCCCCCTGGAAGCAGGGTCCTCTGTGTTAGGTGAATGAGACCACATCCGTGTAGGGTGGGTCCTAGAGCTAATCACCCCTGCGTTCCACACTGAGCCGGGAACACACGGGGGTGGATGGAGGCCGTGTAAAGACCACCAAGGAGTCCCAAGACAAAGGCAGAGTTGCTGAGACAGGGTCCCCCTAGAGCCACAGAGGGAGTCTTCCCTGACTGGACCTGCAGACATCTCGTGTCCACAATAGTCAGAAATTGATTTTCCCCCAGGGCAGTCCCACTATCGTGTTTCCATGACCTCAGCACCAGGAGCCTGAGAGTGAGCGAGGCGGAGCCTGTAAGGCAGTGGTTCTCAACCTTCCTCATGCCGCGACCCTTTCATACAGTTCCTCATGTGGTCCTGGCTCCCCAACCATAACATTCTATTTGTTGCGACTTCATCACTGTCATTTTGCTGTTATGAATCGGGCGACCCCGGTGAAAGGGTCTTTTGACTCCCAAAGGGGTCGCGACCCACAGGTTGAGAACCAACCGCTGGAGTGTAAGGCAAGTGGGAGTGAGCGATCCTTCCAGCAGGCGAGGCCTGCAGTGGTTTGGAAATACACACTAGGCCTTTGGGACAGAGGGCTCGGGAGAACAGACTTGACCCCGAGGGCTGGGGTGGGATGAGGGGGCGTCCTGGTAACCAGAGACAGATGCCTGTGCCCCTCCAACACTTCTGAAGTGCTCAAGGGCTCGTGGCACTGGTGACTTGTGCCCATGGCCTTGGGGCATGTTCTCCTGGAGTCTGTAAGCAGAAGATGGCTTTGATGGGGGCACGCAGATTTGGGCCTAGAGTGGCAGAGGAGGTGAGTTGTGGATTAAATTCGGGGCAGGATGATGTCCGTCTCCAGCACTCTGGACACGTTGTCAGGAGAGTCCAGTCCCCAGGGGGAGTCGTTAAGGAGAGGGACAGTGAGAGAGAGCAAGACCCTCGGCCATTGGATTGACAGGGTGGCTACAACCATGGGCCCAGAGGCAGAAGCAGTTGTCAGGGTGGTGCGGGACTGGGCGGAGGTTTCTCCTGTTGTGCAGACGGTTGCTATGAGTCTGCTATGAGTCGGAGCAGCCTGGGCTAACAGGATGTTGTGCCGCTGCCCTGGGGGTGGTCTGGGGCGCTCACCAGCTCGTACACACACCCATCTCCGGCTTTGGAGGCTTTCCAGCCCGGGGGCAGGGGAAAGTAAGCTTTCTATCATCGTCAGCCGAGGCCAAGCTAAAATCCCTCTGGACAGAGGGAGGAGAGGTGGCCACGTACATCTCTGACACAGACGGTGGGTGGAGCTGGTGTTTCTGTTCACAGACAACCTCCTGGGGCCCGTTTCAATGTGGGCTCACAGACACGGTTAGATACACCCACATCTGGCCTCACGAGCACATCTGTACTTCCACCTCACGGCGCTTAGATTGTTGGGGAACACCGACCAGGCTTGTCTTGACCCTCAAGCTGATGAAGACGTCACCGTGCCCCTCCCTGGGCTGCTCGGTGTTCAATGTCTCCTTCATGGATGGCTGAAGTGGAAGCGCCCAGTCACACCCACATCGGTCTCAGCCCGGCTCGCCAGATGCCACGAGGACCCACTGACCACTGGCAGGAGGGGGTAAGCCAAGGTGTCTATCCAAAATGCTGCCACTAACAGTGCTGGCGAGGAAGTGGGGAAAGTGGAACCCCTGTGCCTGGCTGGTGGGAATGGAGATGGGCAGCCACGGGGGATGACCGGCGGGTGGCCCCTCCAAAAGCGAAGCCTAGCGTTTACCCTATGACCCAGCAGCTCCACTCCTAGGATGGGAAGGGGCTTCGAAGTGTTGGTGGAAAACGCAAAAGGTAATGGAATCCGCCCCCCACCCCACCCCAACCCCCATGAACTTTCCGAAGGCTCTTGTCAACATGAGAAATGGCAGCCGATCTGCATACAGACAGGTGCACACCAAGGTCCACAGCTAAAGTGACCGTGACAGTGACAGCAGGGAAGTAGATACCAAGGTCCACCCACGGAGGATGGACAAATGAGAGGCCATCAAGTCACATCCTGGAGTGTGACACAGCCAGGAACGAAGGAGGGCGTCCGACACATGTCACAGACATGAGGAACTGTGCCAACACTATGCTGGGTGGGAGAGACCCGTCTCAGAAGGTGCTGTCTCACGGGGTCCCGTGGGAAGCCCATGTCCCCAGTGAGCAAAGCTATCCAGCAAGAGAGGAGGTTTGTCCGTGCCCTGTCCTGGGGAGCGATGGCTAATGAACACAGGTCTCTGTCGGGGGTGAATAGAATGTTCCAGACCTGACAGCGGTAGTGACAGCCACAAGGTGCTGGGAACATTCTAAAAACCATCGGGTTGTCCGTGAATAGAGCGGATTGTTTAGATGTGAATTTTGGCACTCCCAAAGAAAGGCTGCTTGTCAGATGCAATCATGTGGAGGGAAAGCGTTTTGCGGCAGCCATAGATTTCTGCAGAACACGCAACGTTTCTCCAACACGTCCCAGTGTGCCTGTGGGCAGAGGTGCAGAGTGGGCTCCCACGGACAGGCTTGTCATCTGCAGGACTGTCTGGCATCACTGGGCTGGGCCCAGGGATCAAGGAGACCCCGCCTGCCAGGAGCCGTCGGACCCAGGCCCTTCCCCACCTTCAGGGGTGCCAGGAAAGGGAGGGCTGCTGGCTTCCAGCTCGTTTCTAGGGAACAAGTCCTCAAACATGGGTGTGTTTCTGGCCGTCGTGGCTGGCATGAGTGTTTGGAGTGGTGATCGGGGCGGCTTGCTTGTTCTCCGCGGGGACACTGAGCCCCCTGTTCTGCGGGCGTTTGCCCGTGGCTGCGGTGCGGGAAGCAGGACCACCAGGACTTCCAGTGCCAGCAGGTGCCCCCAGTGGGCAGGCTCGGAGGAGCGTCCAGGTGAAGGCAGACTAGGAAGAAAGGCCTGGCCACCCACTTACACACATCAGCCAGCAAAGACCCTGTAAGGCCCAGGGCACTGTCCCGAGGCCTCCGCTGGCTTCCTGAGAAGGGCAGCATGGTCCAGAGGAGGGCCATGGCAGTGCTCCATCAGCAGGATTGATGCCACAGCTGTGTGCACAGGCCGGGGCACACCAAGGTGATGTCCTGCATGACGTAGCCTGGGCAACTGACAAAGACAACGACAGGAGGGTGCTCCATGCTGGGTGCCCAGAACCCCTGGGGTCTGGACGATCGTCTGAAATGTGGTTCCGGGGTCACCATGACTTGACAGCACCTGGCTTAGGTATTTCCGCTCAGGGGGATCAGAGCGTTCCTGGGCAAATCCCACTGTTTCCCCTTCCCTTCTCTGTGAGCGTTGTGAAGCCCCTCTTGTATTTGCCAGCTCCCATCTGGCTTCCTTCACTCAACAGTGTGTGTTCGTGGCCCCTCTGGGTGCCAGCCAGTGTCACGGTACCACCTTGCCCTGTGGCTGAGCCCCTGTGTTTCCCTGCATCCGGCATGGGACGGGCACGCCCTATATGCCCCTTGGTGCCTGGTAGTGAATGGGCCAGTAAAACCAAACAAGGTGCCACCAGAGCACCCGACTCACGGTGACCCACAGTAGACTGTGCTCCAGTGGGTCTCGAATGACTGCCTTTCTCCCAGGCACCTCTGGGTAAACCCCTGGCTTGGCTGCTGAGCCCACGAAGTGCTGGCACAGCCCGGGGATAAAGGGACAGCATGCGGATCAGAAAGGCCAGCACCTGCATTAGGCTGCCTGGACACCCCCCCACCCCCTTTCTGGCCTCCCCTTCTGCTAGCGAGGCCATTGATGTGATGTCTGCGTTGGGGACAGATGCAGGACACATGACTCACTGCTGTCAAGTCCATGCTGGCTCACAGTGATCTGACAGGACAGCGCAGAACCGCCCCGGGGTGGGCGCTGGGGCTGTGTGTGTCTGAGATGGTATAGCCTCTTTCCGGGAGCAGAGAGCCCCACCTTTCTCTCGAGATGAGACACATACACACTGTGAATTGACAAAATACACCAGAGCCTGCCAAAGCCAGGCTCTTGCTCTTTGCTTCCCCACCTCGCTTTCTGTAGCGCCTGCCGGAGAGCTCTCTGGGACCAGGTGACACCCACGCCCCTTTGGCCACCACGAGGCCAGGCCATCATGCCTCAGGCTTCACTGACCTATTCCAACAGGGCAGCTCAGCCCAAACCGGAGCTGCACGGCAGGGGTAGGAGGTGAATGTGCACATGGGGAAGGGAAATGAGGGAAACCCATGCCCACCTCTTCTTACAGCCAGGCAGGCACAAGCAAGTGTCCCGGCCCACCACTGAGCGCCTTCCTGGTCCCCTGCACTCGGCCTGTGGTTTCTAGTCAGCTCCTCTGGGGCAGCTTGGTTGGTGTTTTGTGATTCCAAAGAGTCCGGAGGTCTGGTGGCATAGTGGTGACACATTGGGCAGCTAACTGCGAGGTCAGCAGTTTGAAACCACCAGCCGGTCCGAGGGAGAAAGGTGAAGCTTTTGACTCCTGTGAAGACTTGCGGCCTCAGGTTTCGGTCACCCACAGAGGCAGTTCTACCTGGTGCTACGGGGTCGCAATGAGTCTGTCTGTCTCCGTGGCAGGAGGCGTCTCTAGAATGGGAATGATCTTGCACAAAAGGTAAACCACGTGCTTGGAAGTCTGGATTTCCCCTTGTTGATAGCCCCTCACCCCACCCCCCAGTGATAGTACCACTCACTCATAGTCACTCGCCGTCTCCTGGTGTTGGTCCCAGAGGGTCAAGGCTACCCTAGGTCCTTCTTCCTGTGGACCAGCTGCATGGGCAGCCACTGGCCTGTTTCTCCTGTGCACCCAAAGAACCTTTATACAAGTTTGTCCACAAACTTAGGGCAGCCTGGACTTTCCTGTCCTGGGCAGTGCTGAGGGGAGGCAGGCAGAGGACCTGGGGGCTGCCTCCTCAGGCTCTGATGGCCAGCACTGGTGCCGAGGCAGGGAACCTGGCTAGACCTGGGGCCTGAGGCCCTTTCCTGCCTCATCTGGCCCCGGGACGCACTCCCTGAGGACCAGGCTCAGACTCGTTACACACCGGCCCACGTCACCACTTCCCATCCTTAGGAGCCTGGCCTTCCTCCTCACGGAGAGCGGCAGCCGAGCCCTGTGCCTCCCACACTCAGACACCATGGAGGAAGCCCCAGCTCATTCTGTTTTGTGTTTTGCGTGAACTGGCGGTAGTAGATGTTGGTCTGGGGCTACATGTTTGAAGCCAGCAGGCTAGGCCAACCTATCGCAGGAAGGCGCTATAGACAATGAGTTTGTTTTCTCTCACCTGGCAGAGGGGCATTGCCCAAACTGATATGGCTGCCCTGCCTCCGTGTCCCCAAGGATCCCAAAGCTGGCTTTCTCCTGATCCCCTTCAGTCCCGGCCATGTAAAACCACCGGGACACCACACCAAGCCCCCGGGGCGGGGGTATGGAAATCCAAAGGACAGGACCCATTGTGGGTAAGGATGCGGAGAAAGAAGCACAGCAGCCCTGGGCATAAAGCTTACACCATGTGAGCTACCACGTGATCCTGCCTTCCCGCCCATTCCTCTGTGGACACCCCAGGAGGGGAGACAAGAGGGCCACGCAAACACATGCACAGAAATGCTCACAACAGCACTATTCATGAGGGAACAGCTCCGCGGACTGTCCGATGGGAGAGTCACAATGAGGTCGATCCATACAAAGGAACATTCCCACGGCCACCGAGTCCACTCCAGCTCAGAGCCACTCTCCAGAGGTGCCTGAAGGCCTGCTGATGTTTTAGGAGGGCAGACAGCCTCACTTTTCTTCCACGGAGCGGCTGGTGGGTTTGAACCCCTGATCTTGCAGTGGGAAGTCCGGCACTGACCCAGGCACCACCAGGGCTCCTCACAGCAATAGCCTTCACTGATGCAAAGGGAAGAAGCCTGCTCCGCGGGACACGGGTGGGCCAAAGGCTATGCGAAGCCAGCCCCAAGGGCTACGTCATTCACAGTTTGATCGGCAAGACCTAGCCAAGAAATACGACCTATGGACACAGGACGTGGGCGGAGGTGGTCAAGAGCTGTGTGAGGGAGGGGGCTAGGAGTGACTGCCCATGGTTCCCATTTGCTTCGGGTGGGGTGGGGAATGAAAATGTTCTCAGATGATCTCAGGTGGTGTTTGCTAACCCCAGCGAGCAACACTGCAAGAAAGGCCGTCAACCTTTGCCGTTTGATTTGGTCCGGCTCACAGGCCCTGGGACAGAGGGGGGCCCGACTGCCCCGCGGGGTTTCCCAGGCTGTCATCTTCAGGGGCGCAGACTGCCACACCCCTCTCCCCAGCATACCCGAGCCCCTTGCTTCTGGTACAGCCCTGGGCTTAACCTCTGTCCTGAGCACCTTCACTCTCTCCAGGAACTTGGCCCCAGCTGAGCTTTGGAGTAACGCTTGCTTCCGTGACCTAGAGCCTGCCGTAAGTGTTGGGTGAGGCACAGGGGCCCCTGGGATGTGATCGGGGTGCCCCTTGAAGTCACAGAGTCCAGGATCCCTCCTGTCTCTACGGCACAGGCCCTCAACCCACAGAGCAGTTGCTTACTGCTCATCAAGGGCCTCTGGGGCGGACATTCAGTGGAACTCTCCATGTGTCAGTTCTGGGGGTTGAGGGGTGTCCGTGGCTGCGGGAGCTGGGGCCGGGGGCTCGAAGCTAGCACAGGTGCTTACCATTCCAGCTGAGAAGTGCAGGAAGGGAACCTCAGCCGCAGCTGACGCAGCGTTCTGTGCTCTAGGGTCCAAAGTCCACGCTTGCTGTGGGCTTGCTGGTGAGGGCAGTGCACGCAGGGCGTGGCTTTCGTGCCTCTGGTCTGAGGGTGCAGCTACTGCGGGTGAGGTTTCGAGCCCGAGTCCCCGCCTCTGGCTGCACACATGGATTCCTTGATGTCACACTTGTCCTTGGGGGAGTGGGCGGCATGGGAGGGGGTGGACGTACGTGCGTAGATGAGCATGCACAGAGCCTGGTAGAATCGCAATACCCCGTCAAATACACACACACACACACACACACACACACATCAATTTCCTGAGTGCAAAACATGCCCCAATCATCCAATCATTACACACACACACACACACACACACA
>NW_022111357.1:42300131-42332575 GCF_000313985.2 Echinops telfairi
ACACACACACACACACACACACACAGAGGAGTGAATAACTGCTGGGCGAGGAAACCGGTTCATACAAACTGGCAACGGGTGATTAGGGTCTGGGACATTGGTAGCCACAATACCATGTGTCCCGCCCACGGTAGAGATGAGGGGGATGGGCCGGCGCGCGGGGCGGGGGTGGGGTGGTGGCGGCGGTGGTGGTGTGGTCCAGCCTGCTCACCCAGCATGCGACTTCATCTCCAGGGTGGGCAAGCAAGTTTAAGATGCAGGAAAGCCTGGAAGCGGCGAGGGGAAATGCAAAGAAAAACAAATTTCTTTTTGCTCAAGTGCAATCGAGAAGCACGCATGCACATCCTCTCCCACATGATGCCCGGGGACCCCCGGAGCCACACAGCCAGGAAGCCAGGAGCCTCTGCTGGGGGTGGATGGTGTCCAGAGGGCAATGACCTCACACATGTGTGTTTGGGGGGGAGGGGGTTGGAGCTCACCCAGAGCCTGGTTCTGCGGAGAACTTTTGCTCTCCGAGTGACACCAGTGGGCTGTGGACTTGTCCCTTGTGAGGACCACCTATTGGGCAGAGAGCTCCGTCTCAGACGGTGCAGTTGAAATGGGCCACAACAAACCACGTGTGCCCATCCACACGAGCCCTGTAGATGAAAGAAATCCTGGTGGCATCGTGAGTCCGGGGTTGGTAGCTTGAAACCAACAACAGCCGCTCCTCAGGAGAAAGAGGAGGCTTTCTACTCCAGTAAAGAGTTAGCGTCTCGGAAACTCACAACTTCTGTGAAGGGTCAGCATCTTGGAAACTCAGAGGGGCAGTTCTATCCTGCCCTACAGGGGTGCTAGGGTCAGAATTAACTCTATGACAGTGAGGCTTTTTGTTTGTTTGATTTTGCGGTGCTGTGGGCTAACATGAGCCTGCTAACCACAAGGTTGGAAGTTCAAAGCCACCAGCTGCGCTGAGGGAGGAAGATGAGGCTGGGTGCACTGAGCCAGGCAAGATTTACAGTCTGGGAAACCCTATGAGTCAAAATTGACTTGAGGTCCATGGGTTTGGTAGGGGTTTTTTGGGATGGAGAAACGGTCCTGCCCCCTGCCCTGGGCAGGTGATGGCTGCTCACGTGATGTAGCCTCTTCTGTTCCTCCACCGAGCGGGCTCCCCAGGACTCCTCAGGACCAGACCCCTTCACCTTTCTCTCCCGGTCCGTTCTATTAAGTCAGTGGTTCTCAACCTGTGGGTCATGACCCCTTTGGGGGTTGAATTACCCTTTCACAGGGGTCGCCTGTGGAAGCACGTATTTCTGATGGTCTCAGGAACTGAGACACCGCTCCTCTCTCCGTCTCCAGGCGGGGCTGCCCACACGCAGATACGCCCACAGACGAGCACCCAGCGTGACGACTGTTACCCATGCTACACCATGCCTCAAGACAACGTTTCATTTATTTGTCATTAGCCATGTATAGTTCACAATATGTAATCACACACTGTTTTTGCGACCCATCACTATGCTTTCATGATGTTTAATTTGTAACAACAAGCATACATCCTGCCTATCAGCTATGTACATGAAGATTCATAACAGTAGCAAAATGACAGTGATGAAGTAGCAACGGCAAGAATGTGACGGTTGGGGGTCCCCACCACATGAGGAACTCTATTAAGGGCCGTGACATTAGGAAGGTGGTCCCGGGCTTCTGAACGGCTCTGGGCCACCAAACCTTCTGTGGGATGGAATGCTCCAGGCCTGCCCACTACGCCAACGCTGCAGGCAGCAATGGGCTCCAGCATGGGGGCCATTGTGAGGCTGGTGTGGGACCGGGCAGGGCTTCGTTCTGTGGGGTGGAGGGTCACTATGGGTGGAGACGGACCGGATGGCACCTGACAACAACTGCCACAGAAACGTGGTCGCCGAGCCCGTGAAGGGTGGCGAACATGCTGGGACCCTGGATGCTGGGTTCCCTTTGCTGTGTGGCAGCTCCTAGCTGCTCTCGAGCTGGCCCACCGCCCCCGTGCGCCCCCGCACAGCAGGGTGGCACCGACCCGGCCCTGCACCGGCACCGTCGTCGGTTTCCACAGGGTCTGCTCTCCTGTCCAGCGCTCACTAGCTGGTTTGGGGAAGCAGAGAGACAGCCCTCCGTTGCTCATACCCGCCCCCCGCCCCCACCGCAAGGAAATCCTTCTGTTAGGGGCTGCGTGCTTCCAAAGAGGCGGCCAGGCGTTAGAAAGGAACCTGCAACTGAGTTCAGCCAGTGCAGCCCTCTGACCATAGCACCTATGCATCGTGTGTGTGTGTGTGTGTGTGTGTGTGGTGTTAGAGAAATGGGACAGGATATTGGCTCCCAGTCAGGGTGCAGTATCGCATCGATGAAACATACAACTTTCCTCTAGTTCTTTAATGCTCCCCCCGCCCCACTATCATGACCTCAGTTCTACCTTACAAATCCCGCTAGACCAGAGCATGTACGCTGCTACAGATAAGAGCTTGCAACACAGGGAATCCAGGACAGATAACCCCCTCAGGGCCAATATTGAGAGTAGCAATACCAGGAGGGTAAAGGAAAGGTGGGGGGAGAAAGGGAGAACCAATCACAATAATCTATCTATAACCCCCTCCCAGGGGGATGAACAACAGAAAAGTGGGTGAAGGGAGACAGTGGTTGGTGTAAGACATGAAAAAAATTATAAATTATCAAGAGTGAATGAGGGAGGGAGAATGGGGGAGGGGGAAAAAGCTGATACCAAGGGCTCAAGTAGAAAGAAAATGCTTTGAAAATGGTGATGGCAACATATATACAAATGTGCTTGACACAATGGATGGATGGATGGACTGCGATAAGAGTTATAAGAGCTCCCAATAAAATGATTAAAAAAATAAAGGTATTGGCGCCAAACTGTCTACTCCTTCATGGGACAATGAGCTCTGTAAACACAACAGTAGCAACACCAACAACAAACCCCCTTCTGTCAGGCCGGCTGCCACCCTTGGATGCCCTCAGGATCCGAGCGGGCCTGAGCTCTGCTGGGCTTTCCTGACTAGCCTTTCAGGTGCCGTGTACCGGGACTTTCTTCTGAGGTGCATCAGGTGCCCCTGAGCCTCTGATGGACCTCGTAGCAGTCCAGTGTGCTGTTTGCACATCCAGGGGCTCTGAGGCTCTGAAAGTATCTGAGATACCTTCTCTGTCACACACACCCCCCACCCCCCGCAACCTCCTCCCCGAGACTAGAATTTGTACACATCCAAATTCTTGACATGGCCCAAACACACAGGTTGTTAAAGCCCACTTAGAACCAGCCAGCCTGCTTTACACGTCCAGCAAAATGTGACCCCCCCCACCCCTGCCAAGCCAGCTCTGCTCATCTCCCCAGAAACCAAACCCATTGTCATCAAGTCCACCCAGTAGGTCAGAGAAGGACTGCTCCTCTGGGTTCTGAGACGGTCAGTCATTCGTGTCTGAGGAGAAAGGCTCTACTTTCTCCCACGGGTGACTGGCCGTTTTGAACCGCCCACCTGGCAGTTAGCAGTGCCATGCATAACCCTGATGCCACCGGGGCTCCCCAGATGAGACAACACCCTGCCGTTAGGAGGTCCCAGCTGTGTCTGCTCCTAGGAGCTCTCTGGTGGAGGGGTCCCCCATCTTCCCCCAGGAGACATCCCCAAGACCCACCCAGCCCACCTCCCTCCCCTTCTTCCCAGAGAGTTTTCCTGCCCTCCCGACTGCTGGCGGCCCTCTGGACCCTTGGCCTCCACCTCCCACTGCAGGGACGTGGCACGGCGCGTATGGGGTCCGTGGGTGGCCCCAGCACACTCCTGTGTGAGACACTGAGATCTCGGGGGCATTTGGCTGCTGTGTGCTGTCAAGTCCTTTCCAACTCGAGGCTACCGTGGAGGCCGGAGTGGACCCTCCCCTTAGGGTTCCAGGGTTGTGAGCTTTCTGCAAGTAGCCACCCCCTCCTTCTCCCACAGAGCAACGGAAGGTGCAGCCACTAACCTGTCAGCACCGAGCACCTCACCACCGGGCTCCCAGGAGCTCCCTTCCTGGCCGTATCTCCCCTTGCCATCCCCCCACCCCCCAGTCCGCTCACACCCATCCCTGGAAGCGCCCTGACACACTCACTCTCCCCAAGAGTGGGCCTGGTGTGCACAGAGCCACAGCCACGGTGCAGAGTGGGCAGGGCAGAGGCGCCCACGGGGCTCCAGAGGTCAGGGCGGGGCTGGAAGGAGTGGGTGGAGCAAGGCCAGTGTGGGCACACACAGCAGCACACAGCTGACCCCAGTGCTTTTTCCTTTGAAAGAAACCTACAGACGCGCCCCAAGCAATGCAGGGAACGACGCCCCTAGAAAGAGAAACGGGCCGGCCGGCCCTTCTCCCATCTGAGCTGCTGCCCTTGCGCCTGTCCCTCCCCCAGCCTCCCTGAAGACCTCCCACAACATTTCCATTTCCGTGCCCAGGGGACACCACCCCCTCCAGCCGCAGGCAGGGTCACCTCTGCAGGGAGCTGCTCTGACCCCTGCCTGGCACCTCTCCTCTTCGGCATATAAAGTGAGGAGATGGGTGCTCCATCATTTTTTACGGTCCCTTTTTGGCCTCCACTCCATTACAGACCCTTGGGAGGCTAGGCTGTTTCAGGGACCTATTTCCATCCCCTCCTTCATGGAGCCTGGTAGTCTGCATAACTGGGGCTGGGTAAACATTTGTGGGGGGTGGATGGGTGGATGTGCATGATCAGGTCTCTTGACTGGGCCCCATGGGCTGTCCTAGGGAAAGTTCAGTCCTCCTGGTCCCTCAAGGCTGTTGGCTGCTGTGTAGACAGCAGTGACTCCCGTAACTCTCTTCTACCTTGGACTTGGGTTCCAGTGTTCCTGCAGATGGGAAGACGGGTCAATGGCCACTCAATGGAGTGGCTGTGTCTGCACCGAGAGCCACCATGGAGATACCAGGCAAGCCGGGGGATGGTTCTCACCAATGACCCCTCCACCACAGCCCAGTGGCCATGATTCATTGAAGGCATATCTTTGTGACTTTGTTGTCATTGTGGAGAATATACACAGCAACCCAACCCAACCCAACCCAACCCAACCCAACCCAACCCTCTGCCATCAAGTGGATTCTGACTCATTGGCACCCTCGAGGGCAGAGCAGAAGACAACGACACTCAGCCACTTGATGTTGGTCCGTGTGCCAGGAGCACCTCAGACTTTCAAATCCATTCTCACCCTCCCCAGAGAACATCAACTCACCCTCTGGTCCCCCACCCCCCCCAAGGCTCTTATCTGGTCTTTCGAGTGACTGTTGTTAATTTGACCTGGAACAGAGAGTTCTTCAGAAAGCACCACGTGCAAAGGCAGACATGTTTTCCTATTAAGTTAAGCTATTGTTGGATTTCTATTAAAACCCGGTTACAGCAGGACACGGATAGGGTGCGGCCAGAATGCAAGCTGGAGTCGGAAGAGGACACGGGGGTCAAGGGGTCTCGCTGCCGACGTCAGACGGATCTTGGCTGAAAGGAGAGAACACAAGAAAGACGCTTCCCTGTGGTTTCAGTCCCTAAGCAAAGGCATTCGACTGCGTGACCCCTAACACACCAGCGATGGCATTTTGAAGAATGGGAATTCCAGAACACTTCACTGGGTCCCCGCGAACCTGTGCTCAGACCAAGAGGCAGTCCTTCTGCCGGAACCAGAGGAAAGTGCATGGGTTCTAAGAAGGATGTGTGTCAGGGAGGGGGGACCCTTTCACCATGTGTATTCAATCTGTGTGCCGAGCAAACGATGCAAGGAGCTGGACCACAGGGAGATGAACATGGCGTCCAAATGGGAGGAAGACGCATGAGCCGCCTGTGACATGCAGATAGCACAACCTGGCTTCCCGAAAGTGACAGGGCCTTGAAGCCCCGATGAAGGTCACAACGACATGCAGCCCTCGGTCTGGATTCCACCTGGCCACAAAGAAAACCACTGTCCTCACAGGTGGAATGGCTGGGCTCATCACGATGGACGGAGCAGACACAGGCGCTGCCCAGGGCTCAGTTCTGCCGGGATCTACCCCCTGCACCCAGGAAAGCAGTCGTGGAGCAATCAAATGGCCTCTCACAGGGAGCAGCGCCGGTGCCCAAGACTTCTGCGTAAGTGTTCAGAAGCAAGGGTGCTGCTTTGAGGCCGAGGGTGCACCTGACCTTGGCCAGTTTGCTTTCCGTGGATCGATAAGACACGTGGAAAGCTGGACCACGCATAAGGAGAACCAAAGATGAAGTTCTGCTTTGGAACCGTGGTGCTGACAAAGAACACGAACGGCCACCAGAATGAACAATCCACCTGGGAAGGGTCGTAGAGTTCCTGGGACACACAAGCACAAGGGGAGAACCTGGGGGAAATGACGTGCAAAGAGGTACCACCAGAGTGTGCCTCAAAAGTGATGGTGGCGACACTCTGCTGTCTCATTATCGACAGAGACCAGTCCCTGGGGAGGAGACGGCACCAAAGAACAGCTGTTTTTCAAAAGACTTCAGGAGATATTTCTTATTTAAGGTTTAAAGATTGATGCTCTCAGAGCAAGACTTACAGGGGTTCGTCTAACCTTCATGCTTCCAGATCATCAGGAGTTCATGATCATTTGAAATTCTGTTTGGAATTTTCCCTCCTTTTGATGAGGCTTCTGTGTTAGTCTGGGTTGACTAGAGAAACAAATTCAGAAACACCCCTATGTGTATAAGAAAGAGCTTTCTATAAAAGAGCTATTGTATATTGAGAAAACACCCCAACCCAGTCCAGATCAAGTCCGTAAGTCTGATATTAGCCCATATGACCGATACCAGTCTATACATTCCTCTTCAGATTCACACAACACATGCAATGATGCAGAATGCAGGAAGACCACAGGCCAGTGGGTGGAAAGTCTCGTGGATCCAGTGGGGGTGGAAGCATCTCAGCACTGGTGTGGGTCTCCACGTGGCTCCTTCAGCTCCAAGGCTCTGGCTCCATCAGCTTAGCTTCATGTGGCTTGTCAACAAGAATGTCTCACAGGGAGAGAGTATGTGCCTGGCCTCCAGAGAGCCGTTTATCTCAGTTGTGCCTCCAAATGAGGTCATCAAGCTGCAACCTGATTAACAAACTAAACTCCACCGGTTTGCTCTGAATAGTCTCGAGTTGACACCACATGATGTGACCGCCACAGCTTCTTCTGTGGAACCTTTGGTCAGCATGCTCAGTGATGGTAGCCAGGCATCGTCCGAGTCTTCTGGTCTCGTGGCAAAGGAAGCCGCTGTTCACAGAGGCCATTAGCCACACCGTCCATATCCTGCTCCCATTCCAACATTCCTTCTTCCTCTGTTGCTCCAGGCAAAGAGGGCCCAACTGTTGTTGTCTTGGATTTTGGACTGCAAGTTTTTAAGACTCCAGACACTGTACATCAAACTAGGAGGTAGACAGAGCCACACGCATGAGGCAATTAACTAGGCTGTCCCATGACACCACGACCCTAAACCTCCACCCCAAGAAACGAAATCCTTTGAGGTTTTTGGTTGTATATAATCAGCCATAACAGCTACTCTTCTATTTATTTATCAAGGTGGTATTTCTATCACAGTTAAATCCACCCCCCAACTCCCCCCACTTCCTGCCTCTGGTCACCACTAATAAACTCTGCTCTCTAAACATTTATTTTTAATCATCTCTATATAATTAAGGTCAGATGATAGTTGTCCATTTGTGGCGGACTGATTTCACTCAGCATGGCTTCCAGCTCCACCCATAGTGTGCACGTAACTGGTGGTGTAGAAGGTTACCTGCTGGGTGAACGATGGCCAGGTTAACCATTCAAACCCACCAGAGTCCCAGAAACCCAAAGGGGCACTTCTCCCCTGCCCTAGGGGGGTGCTATGCGGGAATTGGCTCAATGTCAGTGAGTTGGGATTGGGTTTCAGGTATCCAGACCTCCTTTCTCCTACAGCCTGAGAACGTGCCCTTGTATTTATCCAGATGTTCATCTGGCATTGGATATTGAGTAGTAATGTAGTAGATATTTTAGTAGAAATTTTTACTATTTTTTTAAAAATTGGGGAGCCCTGGGTGTTTCAAATGGTTAAGCGCTTGACCACCCATGGAAGGGATGGAGAGGTAAACTCACTCAGAGGTACCCCTGAAGACCGCCTGCCAATCTACTTCCGGTCCCTCTCTGCACAGAGAGGGCTCCAGGAGGCAGACCCAAGACCACCACAACTAACAACACCGACAGATTACACAGGGCATACGATTGGCCAGCCCCGTGGTGGCACCTTAGAAGGCTGCTCACAAACTTTGCAGACCCCAGTAGCTGCTCGTCAAAGTCGGCTATAGGATATGTTATCTTTATGGACTATAGTATGCCCACTGACCTTGATATTCCACTTGACTATAGTCCTGGGCCCCAGGCCCACCAGCTCATTTCCTCAAGGAGGCTTTAAGGGAGGACTGTCTCAGGAATGTTTCTAACTTTGTCCCCACCCCACCCCACCTGCCACCTTTGTGCTCCGCCGTATTTCATGGATTTATTATTTGCAGTAAAAGTACACCTTTACTCTGTCAGATTTCCTCTGTCCACTCTCTATAGTCACAGGTACCCTCTCCACTCTCCCACACCGGTTTGGGCGGCTGGTGTATCTATCCAAGTCTCTATGAGTGGACCTGGGACTGAACTCACCCCCGTGGCTCCATCTTCAGCCAAACACAGGCAAACCATCACAATTCCGTGGTCACACAACTCACAGCCATCAACCACCGATGATCCACAGGGCAGCCACGGGCCCCAGGACAGAGCCCAGGGGTTAAGGTAGGAGGAGCCACGGAAACAGGACACACAGGCAGAAGTAGGAGAGGTGCTGGGACGTGGAGCAGGTGGGCGGCGTTGCAGTCAAAGGTGTCTGAGCTGCTGAAGGTGGGATGGGGAGCTGCCGGGGAAAACTTCACCTCATCCCAGACAAATGGTGTTTCAAAACATTGCCATTTTAGCCATTTGTTAAGAGCACAATTAAGTGGCCTTAATCGTGCCCGTTATGTACAGTGCAACCTTCACCACCATCTCTTTTCTGAAACTTTCTCACGACCCTGAAGAGAAACTCAGTCCTGTAAGCCCTGCCTCCTGTGGAAGTTACATCATCTCCTGTCAACTTGCGAAGGGGTGGGCAGTCTAGCCTGTCAATCAAGCCTCATCTTGATGGCCTCAGTTGGAGGCACGAAAGAGATACATAGCTCACTGGAGGCCAGACACACACTCTGCTTCATCTTCCTCCCTGCTGAAGAGACACACGGAGCTCTGCTGATGGATCCAGAGCCCTGGAGCTGGAGGAGCCACGTGGAGACCCACGGCAGTGCTGAGATGCTTGCACCACCACTGGATCCACAAGACTTTCCACCCATTGGCCTGTGATCTTCCTTCATTTAGCGTCATTGCATGCATGTGTTTCATGAGTCTGAAGAGGATTTTATAGATTGGTATTGGACATATGAGCTAATATTGGACTTGCGGACTTTATCTGGACTGGGCTGGGATGTTTTCTTAATGTACAATTGCTCTTTGATAAAAAATTATCTCTTACACACACACACACACACACACACACACACACACACACACACGAGTCTCCCTGGATTTGTTTCTCTAGTCTACCCAGACAAACACACCTCCCATGGCCCCTCTCCTCAGCCCCTGATGAGTCTAACCCACTTTCCCTCCTTGGCCATTCGCCTTCTGCAGAGAAGGAGAGCGTACACATTTGTGCTTCTGTATCCAGTTAATGTCACACAGTGCTGTGCTCACGGTTCATCCATGTCAGAGTGTGTGTGGGGACCTCATTGCCCATCACGGATGCGTCCCACCCATGGCATCAGATGGCTGGACCCCCTTGTCTGCTGTCCCTTGGCTGCTTGGGCCTTTGGGCGATTGTGAGTGAGGCTGTTCTGCACATGGTACCTGCAGGCTCTGTCTGGGCTTGGCTGGAAGCAGCTGGGTGGCGCTGTGCTTGGGTGTGGAGACAGCCCCCTCCCCTGTTCAGGGAGCTCTCCTCAAAGCAGGACGGATGCAGTGCTGCATTAGCATGCCCTCCAGCTCCTCCAGGGAATGGGGATGCTCCGCCCTGGCATTTCTGATTGGGTTATGGAGGTCGGGCACAACTTCCAGGCTTTCCTGTGAGGGTCAGGGCTCGGTGACACCCCATCTCAGCACAGCCCCCTCGAGAGGACCTAAGGACCCCTGCCTTAGAGGGACTCCTGGTGCCCCCAGTCTTCGGCTTTCTGGGAAGCATTTGGAGAGAAAAAGCCCCTGACTCTCCGAACCCCATCCGTGGACATTCCTGCAGACCAGACACAGGCACAATGGCTGAGCCGCAGAGTCCGGCTTGGGAAGCTGCATGTGTCTGCTGGGGGCTGGGGGTGGGGTGGGGATGGTCAGAGGGCACCACCTGGCTGCCATTGGCCCCAGGGGTCAGTGAAGGGGTTCTTTGTTCATTGCACACCTGCACTGAAGTCAAGCTTCCCACTGCCCCTCCTGGGGCACCCCTCCCCCCTGGGGGTCAGCGAGACCTGAGAAGGGGGTGAGGTCAGCATGAGGTCCTTGTGTGTGTGTGTGTGTGTGTGGTTACCCTGTCCATCCCATCCCCTTTTCTCAGGGCCCCCTTCCATCACAGGGTGGGAAACTGAGGCCAAGAGAGTGGATGTCCACAGTCCAGCTCTCTGGGCCCCTGTATGGTGGCCTATCTGGGGTTGGGGGTGTAACCATTAGTTAGCACCCCCTGCAAGCCACAGCATCCTCTGCAGACACACGGGCCACTGCTGTCCCTTGGCTGTTAGCTCGAGATGGGGGTCCCCTGCGGGTGGCTTAAAAACAACTTCTCTTGCCTTCCCTGCCCCCTACACCCTCAGCTACTCAGCACCCCCAGCTACTTCCATCCCTATGCATTGACCTATTCTAGAACATTCCGCTAAGAGAGGTCTGCAGCCTTTCTCTGGGCCTGGTTCCTTCACCCAGCATCAGCCTTTCAAGGTCCCCCACTTCAGGACCTCCTTTCTCTTCAGGGCTGAGCAATGTCCTGTTGTGTGAATCAAACACAATCTGTCTGGTAGGCACATGGGCAAGCCCCACCTTTGGTGAAGGGTGGTGCACCTGTCCCTCTTGGGACAAGTCCTGCAGGGAGCAGTGGTGTGCCTGCTTCCCTGGGAGCACCTGCCTCCAGGGCTTTGAGCATGGACCTGGGCAGGGACCGCCAGGCCGAATGGTAGTGCTCTGTTTAACCTCCGGAACAGGTCTCCTTTCTATTCCCACCAGCAGTGTGCAAGGGTTTGGAATTCTCTACCTCCTTCAAAAGACCAGTCTGTGGCCTGGAGGTGGCGGGGGAGTGCCTCAAACAGGGCCACCCTGGGGTACAGGGATGAAGGGCCAGAACCCGGCACACCCGTGGGGAGGTAGGGTAGGGATGGAGGTGTGGGTGGACAGCCGCAATGCTGACAGACCGCGAGTCTGCTCTGCCCTGGCCACCTCTGGGTGGGGAGGTGAAAGCAGGGGGTTGCTCTGGTGTGTGGGTGCGATCCCAAGTTTCTCTTGCCCAAAGGAAGACCAGTGGTGGCCCTGCCTGAGACGGGGACACAGTTTGGTGTGAGGTTGATCTGCCAAGTGCCAGGTTGGTCTGACTCGGGGGTCGGGGGGTTGGGGGGTGTTTCATTAAGAAGAGAGGCCACCACGGAACAGCATGGCCGGGGCAGCTCTGGTCAAGGTGGGCAGCAGGCCCAGGACTTGGCTCATGGTGACTCCTGGCCTGGACACTCTCCCAAGAAGGAGAAGGAGCTGCCAGGCGGTGCATGGCAGGGTGGTGGGGGGGATGAGCTGGGGGCGCTGACCCTAAGGCGGCATGTTGGCTGATAAAACAGCGTTCCTGTGGGGCCCCTCTCCACCTTGATCCTGCAGCTATGATCGGATGGAATACCCCACATTGTAGGGTGAGGACTCCCAGAAATGCTTCTGAGACAAGAAGGTGTGGGGTGGAGAGAGGGGACCACCACTGGGAAGGGGTAGCCACTTGGAGGGGATCCCCTCACCGGGCGGGATGCCCCCATCCCAGGGTACTGCCTGGCCAGGCTCCGTCCCACTGTTTATCCTGTGAGCTGCTGCCTGGAACCTTTACCCTCCTGTGGCTGAGGCTCTTGGGGCACCCTGGACACCCCTGGTCCCGGGGCTGCAGGGAGCTGTGGGACGCGACGTCCCAGAGCCTACGGAATAGACACATGCTCTTGAGCACCTGCTCAGGGCTTGGCTGGCGCTGCAGGCAGGGCCCTTCAGCTGCTCCAATCTCAGCTCCCCCCACCCTCCTCCCCCGACCCCAGGGGCCCGACGTGATGCCACTTTCCTGAAGGGCGGCATTAATCAGGGACGGCGAGAAGCCACTAGAAGCAAGGAGCCCGCCACCGCCAAGCCCCGACCCGCGAGCCGCGAGCATCCCACACAAACAGCCACGCAGGCCTCGTCCATAAATCCCACTCAACAAGCCCTTCACCGTGAAATACCCTACTATTTAAGCGAGACAGCCACTTACTCAAAACAAATACTGTTTGCGAGTTGCGCTCAGCCGCGTTCCCCCATGATCATCCGTCGCCGGCCCTGGTGCTTTAATCTCGCTATTTATGAAACAATAATGGAATTCTATTTAACGGCAGTGCCCGAGTTCGCCGCCTCTGATAAGTTTGCGTTCCAACTTTGCCCCCGGCGATCGGCTCCTTCCCATTACAGGCTTGTCCCGGTTCACAGATGGATGGATCGCAGTGCAGACAGCAATACAACCTTTACCCACACATGATTATCAAAACGGTGTCTGTGTCGGATCCAACGGTTCCTTCCATTCCCCGCTGCCGCCGAGGTGCAGGGGCTCAGGGGCTCGAGAGGGATTTGCAAATACTGACGCTGATTACCATAACCCGGACCCCCACCCAGAGGCCCATGCCGCCCCAGATGGGTCTCTCACAGGGAATGCCGCTGCCAGCTCGCTCTTGCTTTCTGGGAGGCTTCGTACAGGCTCCCCCAACATCCCTGCCTCCCCCAGACTGCTCCCCTCTCCCGGGGACTGGGACAGTGTGCGTGGAGCCATGGGCCAGATAGGTGATGGACGATGGCCCACATGATGCAGCTGCCCTGGGCCTCGTGAGGCAGACAAGCTCCCAAAGACTCCACACGGGGGCATTTCATCACCCTGGTCATTGTCGTCCAACTAACTGTGCCAACAGCCCGAGGTCATGCCCCAGCGCGGAGGAAAAGCCCTGCCCAGTTCCCGAGGTAGTCAGCACCCTGCTGCGGGCGCCGGGGACACCCTGAAGCTCTTCTGAAGCTGCTCTGTGGACTGATGCGTTTGTTCCAGACCCCCAGCCAGTGTGCCGACAGAGGGGGCTCCAGCCACAGCCTTGGGGGAGGGGGGGCTCCCTAAAGCTCGCTGCTATTGTTGCTGACCGCTGGCCTGCCTACTCCTTGCTTGGAGGGCCGGGGATGCGGTCAGGGTATTTGCCCCACTGTCACAAGTTGCTGGCCTCTGAGGCTGATTATTTCAGCCCCGGTGCCAACCCATCCCATGAGCACCTTCTCTTTATTTGTCGACCCCCGACATCCTCGCACACAGGGCCCTTCTCCAGTGTCGCGTCCTTCGTAACAGGTGTCCAAAGTCAGAAAGAGGAGGGCTCTCTACCTTGCTTCTGAGCAACCTGCCAGGAATCACCGTCACCCGCCCCAGCGTCCACAGGTGGCCCGGCAGTGACCCAGCGCCATCAGACCCTGTGTCTGTTCCTCTTAGGGGCTGGCAGAGTGTTCGTCTCTTCCTCTCCCCTCCCAACCCCACTTTTATCTGTCCCCAGACTGTGTGGTCAAGGGCACAGGTTACGGGTGTCATTCTTGCCAAGAGCGTCGGTTTTCAACACTCAGGGCACGCCGTCTCCCCTGGAGAGGGAGGCCGGGATGGGCCTGACGCGCTCAAGTGTGGCTTATCTCTCCGGCCGCTTTGTTTCTGCCGAGGGGGGGACACTGGGGACCAGAGGTGAGGGATCAAAGGCTCCCCACCAAAGGCTGAACGCAGCTCCGATTCCCAGGGTCTAAAAAGGAAGGGCTTTGGATGTGCCCAGGGTCCAGGGCTGGCTTGCTATCAGCCCCCTCCCACCCCCTCGCGCTGCCTCACCGGGTAATAATGGGAGTGTTGACTAACAGGACTTGAGGCCCTGCCACGGAGATTCCTCCCGGCTGTGCCATTGGACGACCGGACTCCACATGCTTCCCCCCTGGGGAAACCTGTCACAGGCTCAAGGTCACCAGCCCGACCTTGAGTTCAGGCCTGTGCTTGGGTCTAAGACTTCTACCACCAGGCTGCCTTCTCTGAAATCATCGCTAGGTGTTGGTCAAGACGCATGATCAGTAGGGGTCCCTGATGGCAGGAAACCCCAGGGGGCCTGTGGGTTTAGTGGCCTTAGTGGACAAGCATGCTCGGGGCGGCTGGAATGAAGACCACCAAGTGGGCAGCTTGTCGGAACAGGGATCTTGTCTCTCACAGTTCTGGAGGGTGGGCGTTCACATTCAAGAAGTCCGCAAGCCACGCGTGCCCCTTTCAGAGGGCACAGGAGAAAGTCCTGCCTGGTCTCCTCCAGCTCTGGGGGCCCGGGCTTTCCTTGGCTTGCAGCGGCATCACTCCAGTCTCCGCCCCTGTCTTCAAGTGGCCTCCTGACCCTTTCACTAAGGCGGCCACTCAGGTGGCCTTACGACTGCACATTTGTGAATGGCATCTTCAAAGACCCAATTTCCAAACAAGGCCATGTCCGCAGGTTGGGACTTCTGCATGCATTCTTTGTGGGGGAGAGGGGTGAATGTGTATACATATGGAGGAGTGGAGGGCACAGCTTGGGAGATGCTCTGGGCCGGGGGTGGGGTGGGGTGGGGGGGGCTTTCTGAATGTGTCCTAAGCCCTGGGAGGATTCAGAACTGGGACTCCCCTCTGTGCCGGGCCCAGTTGGCCTCACACTAGGTGCAGGATCACCTGGAGAGGAAGGGACTCCTGAGGGCTGGCCCACCTCAGGCTGCTGACTCAGCAGGGCTGGGGTGGGCTGAGTGGGAATATGCATTTCTCAAAAGTGATGTAGGCCTCCCCTCTGCCCCCCCCCCCATCCGCCCCCGGGTCCCACTGGGTGCCCCGTCCTTCTCAGATGTGAGTGAGGGTGGTTTCTGGGTACTTTTTAGTCCCAAGACCCTGCTAGTCTCTTACAGCTTCTGCAACAGAAAGACCGCTGTGGCCTTAAGGAACAGGGCATCCGTCCACTCTCTTCCAGTTCTAGAGGCTGTAAGTCTGAACTGGGTTATGACTGTGCTGACCCCTTCCTTGTGGTCTTGTCTTTTTGTCCTTGACCCAGGGATGATCTTCAATGGCGTCTGCTCCCCCATGTGTGCCTGTACTCTACACGCTTCTCCTTTGAAAGGGACGAGGGTTAAGACCCACCCTGCACTGCTTTGACCGATGATGAAAGATTATGGACTTGGCTGATAACTGAAGGGTCAGCGGTTCAGACCCACCAGCCACTCTGCAGGAGGCAGAGACGGCCATCTGCTCCACAAAGACGGACAGCCCCTGTCCTCTGGGCTAGCTAGCAATCGGGATGGACGCTGTGGCTCTGGGGTTTCATTATCGGTGATAACATTCAATTCTTAACAGGGATTAATTTAACTTCAACGCTGACGGGGGCCTGGCAAGGGTTATTCCTTGTGGGTGGGTGGTCTTCATGGGGGAGGGTGGGGGAGAGAGTGTCAACTGCCTGAATGACAAAGGCAGATGTGATCCACGCTCAAGGCCTCTCCCCCTTCAGGGCCTGCTGCCTTCCTTGGTCTCTCCTCCAATCTCCAGACCCTCCCTGCTGGGATGCCCATTTTGAAGAGGAAGAGACGGAGGCTTAGGGAGGTGAAGGCCCCCCAGGTGAAGGCAGATGGGGCTGGCACTGAGCCAGTGTCCTGGACTCCTTCTTATCTCTCTCTGTGGGGCGACAGAGGCCAGTAGGGGCCTGCCCCTCTCAGCTGCCCTTTGACATGATTTTCACTGGTGACCACAGCCCGAGGGACCCCTTTGAGCTCCTGGAGGGGGTGGGAGGGGTCCCGGTGGAGTGGCAGCTACCAAGGGCTGCCTCCCAAACCTGGCTTTGGAGTCAGGAGGCCACCTCGTTCCCACCCTGGCCCCGGACACCTAATGAGGCCCCGATGAATGATGGGCACAGGTTCTGCACGGCTAATTTCCGTAACTATCACTCTCTGAAAGATTGCTGGGGGGTTCAGGTCCCCGGCGTGCCCGGCCCGCCCAGACAGAGCTGCATTATGTGGTAGCCTGCGGGTGATGTATCCCATTTCAGGATCTCCCGGGGCCGTACGGGGGAGCCGTGCAGTGTCTAGCGGCTCTGGGCTCCTGTCTTGTGTTTCCTGCTCTGTATGTTGGGGCCTAGGTCTGCACTCCACTTCCGCCAGGCCTGGGTGGAGCCTGCACCTGCCCCAGGACCCTGTGCCCCAGCCAGTCCCGTGAGACCCCAGCCCAAGCGCATCCTCCTTGGGCCTCGGGGTCTTCATCTGCCGAATGGGCATCCTGAGAGGCCCTTGCTCAGTCTCCTAGCACAGTGGAAAGGGAGGACCTGGCTTGTCAGGCTGCACGAGGAGAACGGGAGAGGCTCTTATACCAGGGTGTCCGCCGGGCTGGTTCCATCTGCAGGTCTTGGGAAGAAGCCCGGCCGGCTGCTCACCCAGCTTCAGGTGGCTCCCCTCATCCTTGGCTTGTGGCCGGAGCATCATGTGTCATCCTTTTCTCTGCCTCTGTCTCTCCTCCTCTTTTATCAGGGACACAGCCATAGAGGATTGGGACCCAGTTCCTTTCACCGGTGATGTCCTCGAAGACCCTCCTTCCAAAGAGGGCCATGCTCACAGACCTGCACCTGTCTTTGTCTGGTACCGTGTGCCATCACAGCCCCCCTGCGAGGAAGACGGGGGTCAGCATAGGCAGGGGTCAGCACAGGTAGGGCTCAGAACCAGGCCGGTTACCAGGCATTCTCCTTTCCCCTGTCCTTTTCACCTCATGCCCTGCACAGGTCAGCCAGCTGCCCAGCATCTGGGCCCCCAGGCTAGACAGCACTGCCGCATCTCCAAACCCACATCCCGGGCTGCCGCTGGGAAACCACTGTGACGGTGCCACTCTCCACACCAGACTACGTCCGGCAGGAGCGCCAACATTGCGATGGCACTGCCCAGACCCCCAGACCCCAGCTCAGGACAAGTCTACAGGCCTCGCCCCTTCTCCTGCCTATCAGCACAACCCCCGGAAGGCCTGCCTTCCTCTCTGTCAACACCCAAGCTCCCCGAGGGCCGCCCTCTCTATGGAGGATCCCGGTTCCCAGCATGGCCTGGTTTCACCACATCTGTCTCCATCTGCCCTGCCTTCAGCCCCCAGCCCAGGTGTGTTCAGTGAGGTGAGTCAGGGAGCAACCCAGAAGCCACCCGTGCTCAGATGAGTGTGTTTGTGCACACACATGCGTGCAGGTGAATGCATGTGTACTGTGTTTGTGCACGCACGTGTGTGCAGGTGAATGCATGTGTACACCTGTGTAGACAAAGGGGCGGAGAGGAGCTGGGAGATACTTGCTCCCTCTGCAGGTGGGACCCAGCTGTGTGTACAGACACCACACACTCACACATGTGAATCTGTGAACAAACTTCTCTTTGGCACCTGCATGGGCTGGGTCCCAGGAGGGGCTGCTCCAGTTCTACCAGCACCTTCTGAGACCCGTGGGATGTCTGAGGGGCAGCCCTGAGGGCTCTGGTCTCTGCCCAGGTGCAGACAGCTCTTCTTTGTGGCAGAGCCTGGTCCCCAGGCGGAAGAGCACCTTGGCTTCACAGCAGGAGCCCCAGCATCTGCGTGGGAGTCTGGCTTCTGGGAAGTTGTTAACCTGCAGATTCCCCAGGAATCTGCCTGTTTAATGCACACCTGGGGTTCTGAGGTGGGTGCTCTGGGCCGCACACCTCTGTAAGCCCCAGCCCACGAGGGCCCTGGTGGTTCTCCCCTTCTTCTTTGGGACTCTGTCACGAGGGCCTTTTAGGGGAGGTCCAGGTGACCCAGGTGACCACTCACGAGGAGGAGGGCAGCAGTCCCACAGGTCCCGGATGGAGCTCTTGCCCCTTTCTGCCACAGGGACGAGGATCTTGGGCAGGAAGTGCCCAGTGCCCAGCAAGCACCCCAGGGATGGGGTGTTCCTCTCCCCTACCAGACCCTCTCCCCACATAGCTTCCCAAGGCTCAGCACCCCCAATGAGCCACACAGGTCACAAGCCTGAAGGGCTGCCTTAGTCCGTGGAGCAGGAGCCCTCGTGGTGTAACGATGTCGGGAGGACTCTGCTGGTGACAGCTGGCCGCTCTGTGGGGGAAAGACAAGTGGGCTGTTTCTGTAGAGATCACAGCTTTGGAAGCCCCTCTGGGGAATCTACTGCCACACGGGGTCACAGGGAGTTGGGACCAACTCTGTAGAACTCAACAAGAGCCCACATGCTAAGCCCACGTCAGATGCCACACGCCACGGAGAAAGCCTACACGCTTCTTCCTTGAGATCAGGACAAGGACAAGGACAAATCTACCAACAAAGACCTCTTGGAGCTCATAGTGGATTCAGTCAATTTACAGGATACAAGTAACACTTAGCACGGTGGGTTAAGAACTGGGCTGCTAACTACAAGGGTGTTGGTTCAAACCACCTGTTCCTCCACAGGAGAAGGAGGAGGCTGTCCATTTTCCTAGAAGTTTACAATCTCAGAAACCCCAAGGAGTGGCTCCACTCTGTCCTATTGGGCCACCGTGAGTCAGCATGGCCTGCACAGCAGTGGAGCTAGTGGGCAGCAGTAAGTCATATGGAAAGCAAATGTTCCATTCACAACAGCATGCAAATGAATGAAATGCCTGCACATAAGTCCAACCGAGTTGGCAAGACTTGTACACTAAAAGCTGCAAGACATGGCTGACATGTGTGAAAGGAGACCTCAATGAAGGGGAAACATCGTGTGTCCCCGGGTTGGAAGATTTCCTAGTGTTCAAATGAGAGTACTTTATATACAGAGTTGATACAATCCCTATCAAGTTTCCCAATGCCATTCTGTGCAGGGAGAGACACATCCACCCTAAAATCCATATGGAATTTCAAGGCCCTCAAATGATCAAAACCACCCCGACCATGAAGAGCAGAGTTGGAAGACTCACACTCACTATGGAGTGGCAGACATTAAGACATGGCAGAACTGGCAAAAGGAGAGACACACAGCAGACCCATGGAATAGGGGTGGCTTCCAGTAAGCCTGCCAAGACCACACAGTGAGGGAAGGATGAGTGTTAATGGCGCTGTGAAAAAGACATCTGTTTACAGAAGAACCGAGCCGAGTCCTTACCTCACACCACATACAAAGACTTGCACTTAAGAACTAAAACTTTAGAACTTTTAGAAGAAAACAAGAAAAAAAATCTCAGAACCTTGCAAATGGCAACCATTTCTTCAATATGACACCAAAAGTCACAGGTAACCTTGGCCGTCATTAACATCAAACACCTGGGTATCCAAGGGCAAAGACACTCCCACAGAATGGGAGAAACTATTTGGCAATCATATATCTGATAAGCGTTTAATATCCAGACTCTAGAGAGAACTACAACACCACAAAAAGACAAACAGCCCAACGTGAAAATGGACAAAGGGCGTCAATACACATTTCTCCAGAGAAGAGATGTGAATGACCAACATGCCCATGGATGACCCTCAGTGGTCATCTCAACTTGATCAGTCACCGGTGAGATAAAAATCAAAACCATAATGAGGTACCATCTAGTCACACCTACTAGAGTGGTCATCATTAAACCTCCCTGCGAAAAAATACCTGCCCCCCCTGAATATTACAGAACTTAGACCCTTGGTGCATTGATGGTGGGGATGCATATTGGACAGCCTTTGGGGAAAACGGATGAACAGTTCTTCGAAAAGTGAAACCGAAGGTTACCATCTGACCTACTCATTCTGCGTCTGGAGACCTGAGGACAGGGACTCAAGCAGGCCTGTCCACCAGCGCTCCTTGCAGTATTCTGGACAATAGCCCAAAGGTGGAAATAACCCAAGTGCCCTCAACTGATGAATGGCAAAACAAGCTGTGATCTGATGGACTCTTGTTCAGTTATAAACAGAAGCGAAGTAGTGATGCTTGCATCAAGCTGGAAGAACCACAAAATCAGGTAGACGTGGGTGGTACAAATGGCTAATGCCCCTGGGTGGCACAAATGGTTAATGCGCTTGGCCACTAACTGGAGGGTTAGAGATTTGAGTGCACCCAGAAAGGATCTAATTCTGAAAGATCAGCCATTAAAGACCCTACGGAGGGTCTACTCTGCCATGTATGGGTGCCCTTGACTCTAGTCAACTGGACAGCAACTGGTTTGGTTAAATCTATGTGAATGTATCTGTATGCCCATCTCGATCTAGATCTCTAACTAAATACATATTTTACATATACTTGTTTGTCTATGTAACCCAATCAAGGAGCTCTGGTGTCATAGCAGTTACTCCCCGGGTCTTCACCACGAGGTGAGTGGTTCAAACCCACCTGAGGCTCCATGGGAGGAAGAAGAGGCTGTCTGGTTCCATAGAGGCTTTCAGTCTCAGCAACACACAAGATCAGTTCTGCTACATGCCATAGGGCCTCCGTGAGTCAGAATCAACTAGATGGCAGCGAGTCTGGTTTGTTTATGGATCTGTATCCGGAGCCTGATGACAAGCAGTGCCGCCCTTGGTCTATAACCCAAAGCTTTGTCCCTGAGCTTGCCTAGTGACCGTGGAAGAAAGACCTGGTGATCCGCATCTCTGAATATGACTGCCAGGAAAGGCCTGCAGACGGCTTCTGTCCTGTGACCCATGGGGTGGTCACGAGTGTGTGTGTGTGTGTGTGTGTGTGTGTATGCGCGTGCGCATGCGCATGCATAGACTAAAATCCTGCCCTGCAGCATGGACAGTGGCCATCAGCAGCAGTGGCCATCTTGGGGTCTCCTAGGTGAAAGGTGGGTCATGAGCACTCACCGTCATCACCACACGCCTGGACAGAGGACAGACCTGTCACCTGCACTCGTCCTGCAAGGGCCATGCAGATGGGCACAGCCTGCAACACGGACGGAAGCTTCATGGGAAACAGCAGAGGTGTCCGTGTAGATGGAGTCCCTGAGAGGTCAGCTGGAATGGCTGCAGGATGGGGGACTGTGCGTCCAGCCCAGCCCAGCCCGGTACATCACAAGCGGGTTGGAGACTTGCTCAGAACAGACACCAGGTCTGCTTCACCCAAGTATGGGACCCGGGGTTGCAGGGCTCAGAGAAGAACCTTCAATGGCCACAGACCCAGCAGTGCAGAGCGACGTGTCACGCTCTTCCGGAGGCACATGAGGGTCGGAGGCCCAGCCTTTCAAGGTCTAAACAGGCTGCACTCAGTGTTCGAGGATGTAGGTCCCTTCCAATATCCCTATGCTGCCAGTTTGGGGCCCCATCTCTTTCACTGTTTGGGAGAGCTCTTGGGGGCCGTAGTCAGCAGGTTGCCTTTGATGCTCTGCCTTATTGACCTCCGGGCTCAGTGGTGGTCCTGAGCCTGCAGCATGACCTTGGAAACACTCAGCTGTGGCAGGCCTCTGCTTCCCATCTGGGGAGCACCCAGGAAAAGATCCTGTCCCACCATTTGCTGAGGGGCACCACACACGCAGGACCTGCTCTCTGCCCAGCTCAGAAGGTGCCCCATACACCCTGGTGGCAGGACAAGCATCTGGGCCCCTAAGGGCTACACGGAGCTGGCACGGAGCTGGCTTGTATCTGGAGCTGGTGGCTGGTGGACCTCCTGGGGCCGGAGCTGTGGGTGGGGAGTCATCTCGGCAAGGAACGACCAACCTCCTTGATCTGGACATTGGGTGGAAGGGTCGCAGGTCTGAGTTCTAGTCTTCCCTCTGCGCCTTGACTGGGGGCTGGAGGCCCCCATTCTCTGCACTTCTGCTTCCCCCCTATCAAGTGGAGTACCAAGGCCCCCGGTAAGGTAACGCAGATGGCACAAGACCTTCGCCCAGCACATGGAGGGCCCAGGGTGGTCCTAGAGGAGCCAGCTGGTTAGCTCAGGAGTGGCGAGGGCATGGCTGGACCCAAGAGTCAGATGAGAAGAAGGTATAGTTAGCTCAGAAGGGAAGGGGAAACACACACACACACTGTTCCAGAAGGCCTGGGCATTCCCCCACATTGTGGGCTGGCTTCCCTGCGGGGAGGGGGGCCTTGGGGCCCCTGGCCCTCAGCCTGCGGGCTGGGGTCACGTCCTCCAAAGGGTTAACTGCAGTCGCTTTTCTCCCTTGATCCCCAAATACCGAGCAGCTTTATCAACATGTGCTTCCCATTACCGACACGACTTACAATATTTTTGGTGTCTGTATCAACTTGATTCAATTACGGGGCCACTGCGAGGGAATATTCCCTCCAGGGGAGCCGGGACGCTCCAGTGCCCGCGACCACGGGAGGGAGCGGGCTCGGTGCGAGATTTCCATCTGGAGTGCTGACTCCTTCCTTTCCAACTCCTGTAATTGACTTTTTAAAACACGGCATTAGCATTTAAATGGTCCTATCGTTATGGGGGCGAAGGTTCAGTGGAATATGATCAATTTATCGAGCTCTTCAAATGTTCTTTTGATATTTATTTATTTCTTCTCTTTGCGGTTGTCAGGCGGCCAGCCACGGGGCCGGCCTGCTCTGCTGGGAGTCGCCCTCTCAGGTCTGGAGGAGAGTGGAGTGCCCACGGCGGCACTGAGCGTGGGACCACTTCTCGCCTCTTGTGTGCCTGTGAGCCCCCTGCCCTAGGTGGCCACCTGTCTGGGGGAGCCCTCCCCTGTTAGCCATCGGCCTGACCCTTTGCCCTCACGGAGCTCAAAGGCAGGTGGCACGAAGACCCTTTCTTGCACCGTTTGCAGCGTTGGCATCCTGGGCAGGGGCCCCAGGGCACGCAAGGCCTGCCAGGACTGGGCTGGGGCCAGGGGGCAGGGAGACTTTCTCTCAGAGCTCTGCTTTTGGGGATAGAGCTCCACCTGTGCCAGCCAGGCCACCTGGTGGCCTGGGACCATTTGCAGAATGACAGGGATTGGGTGGAGATGTGAAATGACTTAAGAGGCAGCGGGGATGCGGGGCTAGACCAGCTTTACCAGCGGCACCTGGAGAGGTCAGGAGCACATGCAGGTGGCCAGCTGCAAAGGAGCACGGGGGTCCCCCCCTGAGGGAGCAGGGCGGGGGGAGAGGGAGCCCCAACCTGACTTGGCTTGTTGCCATTTACGCTGCCAGCACATCAGGCTCCCCCAACTTGGAAACCTCCCGTGGGCGCAGGAGACACCACCGCTGGAGCCCAGAGCATCTCCCCAAGCTTTAGGGCGAATGCTCTGGACTGGTCCAGAACTTGAGGGGCAGAGGGTGCCTGCTGATTCAAGTCACCCTGTGCAGGTCCCCATCAGACTGTGGCTGTGGGCTCCCAGAACCTCACCAGCCAGCAGAATCTTCTGACCAGTCTCCCTGATCTCACCGTCCACCCAGCATGCCCCTCGTGTGCACCCTCTGGGTTCAGACTTGGCTTCCTTCCCTGAGCATACATGATCCTCTCATAATACCCCAGTTGGCCCTTGACCACACAGAGACCTTCCTGGGTGATGCAGTTAAACCCTCAATGACTTGCCGAAAGGTTGGTGGTGAGCCCACTGGAAGCACCACAGAAGAAAGGCCTGGCGACATGCTTCTGAAAGGTCACCACGGCGCCTCGAAAACGGTGGAGCCCGGTTCTCCTCTGGCCACAGGCCAGCGGGGCCCCACAAGACAACTGCTCCACAGACACCTGCCTGCCCGGTGAGGGCATCCTGCCTCCTACCAAGAATGGCCAACAGTTTCTTTCCTGAAATGTCCAAACGTCCTGAGCCGGTGTGCCTGCCCCTAGCCCAGCACCCCAATACCTGGGGCCGGGTGTGGCAGCAGATGCTTTGTCCCGCCGCTGATAGCCAAGGGTGCCTCCCCGGAGTCCCACTGGCAAACTTGTCAGTCCCCGTAAACTTCCTGGGCCCAGATGGCTGGCTTCTGCTTGCTCGCACCGCCCCACTCCCGCGCTACCAGCTCCGTGAGTCCCGGATGCTTCCGGTAAAGTGCAGGAGAACCTCGATCCTCACTACTCAGGCTCGCTCTGGCGCGCGCACTACAGCAGCCACATCCTCCACCCTCTATAAATTAATTCCCGAGTGTGGGGCTCTCAGCCAGCTGCCTGATCACCCGGGCCTGGGAACCCTTCCAGGGCTGAGCGCAGCTGAGGAGCCGGGGCGTGTGGCTCCAGGGCTTCCTTTGCTTCCAGCCTCATCCCGCTTGGTTCTGAGGTCAAAGGGGCCCACGCAGCATCCACGCCAGGGCCGGCCGACCCAGTTATCCCAGTCACACCCATTCCAACGGCATCTCGACACTCCCAGACCCGGGAGCCCCTGAAGCTCTCTCTTTAGAACCCAGGCTCTCAGGAAGGGCTTTCTGTCCTGACAAGTGCCCGGTGGGTTTGTGGCTGGGATGTGTTCTTTTGATCTGGAGCCCCCAACCCCCAACTGCTGCAAGGGGACACCTGTGTGTGGCCGACACAGCTCATGGAGAGCCATGGCTGCCTGTCAGTGGAGGCCTGTGTGTGGCCGTGACGCTCGGCAGGGCTTCCGGGCTAAGAGGGAGTGGAGGAAAGGCCTGGTGATTAACTTCGCAAACAAAAACAAAACACACGAGAGCCAATGAAGACCCTGCAAACCACCAAGGTCCCATGCAAGCTGACCCCAGGGAGGCAGAGGACCAGCCTCTTTCTGGTCTGTCCAGCAAGGGGTCACTACGGCCAGAGGCCAGCTCACAGCAGCCAGCTAGACATCCCCCTCTCACGCTGTCCTGCTCAGGGCTGGAGCCTGAGGCAGCGGGGCAGCCCACACCCCAAGAAGTCTCCAGAGGAAGCCCGCTCCGTGCCCAGCTCGGCCGCCCGCCCACAGGCCCCCGGGTGCCGCGCCCACGCCTGTGTTCCCGGTGAGGCCCACGTGCACCCAGCTGGCATCCACTTTCCCCATCAGGAAAGCCAGAGCAGCAAACGCTCCAGGGTCTGCCTGTCCTCACTGTGAGCCATCCAAACGATACACCAGTGGCCCTGGACGGGGGCGCAGAATCATAAATTTGCCCAAGGTGGAAAATCGACATTTTAGGGACACGCACACAAAGATTTCTCCATCGGGTTGCTTATTAAAAATATAATCTCGGGCAAACAAAGGCAGCTCTGAACCTGGCAGGGAAAGCTTTTCTCCCTGGGCTGGACAAACCCAGGGAAGCAGGGGGCGGTTCACTCAAGTCCAGCCAGCTCCACCCCAGCCCCGAGCTCTCCTGGCCGGCCTCTGGGGCGAGCGCCCAGTGTCCAGTGCCCAGAGGCCCAGCAGTTGTCCTTTCCTGGAAGAAGTATAGCCTGAGTCAACTTCCCTTCCTGGTGCATCAGGAGGAGGGGTTGCTTCCTTCAGGGTCCAAACGGGAGGCCAGGAATGAGTCAGTCCTTCAACTCTGATATTTCACCTAATCTTACCACCCACCACCCATTTCTGTGTGCCGCACTGTGGGGGCTCATGTGTGGCTGGGGGACCGGAAACGATGCCCAGCCCTCTTGCCCCACCAGTGTTTCACACCTCGCCAGGCTCTCTGATGGTGGACAGGATCCTGCGGGAGAAACTAAGACCAGGAAGAAAGGCCTGGTGATCGAGCCCTGCAAAACAAGCCGACGAAAACATGAGACTACAGTCCAACAGCACGCGGGGGGCGGGGGGGAACACAGCAGACCACCGTCCAACAGCATGGGGGACGATGACGCCTCCCAGGTCGGAAGGCATCCCAAGTACCCTGGGCTTGCAACAACGGGTGGGGGCCCACCACTCTGGGGAGGAGAGGGCAGGGCCTGGCCACCGCGTCTTGTTCGTTCATGCTCAGAGTGGCCATGGGTTGGTCACTGTTGGCAGCTCATCAGCTCTCTATCCAGAACCGATCTAGCCTTTCTTTGCAGAGCGAAGGAGTGTGTTGGCCATCCCCTCATCTACACAAATGACCTCTGGCAAAGATGACCTGGGAGTTCCTTTACGCCAGGGGAGATCTCATGTGGGGACAGCAGCGGGGAGCAAGAATAGTGAATGGGTGAGCAGGGCAGGGCATATGCCTGCTACCTCCCGAGTCCGCTCTGCACCCACCCCAGGGGTGGGGGGCACCCTGGGCAGAGCTCCTGGGGTCCGTACTGAGTCCCATGCACTAAGAGGTGGTTGCCACACAGCTGTGCCACAGACACTGGACCCTGAGCCCTGAGCAGCAGGCTGGGAAGGAGACTGCCTGGTGGCTCTCCTGGGTGCCTCTGAGGGTGGGCTCCAACCCTTGGTCTCTGCTGAGTGCAGTTGAAGTGGCAGAAGGACACACAACAATTGCTCCAACCAAGCCTCCCTCCAGCGAGTCTTCTCTGAGTGCTGGGCTGTTTTTAGGACCCGAAAAGCCAAGTCCAGCTCATAGCCAAAGCCAAGTCCAGCTCACAGCTATCCAGCTGATGCCTTGTCTTTCTCCCACAGAGTAGCTGCTGGTTTCAAACTGCTAACCTTGAGGTTAGGCGCCCAGGATGTGACCACTACTTAATATTCATGGAACTCAAGAAGACGAGAAAGGGGGAATTGCCCTTCCCAACCCTCTCAGCTCAGCGGCCCTTTCCAGCCATGCACCCTAGGTGGAGAGCCCCCTCCCCCTGCTTTAGCCCACCCAGAGTCACACTCGCAGAAGTGGCGCCGGGTCCAGAGGATGCTCCCAGCAGGTAGCTTTCTCCACTCAGCTTTCCCAGAAACACACCAACCAGGCAGGGAGGTCAACGAGCCCTGGGGACATCAGCCGCCAATCTTCCTGGCCCCTCTGAGGACACCTCCCTCCTTGACTTTGTGTTGGGAGGAGGGGATTGATGTCTTCAGAGCCAGAAGCTGCTGGATGGAGCAGGGCCAAGGAGCGGGTCTCCCCAAAGCAGAGATGCTGGGCACAGCTGGCCCAGAGTGTGTAGGTACCCAGGGTTCAAGGTCCAGGGACGGGCCCAGCCAACAGCAAGTCTGAGCACTGGCATCCAGAGACAAAGACCCCCTGGGGCTAGGCCAAGCACCCCAGCCTCTGCCTAGCATAAAGGAGCTCCTCCTAACCTGGCCCGGCCCCAGCCTGCGTTTCCAGGGTATGCGGGAGAATCTGGCACTTGTGACCTCTCCACGGAAATGTCTGCATGCCAAAGCTTGGCCACAGCAGCCCCCGAGCACATTCCTCTTCTAGAACATTCTGAGCACTCGCGGGTCAGGCCTGTTTATAGGGAGGTGAGCGGAGCCAAGTGGATACCAGGCTCAGATGCTTTTTATTTGGGAGTCCAAAGGGGCTTCCGTGGAACCACAAAGAGCCGGTGGCGCCAGCCTAGGGGCGGAGGAGTCCAAGGTAAAGGAAACAAGGGCACGTGGATGGTCACAAGGGAGGCCCAGCCTGCTGAATTGGGATGGCCGGGCCCCTCCATAACGTCAGAGGCCCCACGCACAGCCCTCTGGGCGGTCACCTAGAGCTGCACTTTAATAGGTGCTTTCAACCCACGGGGAGACAGACGCCTGCTGCTCCAGAATCAGACCAGGGTCCACTTCCACTCACTCCCAGCCCTCTAGGGCGGTTTGCACTCACCTGGTGATCTAAAGGCTGATGGTTCGAATGTACCTAGCAGTGCCACGTAGGAAAGGCCTGGCCACCTGCTTATTAGAGGTCACAGCCCGGAACCCTATGCAGTGCGTCTGCCTCGGACATGTGTGAGGCCACCATGGGCCCGACGGGGCCGCCATGAGTTGGACTATCATTGTTATTGATCATCTTCTGTTCCCTCTGGCCCAATGCCATCCATTTAGAAAGCTTCCCAGGCAGCGTCTCGGGACCTGAGGCACGCGTGGTAGGAACGGCATTGGCAGCACTGAGGGCTTGGGGCATTGTGGCCCAGGATATGTGTGCCATCGAAGGGTCTTTGGCTGGCGTGGCTGAAGTCCAAGACCCTTCCTTAAGGCCCTGCTCCTCTGAGACAGCCTGACCACACCCCGGATCCCCCTGCTCTAGGGCCCAGGAGTCAGGGCCCTCCCCCCAGGCCAACCTCCTCCTCCGGCTTCCTTTACTTCCTGGTGGGGACAGGTAAGTCTTCCTGGCCCCTTTGCCAACTTCCTCTGCCTGGATGCGTGGCTCGCCCAGGCCGTGGTGCTCGTGCAGTGAGCATGTGGAAATGAACAGCTCCGACCACTGCCTGACCGAGCACCCATGAACAGCAAGTGCAGGGCTGGAGGCAGGCATCCTAACAGTGGTCCCCATGGTCAAAGGCAGCCGGTGGCTAGCGTGCCGGGAGCTTTAGTGGTGGGTGGGTTGCTCATTGGCTGCTGGCTGCAAGCTCAACAGCCCCAAAGGCCCAGCATGCAGTTCTACCTTGTCCTATGCAGCGGTTCTCAACCTGTGGGTCGTGGCCCCCTGGGGTGTGTGTGTCAAAGGACCCTTTCACAGGGGTCGCCTGATTCATCACCATAGCACAATGACAGTGATGAAGTAACAACGAAAATAATTTTATGGTGCGGGTCACCACCACATGAGGAACTGTATGAAAGGGTGGCGGCCTGAGGAAGGTTGAGCACCACTGTCCTAGAAGGTTGCAATGAGTCTGAACCAACTCAGTGGCAAGGAGTTTGGCTTTGGGGTCGGAGATCAGGTGCACAGTTTGCCTGGCTACATGGCTACATGCCCACCCCACCCCTCCACTTGTGCACACCATGCACCTAGTCCCCTGCGTGCTTGAATGCGGTTGTGAGGAGCGCTCTGGCTGTCCTTCCTCCCAGGCAGATCGGTTTGTCCTTTGAGCAGTCCGTGGGACTTTCAATATTGCTTTCCAGCACCACAATTCAAATGGATTTATTCCAAGGTCTTTTTTATTCAATGTCCAATATCCACGGGATATTGAATAAGGACGACATGCTTGCACACTCACACATGCACACATACACATACAGGGTCTGCTTCCCGGGGCCACAGACCTTGCTCCCGGGTGCTGAGGCTGAAGGAGGCCCTGGCAAGTCCTGAGCAGTCACCCTGTGCGGATGAGGGACCATGGACAGCTACTCCTGAGCCTGTGACATGGGTGTTAGCAGAGGGATCACGGGTGTCACTAGCTTTCCATCCCTGCTTTTCCCAGATTGCTTCAAAGTAAACATATATCATTGTCCCAATTGGAAGATGGATCAATATTTAAGAAGATTCTGGGGGCCATGGGGCTTTCCTAAGTGGTCTTAAGTTTCTTGAGCAGCAAAACAGGGGTGGACCCTTGGTAGGGGGTGGCTTGGTGCCTCACACTGCCTCACCTCTGGCTGATGGAGCTCGGGGACATACGAGACACAGGCTGATGTCTTTCTCCCCTGCCCATAGCCTGGAATGCACACTGAGCCACTGGATGGACTGGGGTGGGGGCGGAAGGGGGGGGATGTGAATGTAGGAGGTGAAGGAAGCCCTCCCTGCTGGCTTGTGCAGCCCTCTCCCTAGGTGGCAAGACTCCCCCACTGGCCGCAGCCCTCCCAGCAGCCTGCCACAACCTAACTGCTGGTGACCAGTGCCCTGTCCTTGCCTCCTTTTAAGCACCTGAAATGACTGTATGGTTCCCACCTCCAGCTTCCCAGGCCCTGTGGCAGCATCGGCCGGGACAGAGGGTCCTGCCTGATGCACTGTGCTAGGACACTGCCCATCCCCCCACCCCTAGAGGAATAGGATGGTGACAGCCAGAAGCCAGGCTCCTGGTGGCCACCCCCCTCAGCCCAGTGTGTTATTCCTGTGCAGAGGCTGGCAGGAGGGCAACTGGAGCCAGCCAGCCCCACCCCTGAGACTGAAGGTGGGAGGGTCCAGATGAAAGACAGGACCCACATGGGGTCTTCCCCAGGTGGCCTCTCTCGTTCTCCCAGCCTGGCTGGCAGCTCTAGTGCTGGCACAGGATATGCCCGAGGGGCCGGTGGCGGGGAGATGGCGAGAGGAGGCCTTGGAGTGGAGAGTCCTCAAAAGAACGCAGAGGCTCCCCCACTTTGGGAAGCATTTGCACAATGCAAGCGGGGAACACATTCCCCTGCTGGCCTAAAGATTGGAAGTCGCAGGCCACCCGTAGGGGCTTCAGCAGAACCACCTGGCCAGCAATCCCAGTCAGCCGTCTCTCTCTGCCATCCAGTCAGTGCCCACGCCCAGCGACCCTGGCTTTCTGATGCTGTATCTCCTTGTGGGAGTAGGAAGCCTTTCTCCCTCAGAGCGGCTGGTGGTTTCGAACTGTTGACCTTGCAGTTAGCAGCCCGATGCATAACCCGCTGTGCCACCAGAGCTTTGAAAACCCCCTGGTGGAGCTCCTTCTACTCTGACGGACAGAGCCAACTGAGGGCAACTGGTGGCGGGTGGGGCAGAGGCAGAAGTTGTGTCACTAGCTCCCCCATGCCTGGCGACTTTTCCCACGTTCAGACCTAAGGGCTCCACAGGGCCACCTCAGGAAGGGACTCCCTGGGAGTGCTCGCTGTGGCCGGTCGGTCTCCCCAGGGTTTTCCGCCAGCCCCCACTGGCTGGCCGGCCAGGGCCTTCCTTTGCTGCTGGACCAGCATGCCCGTAGTGCAGGGCAGGTGCTGCCTGAGGCCGAGACTGGTTTGGGGCCCAAGCACAGGGTGGTCTTCACATCGGTCTTCTGTGAGCACCCTCTGTGTGTTCGCACCAAGGGGGTCTTGAGTGCCACGGGAAAGGAAGGAGCAGCTGCCACCTCAGACACACTGCTGAGACAGACGCGCAGAGGGGCCGCCCGTCTGTCTGCGAGGGTTTGCTCATTCTGGTGCACAGCCCCACTGCCTCGTGCCCCAGGTCTGCAGGGGTGACCCCAGAGGAATTGGGGTGCATGGAGGGAAATGGGGGACCCACAGGCGGCGGGGGCGAGAACTGGGAGGCCTGGCTGTGTGAAGAGGAAACGGGCTGACTTCATACGACCTGGGGTCCCCACACGGGGTCCCTGTCGGCCTGAGTCATGGCCTTTCTTCCCTCTCAGACCTGAGATGCAGAAACACAGAGGAGGGTGTGTGCAAAGTGGAGGAGGGGGAGGGAGAGAGGGCTCGCAGGTCCACGCAGGACGCACCAGGCCCAAGGGGCACACATGCCCACAGGCCCATGGCGGGGGTGGGGAGGGGGGTAGATCTGCAGACTCGGGCCTCTAAGACATGCCCTCTCCTCCAGTTGCAGGGTGGGGGCTGGAGGGGCCTCCTCCCTCCACTGCCCTCTGCATCCCCCAGCCAGCGGGGAGCTGTGTGAGGAGAGGTGTTCCGGGCCTTTGCTCTGGAAGGGCGAGCCCGCAGCCTCCAGACTGCCCTCACAAGGAGGCAGGGTGGACATGGCCCGGGGTTGCTGGGAGGAGGCCCAGGCAAACCAGTTCTTGGTGACCGGCCTGCAGACTGGGGCTCGGCTCAGTTCAGGGGGGGCTGAGGGTCTAGTGGTTGCAGGGTCGGCAGGACCTCTCCCCACCCCCACCCCCACCCCCACCCCCACCCCCACCCCAAACCTTCTCAGGAGGCCTGGATCTTGTCTGTCTGCTGTCACTCCATTCGGTGACCACAAGCTGCCCGTGACAGATGGCTGGTGTCAAGCCATGTCATGTTGGGGTCCTGGGGGACTTGGGAGGCCCTCACATGGCTTCATTACCAACCTGTGACCACAGACATGATCAATCAAACTGATCAGCTGCGGCAAACTGGCGAGAGACGAGAGGCAGGCATCTGACCGGGGCGCGGTCAATGACAAGGAGCCTGGGTGGGAGCTGGCTGGGGGAAGGGGCGTCTGAAGGCTGAACTTGACCAAGCCCAGGTCCCCAGCCACACTAGCCCTTCCTGCTCCCGCACTGCATCCCATTTCCTGGCTGGCCTCGGGGCACTGGGGCACTGGCTGGGCCACCGAGTGACGGAACGCATCCCTCTAATAGCTGGACCCTGGCTGATCTTCCACTTGGGGTTCAGGGGGCACGGGACAGCCATGTAGGAGAACGGGGGCTGGGGGCCGCAGCTTTGTGTCAGTGGCCGGGCAGGGCTGGCCAGCAAGGCTCAGGGGCTCCGGGCTGGGACACAGGGCCATCTTTCCCTTCCTCCCCATGGACCCCGCCCTGCCTGGTTCCTGCTATTAGTTCAGGCCCGTGGGGAGATGGCCCAGAAGCCACCCTGGAGGGTCCCTAGGGTGGCTGTTCTGCACAGGTTCCTGCCCTGGGACAACCTGCAGGGTCCTCTTGGGGACTGTGGGGGCAGCGAGGAGGGGGAGGGGGACA
>NW_022111357.1:42333121-42337644 GCF_000313985.2 Echinops telfairi
GGCTCTGACCCCCTGGGTGAAGGGTCCCCAAGAACTGAGGAGGCTCTGGTAGCATGCTTCCCCGGGGGCCAGGGGGCATTCTTGAGGGATGTGGCAACAGATGGGGCCCGCTCTGCCTGGTTGTCTCCTATTAGGTCAGGCCCTCCTATTAGGTTGTGTGTGGGGGTCACCCCATGGAAGAGCTCATGGGCAGGGATGCCACTGGCCACATGTCTTTCTTGGGGGCCATGATGGGAGGGGATCAGGGGTAGGGCATGGGTTGTGGTCTGCCGTGCCCTGGGGACGGATGCCCACCAACTCCCCTCTGCCGAGGCCCGTTGTTCATCTCCAGGAACTTGTTACAGGGTCTGTCAAGCCCACCGCTGACAGCCTGATGTTACTCACTTGAGTGAGTTCTGGAAAACACAGGCTCATTGGCAAAATTAATGAGAAAAGAAAGACTTAAACGAGATAGTAATTGATGACTTCCACCGGCCCGTTGCACCGCGCCTGAGCCGAGCCAGGGGTGTGTGGTATTTGGAAAGATGTTCAGATCCAGGAAGACGGGGCTGGCGCCACTAAGCATGCCTGCCACCCACAGGACCACCTGAGCAGGACCACCTGAACAGGGCCACCTGATCCGGGGGCCTTGATAGACTCTATGTGGCAAGCTCCCCTTCCAAGCCCTGGCCACGTCCTGAGAACTTCTGCATCCTGCACCCCCAAAACAAGAAGCAGTCAGCCAACACCGCTTCCCTCTCCCACAGCTCCCTTCCTGGGCACCCCAGCCCCCCACCTCACTCCCCGGGGGCCCCCTCCAGGTCTTTGCCATCACCACCCCCCAACAAAACACAAAGCAGGAGAATGCAATGGAAGAGCCAGCCATGCAGCGCAGCACAAACAAACCTTCCCTAATGGCTACCGAACTTGCTGAGTGTCAGCTATAGGTACTTTGTCCTCCGAGTCTAATAATCACGCAGTTCGGAGACAAGGCCGGGCTCCGGCAGGAGACGCCGTGACAGGGCCGGGAAGGCAGGTGTTACTGTAATTAGCTATTGTTTGACTATCAAAAGTCAGGGCTGATTAAAGCCACTAAGCACAAGTGCACTATTTTATTTCAAAGAATATTATGAACTGCACGCTGGGGCCCTTTCAGAACGGCCCTTCCTTCCGCAGCCGGCTAAGAGCCCATGCCAGCAGTAATCAAATGCGAAATCTGCATAAACCTTCGGGGTTTAATTCAAGCAGAGACCTTTCATTAGAAATATGCTACTTTATGAAATCTGGTCGCCAGCAAGGGGAGAAAAATGTGACTTCTTAAGAAGAGTGAATGGCATCTCTTTAGTGATTAGCCCAAGATTAATGGAGGCCCCCACGGCTCAGCCTAAGTCCATTTTATTGCTAATTCATTTAGGTACCATTTCAGACGTGGGGGTGGAAGTCACCTGCCAGGGCGTCAGGTTTTGGCAAGCAAGGATAGCCATTACGGTCAAATCCCAAATACACTTTTTATTAAAGAAGCTTTGAAAAGTGTCCTGTATGTGCCTTTTTTGTAAAAAGGGACTTTCTATTTAATGTACTCAATTAGTTAAAAATGTGGATTCTGATTCATTAATCAGGAATGGAACATGAAGGCTTCACTCTCCTGGGCTCCATTTCCCTTCCGTGCCCCGTGCCTTCGGAAGGAACACCCTTGGGACACACACCTCCTACGCATGCCACGGACAAGCACATCTGCCTCTGTGCATGCCCACACATAGCACATGCATGCACAGGCACATGCATGCACACAAACACACATGGACACATGTGCACATCCATGCACACGAGCTTGCACCTGCACACGAAGCCCACAAGCACACATATGCCACATGCACATGCACTCATGAGCAGACACACACTCATATTTCACATATAAACATACATGTGCACCCACACATCCAAACACAACATGAACACCCCCCTATACATACCCATTCATACACATGCATACTCTACATGTGCACACATGCACTCCCATGAAACATACACACTGCAGGCACACACCAATACATAAACGTATTTCCACACATGAACATGCAGGTATACACATGCATGCAAAAGGCACACAATGCATACATGTGGGCACACTCAAATGCACATAAGCACACAATCCACATGTGCACCTACAATATGCAAAACACATCCATGCACATAGCCACACATGTATGCACTGCACACACAGATACGAGGGCTCCTGAGTAGAAGCACAGTCGATGTAGGGGGCCTGCCCCAGCTCTGCTTGCCTGGAAGGTCCTTTCCTGCCAGCACCCCTTTGCTCTTCTGGGAATTGGGCACTGGGATTGTGACCTGAGGTAGGGCTGAGGGGACCAGTTCAACCCTCCCAGTGCCCCGAGAGCAATGCCACAGGGCCATGGAAGCCGGGGCAGGGCCCAGGGCTGGGGAAGGGCTCAGTCTGCTCGGTGCCCTCCCTGACTCTTACCTCCAACGCCCAGCCCAGGACCTCTGTCTGCTTTGGGGGAGCTTTAACTTGCCCTTAGATTCCTCCCACACAGGTACGCAGCCCCTCAGGTGAGCTGCCCTGGTCAGATGGCCAGGCCCCTCGATGAAGTCACCTGCTGACCTGCGTCCCCAGGGCTTTCTTCCTGTTCCCACCTCTTCTCAACATCGGACTTGTCGAGAACTGCCGGAGTTGTTTTAGTTGCCTGTTTTTGAGTTCGAAACCAATATACAGACAGGAGCACAGAAAGTCTAGAAACAGGCACGCCACAGTCATTGACATTTCCCTCGATTCGCTTTGAGTCTTTCTCAAAAAACTGCAGAAAATTGTCATCGATAATTATTGACATTTTATCCCACTGGCGGCAAGTCTTTCTTTCCCATGGACCACCGCCCCACCCCCACCCCACCCCCCACCCCCGGCTTCTTCAGGCAGGGAGGAGCTCCGCCTCGCCTGGGACCCTGTGCAGCCCCGAGTCTCCGGCACCTGCAGTGAGTCTCCTGGAGAAACAGGTGCCCCTGCGTTGCTGAAGGGAGCCTAGGTGGTACAGCGATGAAAGCGCTCAGGTAGGAAACAACAGGTCTATGTTTCAAGCCCACATCACGGCCCGGGAGGAAGGGGAGGCAGCCCATGTCTGTAAGGGTTTACAGCCTCGGAAGCCCCATGGGGCTGCTCTCCGTCCTGCCGGGGTCTCCGTGGGTCTGAATTGGCTCCGTGTCAGGGGGTTCGGTTTACGGCCCATTGCTGAGGGGGTCCTGGTGGCACGATGCTTAAGCGCTTGGCTGCTGACCAAAAGGTTGGTGGTTTGAACCCACCAGCCGCTCAGCTTAAGAGCAGTGTGCTCGCCCATCTCCATGAGCTGATGCAAACCCAAGGAGACATCGAACTTGTCCTTTCTCTTCCCCAACCTGCCCCTGTGTCCCAGGGTGTGCCCGTCCAGCCCAGGAGTGTCTGCCCTGTCCCCTGAGGAGCTTGTCATTGGGAGACAGGGGTTTCCAGAGCACCCTCGTGTGGGGCTGGCCTTCCCCTGAGGAAGGGCAGTTGGAGAAGGCAGCCGTAACCCAGGTAAAGGGCCAACCTAGCACTGTGTGCTGCCTGCAGGGGGCAGAGCTGTGTGAGCCCGAGTGCAAGTGCTCTGCACTGTTTCCTGGGCACTGTAAGTGACCAATCTGCGAGCCCTGCCTTCAGAGATGTTGCATTCCCAGTGAGACAGTGACAAAGGCTCAGACCGGGTGAGGTAGTGGGTGGCAAGTCTAATGTTAGGTGTCCCAACCACTTGTGATCTTCCCTGGGCCAGATCCCTGGGCCAGGGCTCCCCCCACGCTGTTGGCTGGCCGTCATGGGGGAGCCGTGGTTTCTGCAGAGGGGGATGAATTGATTTTTTTGGTTTTGTTTGTTATGAACCTGCCCCAGGTAGCCATGGCTGGCTGGCAGCGCTGCCGGCCTGGGGGTGCCCAGCTGCCACCCGGGGCAAGTGCTTCACCTCCACCACCTGGCCGGTGCTGCCGGCCCATCCGCCCACACCCTCTCTTAACAGCTCTCTTCCAAACGCATGTGTTCATTATCTTGCCACTGCTGTAATTTCTCCCCGTAGTCCATTAATTAAGGGGTCACAATCAGAGAGCATGTTTACCCAATAAGCCTTCTTTTTTAATTATCCTAATTGCTTCGAAACTGACAGGACCCTGCCCTTCTCCTTCCCCTCGGTGGATTAGCGAGTGACAAACAGGCACGCGGCACAGCACACCTGACACTCTAGGGGTTCTCAGGGCCACGGCGCCTGCAGCGCCCACAGCACCACGGCGCCCACCGAGCGTGCACCCGCAGCACTGCAACACCCACCATGACTGCTGCACCCACCACACTGCAAGCACCCACAGTGGGAACTGCCTGCCTGCCTGCCCTGGGGTTTGCCCAAGCCAGCATCCACATGGGCACCTCAGATTTCACCCAGTGCCCAGACTAGGACTTGCCTGGGACGTGCTCACATGTGCCCCAAAGTGAGCCCGCAGTGCTGGGCATCGGGGGCTGGGGTTCTGTTGCC
>NW_022111357.1:42338534-42347759 GCF_000313985.2 Echinops telfairi
GGGACAGGTAGAACTGCCCCCTGAGTTTCTGAGATGGCAACCGTTTCAGGCAGTAGAAGCCCCACCGTTCTCCCAAGGAGTGGCTGGTGGTTTTGAACTGCAGACTTTGCTGCCCCACGAGTCCCCACTATGCCTGCCAATGGCTGTTGGGTGTCCCTTTGGGGGGATGAGAATATTCCGGGTTAGATGGGGGTGGAGTGGGGGTGCGCAGCATTGGGAATGAACGACATGCCACTGAATTGGGTCCCTGGAAATGGTGGGTTGTATGTCGTGTGAATTTCCGCTCCACACAGGATGAAAACGGTGAAAGGGATGGAGTCGATGTGGGACTGCTGCTGTGCCGCTGTGTCCTGAGGGGGTGGCCGGCCTGGGCGCCGAGCTGGACTTGGACGAGGGGGCTGGGCTCAGAGCCTCGCAGAGCTCACGCCGCGCTTTGCCCCTTATCCAATCGGCCCTCCCCTCCTTGCACAATGCAATGCCATGCTGCCCGGTCACATGCTATGGGTGGGCTGTGGGCAGGACTGTGTGATCCATAGGGTCTGTACTGGCTGATCTTCCAGTAGACACCCAGGCCTTTCCTCCCCATCTGTCTTCGCCTGGAAGCCGGGTGGAAACCAGCTCAGCATGGCGGCGACCCTGGACTCTCGTGTAGCAGAAAGCAACAAGGGGTCTGGGGTCACCTGTGTTGGGTCTGGTCCCACTCAACAATAGGAGAAGTGCCTGGTAAGCGGGTCCCCATATTATTTACTTCCTGCATGTGTGCTGTCTGGCTCCTGCGACCTCAGGGTCCCCCCAGTGGCCTCCCAGGACTGTCTGCTGGGGTAGGTGGAAGGGGAGACTGGAGCACCCTGGGTTCATTCAGGGGGGTGCTGGGTGATGCGCACCCCTGTGCCCTCTTCGTGGCTGGGCCAGCGCCCAGCTGTGCTGGCTGGCTCGGTAGGTTTCAGGCTCGTTTGTGTCTCTCGAGCAAAGATGGAGATGTCAGCAGGCTGGCGCTGCACACGGTGCCGCGTTTATTAACTTCTCATGATCACCAAGGAGCCGGGTCTCAGAGCTTCCAGGGCAGCCCCGTCAGAGCTGAAAGCCATTATTAAATATGCATTTATGACGCCGCGGATTACGAGGATTCTCGCTGACTAAGCGCGTGGCTGCCTTCTCCCTAGCTGGGCAACTTAATGAGAAGGGGCCACGGCTGGTTGTCCCAGCATGCAGGGGCTTGGGGGTCGCTGACCACAAACAGGGAACTCCAGTCCGGGGGCATTTGAGACACTGATGGCCCGGCAGCCTGGTGTGACCACACAGCTGCCTGTCTAGTATAAGGAGACCAGACGTCCCGCTTTTGGCAGGACAGTTCCCGCTTTTTGGCATTTTACAAAAGTCCCGATTTTTGGAAAGACTGCACGACAAGCTAGGGAACGGTCAATTTGGTCCATATAGACCAATTTGTAATCAAGAACACCGCCCCCCCCCTCCCCCCGCCCTCAACCGTCCCGGTCAATGGTGTCCCACTTTAAATCTGGTCACCTTAGGTGGGGACTCAGCTGTCATTGCAGTCTGCCACGAGGCCACCTGCACCCCATGGAGGGGCACTCTGACCTTCCCAGACACCCTGGAGGGAAGCCACCTCCTGTAGTTGCAGCTCCAGCCCCCCTCGAGGGACGTCCCTGTCCCAGCCTCCCCTCCCTGTGCTGGCCTTTTCTGTGGCTACTGTCCACACACACCGGGGGCAGTGGCCTCCTCCACCAGGGTCCTGCGTCCCCAAGGAAAGCTGCTCTAGTCAGGACCACCAATGGTGACGTCCCCAAGGCCGGCTTCTGTCTGCACCCTCTTCCTCCTGCTAAGTCTCTCCCAGTGGCTGGGCTACTCCTGCCTCTGTGACTCCCCTCGACTCCGTCTACTTCCCGCTTCCTGCTGGTCCTGGTACGGGACCAGCTGAGGGCTCAGTCCCCCGAGCCCACCCCAGTGGGTCCATTCTCTCAGGGCCCCAGGCCTCACGTCTCTGAGCTAATGCATCTTCATTTAACTGCAAGCCATTTAACTCATTAAACTTCATTTAACTTGCCCTCCTAAGGTGCCCAAGAAACATCTCTGAAGTCATCCAAACCCTCATCTCTAGTTTTATCGGTTCCCCAACCCCCCTTCCATGGACCAGCCTAACCAACCAACCCTCTACAGCCTCTGAAACAGCCCGATACACCCACTGTGCCATCCTCTGCTCCTGCCCAGCCCAGCCTCCCCACCCCTCGTGTCCCCCATGACCCATGCCCTCGCTCAGGGTCCCAGGGCTGGCCTCAAACATGGATCTTTGCGACCCGCAGGTCTGGCCACATCCACTCCTGTCCCTACCTCCCTCTGGCACCGTGTCCCCTGTCCCTGAGCCGTGGCCCTTGGCGCTGTCCCCCATGCCTCTGTACTTTGCCTTCAAAGGTCTTGCTCCGTTCCAGCCCAGGTTTCTCCTGAGTGCCCCTCCCAGAGGCCCCTCTGTGAGCCCCCATGATGCCCTCGTCACAGGTTCCCCCCATATATTTGCCTCTTCAAAGGATGGTGGACTGAGCGCCTGCACTGGGTAGAATGCCCTCATTCATGTGCCCCCCAGAACTCGACTTTATTTGGGAAGAGGGTCTTTGGCTGGCGAGTGGCCATATCAACAGAGAGCCACGGAGACAGAGACTCAGAGGCACCAGCCAGTGAGACGGAGTCTGAGACTGGGCTGATGCAGCCACGAGCCGAGGAATGCGGGCACCACGGGGCATGGCAAAGACGAGGAAGGGTCCCCGCTGGAGCTTGGCCTGCCCACACTCTGAATTTGGACCCCTGAAAGGAGACACTGTCTGCTCTAAGCTCCCTGTTTGGTAAGCCTTGGTTTTAGCAGCCCCAGGACCCTAGGGCCCAGCCCCAATCCATGCGCACGGGTGTCACGGGCAGCCCTGACGTCCAGCGTGGCCACTGAGCAGCGTCAGGCGCAATCCTCTGTTCTCTGTGCCTCTGGCACTGGGTCTGCAGGGAGGACACTGCTCTCTAACGCCACGGAGTTCAAAGGGGACCTAGGTGAGTGGTGGGGGCTTGGAGGAGGGGCCTCGGATCTGCCGGCAAAGTGAAGAAGAACAAATGAACCCCTAGCGCTATCCACCCCTGCCTCTGGCGCCAGAGTGCCCGCTGCCTCGAAGTCTTTAAGGAGCAGCCTCCTTTACATCCACTTCATGGAGGTGGTGGGGGGCAGGTTCCCTGAGCGATGCTCAAGGCTTGCCCAGCCAGGGGGGGGCTGAGACCATGGTCAGGAAGCACAGCCCAGCCTCAGTGCTCCAGGGCACTGGGCACAGATTCGCTAGAGCACTGGTTCTCAACCTGTGGGTCGTGACCCCTTTGAGGGTCAAACCACCCTTTCAAGGGGTCACCTAAGACCATCGGAAAAATACATATTTTTGATGGTCTTAGGAACCAAGACACCGTTCCTCTCTCCGTCTTCAGGCAGGTCCGTCCACATGCAGATACGCCCACCTATGAGTACCCGGAGTGAAGACTGTTACCCATGCTACACCATGCTTCGGGACAAAATTTCATTTATTTGTCATTAGAATAAATAGTCCACAATATATAATTACAGTTTGCTTCTGTGATTCATTACTATGCTTTAATGATGTTCAATTTGTAACAACGAAAATACATCCTGCCTATCGGGTATTTGCATGACGGTTCATAACAGTAACAGAATTACAGTTATGAAGTAGCAACAAAATAATTTTATGGTTGGGGAGTCCCCACCATATGAGGAAATGTATTAAAGGGTTGCGGCATTACGAAGGTTGAGAACCACTGATCTAGAGTGTGGAGAGCCTGCAGGGCTGCACTCGAACTGCTTCTCTTTGGGGAACCACTGGAGGGAGCAGAGGGGGTGGAGCCAAGAGAGCCGCCCCCCCCCCCAAGTGCCCAAAGGCTGGGAAGTACACAGGCAGGGCAGCCCACGGCTGCAAAAGCACATGCCCTCCACCAACAGGTGGTCCCATCCGGAGTGGCCACGAGGGAGCCCAGCAAAGTTAACGGCGTTCCCCGCATACTTGGGGTTGTCCCAGGGCGCCTGCCTGCTCTGCGTTTCCCACACTGTGGTCAGGGGCTGTGGCCGGTTCATGCTCATGAATTTGTTCTCAGGGGAGTCTCCCCCCCGACCCTCGGGCCTCTAATGGCACTGGATCGCCCGCAGACGTGCACACGCCCAAGGGCAGCCGATACCAGAACGAGAGACACTAGCACGTGTTGCCTAGAAGGTGGAAGAGCGAGAACCCAGGGGCGCTGTGGGTGAGGCTGCAGAGCAGGGCAGCCACTTGGGTGGCCTCCAAAGGCTGACCAGAGAACGACCGTGCATACGGCGCAGGCTGTGTCGCGATAGCCAGACGGAGGCCACACCCAACAGATGACTGTCTGCCTGCAGCTGAAGGGATAAACCAAACGAGGTCTTGGTTTGCAGCGGTACATCGCTGCCCCCCCATCCCCCCAGCCCAGACACGGGAAGATCTGGGGCTTGCTGTGACATGGTTGTCCCCCTGTGACAAAAGCTGGGTACAGGAACGATGAGATCGAACTCAACTGGCATTGAGTTGATTCATCGCGACCACGATGAGTCCGAAGAGCCCCTGGGCTGCCAACAGCAAAGTCAGCCGTTCGAACCCACCAGCTGCTCCTCGGGAGAAAGAGGAGGCTTTCTGCTCCCGTAAAGATTTATAGCCTCGGAAACCCACAGGGGCAGTTCTCCTGTGCCCTACAGGGCGGCCATGGATGGGATAGTTAGAGGGCCAATGCAGAGAGACCAAGGTCTGTGTGGGGGGCGTGATCACTGCAGGGGCACTGAGTGCGGGTTTGGGGTGACGGCGGACTTGGGAAATGGAGAGTGGTGCTGGTTGCACCCCACGTGGACTGTGAGGAACACCACTGGAGTGTGTACTTGTGTGGTGGCTAGCTGTCACCGAGCCACGGACGACAACCCTGCCGGACGTGCACCAGCCTCACACTTGTGAGGCTTGAGCCCCCCTGCCTGACTGCAGGCCCTGTGCCAATCCGTCTCCTCCACTCACACCGTTCAAAGGTCAACTGCTGGCTCTGTACATTCTCTTCTAAGTGCCTCACCATGACAAGGACAAGGACGAGAACCAGGGGTTCTGCACAGTGACGGCAGGCCGGGGTCCAAGGAGACCCTCAGTCCACACTCCATGTGAGCCCGCTGACCGCCCAGAGAGGTCCGTGCACCCAGAGCAGGCCTCCGGCAGACATGGTGAGTGCTCCCTCTCCGATCTTTCTCTCCTGCACAGGGCTGAGCTCAGGGGAGAGCAAGGAGCGCTGAAGATCATCCATACGCCCAGCCATCGGGGTAATGGCCACCCCTACACTGCTTCCAGCAAGACCTACTCCAGCTTAGGCGTGCCGTGGATGACCAATCCCCAAAGGCACACCCTCACGTGGATGTTCCTGCTGTGGTCATGGTGGTTGTTGTGCCCACGATCATCTTAGGGTGTCCCTGAGCCCGTCTGATGCTTCCCTCTTTGGATCCTCCACGCTGCCCGGCTTCTCAGGAGGAAGACCACACATATCATCCAGGCTGGGGGCAGACTGCCAGGGAGCAGGGACGGTGGGGCGCGCCAGGCTCGGCCCCACCAACAGCATCTCTCCCTGGAGATGGGGTATGGCCACACCACCTGTGTTGAGCCTAGGCTGCCTGGCCTCTGGGCTGAGGCGGTGGTGACCTCGTGGTTGGCTCTGTTCCTGGGTGAGTTGGTCCCCTGGTCAGGTGTGTCCTCTAGTTAGATTTGGCTCTGCCATCAAGTGGACCCCTTCCCTCCACATCTTCCAGATGGGACAGTGCCTATGGTTTACCAGGCACCCACAGAATAATGCTGAGCTCCTCCTCTCCCCGCCAGGGAAAAAGGGGGCGGGGGTCTTTAGAGACCAAGGGGTCCAGGAAACCCAGTGGTTGAGTCAACACAGGCTCAGAGAGCAGCCTGCTGCTTTCTGTAGTCGGCAGCTGTGTAACACCGGGCTGGTGACTCCCCTCAGTTTTGCCACCTGTGGAATGGACAGAGATAGACCTAAGGTATGGGCCGCTGGGCCAGCCTTTTGTAAAAAGTGCAAGCACCCAGAGAAAGACGTACCAAATACCTGGGCAGCCTGAACTCTCCATCTTCTTCCCAGCAGAGGCCTGCCTTGAGGCCCCAGTTCAAGTTCAGGATGACATGGGAAAGGACAGGGGACAGAGGGGCCGTGGCACTGCCTCGTCCCCTCCTGCTGTCTTATGGCCCAGAACGACAGGCCGCAGGCCCTTGACATCGGAACGTCCAGAAAGCCAGAAAGGAGCATCATGAGTTAGGCCACCAGCTGAGCACACAGGCTTTGGGCAACCTTTCTGAGCTGGGCCGGGAGGGAGGGCAGGCAGGCAGTGAAGGAAAGGCCAGTTCTCCCAGAATCCCCCACTCTGTCTCATGGAGCAAGTCACCGCACATCAGCTTAGGCGAGGACCCAGCGCCTGGGGGTCTGGTCCCAGGATGCTCAGGTGTCAGCAGGTCCCCTCCCTTACCCGGTTCAGTGTGTGTGCTCCAGGGGCCTGTTTACTGGAGGGGCTGAAAGGGTCTCTGGCTGCTAAGTAAACAGACTCCCCAAAGGCCTCCGCTTTCTCACCACTCCACCGCGGTCCAACCTCACATTATTAATCGGTGGGCTTATCAGCAAGGACCGTCTGGAAGTTAAAAGACGTTTCCACGCATTGTGCAGCTGCATAGAAACCAAGTCATGTCAACCCCAAGGACAAAGGAACTCAAGTGTTTGAAACGCAAAAATATTTTGACCTGTCTACAGCATTTTCTTTTCCCAAAGGAAAAAGTAATTCACGGCTCACAATTAACTCGCTATCTTGCAGGAAGTCCTGTATTTCTTATTAACTCCCCAAGGTCTGCTCCTCAGGGTGAGAGGTCACCTATGAGGGCGAGTATATGGCGGGGGGCAGGGGAGGGGGGCATTTATGAGCTTCCTTTCCGTCCCTTCCTGTTGGCTTTTTCTTTACTATGAGGCACTGCCCACTGTTCCGTGCCTTATCTCCTGGGGTCCTCCCTGGCCCTGGACGCTAACCAGGGTACAGAGTGTCTGCCCTGGGCTGCCAACTTGGAAACCCGGACCCAGGGAGGTTAAGTGATTTGCCCCAGGTCACACTAGGGGTGGGTGGGGTGGGGGGTGGAGTCAGAACTGGAGCTCCCGTGGTTTCTGGTCTCCGTGTATGTGCTCTGAGGGGACCGTTGCTTATCCTATGTGATAATTATGTTCAGATGGGACCTCAATGGTATTTGCTATCACAAGCATCATGACCACCATCAACACCATCACTATTGCCATCAACACCACCACCACCACCACCATCATTCTGCCTACCACCACCACCACCACCACCACCACCATCACTATACTCTCTATCATCACCATCTAGCACAGTGGTTCTCCACCTTCCTAATGCCGCGGCCCTTTCATACAGGTCCTCACGTGGTGGTGACCCCCCCAACTAGAACATTATTTTCGTTGCTACTTCATCACTGTCATTTTGCTACTGTTATGAGTTATAATGTAAATATCTGATATGCTTGATGTATTAGGCGACCCCTGTGAATGGGTCATCCGACCCCCAAAGGGGCCGAGACCCACAGGTTGAGAACTGCTGATGTAGCACCATCGCCACGATTGGCACCACCATCGTGATCACCACCAACACTGTCGGCATCCTCTTCCTGGCCTCTATCGCCACTCTCATCATCACCACCAGCAGTGGCACCCCATCATCACCCACGAAGCCGGACTGTAGGAGGCCGTGGCATCAGGACCGGAGGAAGGCTCATCAACAACAAGAGATATGCAGGCGGCACAAGCCTGCCAACTGAAAGTCAAGAGGGCTTGAAGCACTTATTGGTGAAGATGAAAGATTTTGGATTACGCCTCCACATACAGAAAACAACAACAACAACAACAAAAATCCTCACAATTGGATCAATGAGCAACACTATGAGGTAGATGCGGACAAGATTAGGGTTGTCAAGGATTTCATTTGGCTTGAACCTATGCTCATTGGCCATCGGAGCAGCAGCCAAGGCATCAAATGCCTTGCATCAGGCAGATCAGCTACAAGAGGCCTGACGGCGTTGGCGAGGAATACTGAGAAGGGCCCGTGGGAAACTTTGTCTCAGGTCCTTAGGGCCTGTGACGAGGCGGGACCAGTCCATGTAGAGGCATGGTAAGGGAGAGGGTCAGAGAGAAAGAGGAAGTCCCTCGAGGAGATGGATGGGCTCCGTGACTACCACAATGGGCTCCCGCATGGCAGTGATTGCGTTGATGGTGCAGGCATTTTGTCCTGCTGCCACCATGACTCAGAACCGGCCCAGCGGCACCTGACAACCCCAGCCATCCTCCTCCTCACCATCACCCGCAGCACCACCATCACCATCATTACCACTAGCACGATTGCCGCCACCGTCATCCCCATCACTATCACTGTCACCTATCGCCAACATCGCCATGGCCAGCTCTCAGAGCTGGCCATGGTGGGACGCCCTTGAACCCAGGGTGGGTAGGGCAGGGGCTTCTCTTAGAAACCTAAACTCAGAGGCTCCCCCTGCCCCGCTGCCAGCAGGAGAATCTAGAGACCCAGAGGAGGGGGATCCTGCAGCCTGCCGGCGTCTGCCCTTCACGTGTGAGCACGGGAGTCTGGTAGCAAGTCAGACAGTTTGCAGTACAAGACCACGTTTGCCCCTTCCTATCCGGATGACCTTGGGAGGGCAACTCACCAGACAGACCCCTCCTTTCTTATCTCTGTACAGAGCAGTGAATATGATCAACTGCTAGTCAGAAGGCTGGAGGTGGACACCCACCCAGAGATTCACATCCACCCTTTTCTAAAAAAAGTTCTTTCCCGAAGACAGGCCTGGCGTCTACTGCTGAGAACCCAGCCACAGACGCGCAGTTCTACCCAGCACACACAGGGGCGCCTTGAGCCAGAATCTACTGGGGGTGGCGTACATAGCTGCCACCAGGGAGGTTTATCTGAGGTCACACTGGGGTGCCTTGCAAGCAGGCCCAGGGGATGGGCTTCAGAGAAATGCATCGTTGAAAATCCCAGTGGGATGCAGTTCCACTCTGACCCACACGGGGTGCCACGAGTCAGCATGGACAATACCCAGTTAAAAGTCTAAGAGGAGACAAGAGAGC
>NW_022111357.1:42348517-42352660 GCF_000313985.2 Echinops telfairi
AAGAGAATGCCCGCCGGGCCCTGGTGGGCCCCAGGGCCCCGGGTCCGTGCCCTCGCTGGGGGCTGGGGAGCTCGCTGTTTCCTCTTGGACTCTCCGTCCCTCTGCAGGACTGCCAGGAACCCTTTCTCTGAGATGACTTCCCCGTCCCGGCAAGGCAAACATTTCTGCAGCTAATCCTCCAGTCTTGATCATTGCTGAGAAATAACAGAGGCGAGGTTCCAGCGCACCATCATAAGTCTTGCTTTTTATGACTTAATTTATCCACACTCTACTGGAGAAACATCTTGTTCACTGGGCGAGGAGAAACTGTCCCCCGCCCCCCAAGGCTGATGGAAGCCGGTGTCAGGCCGAGCAATGTGTCCTGTTAGTGTACCAAGGGGCCAGGCTGGAAGCAGGTATTAGTCAAGGAGGGGACACATCATTAAAGAAGAAAGCGGGTGCACTCACATGGAATCTGTTAAATTAAGAACCCCACCGTTCCGGCCAAGATCCATTTGTTATCCTCCCGGGGCTCCCCTCCCTGTAGCGGGAGACTCTCGAGAAGGCGGAGCTGCTGCGGGAAGGGACCTCCTTGGAATCATGGAGTTCAGGGATGTGCCCAGTCTGTCCCAGCCAGACAGGAGGGTCAGCGCAGAGAACTCTCACTTCATAGCCTGAGGCGCAGCTACCCGCCGCCACTAGGGACTCTGGGATCGGAGAGCAGGACCTTCCTGGCTGACTCAGAAGGTGACCGTGAAGAAGGTGGACTTCAGGAGGGCAGGTATTTTGGAGATGCCACCCCCACAGCGGGTGGTCAGTCAGTTTGTGCCAAGCAGCCGAGGGAGGGAGTGGATGGTATTCGGAGACTGCAGAATTGGATACAAGGTAACCATGATTCCCTACGTGAAACAGTCAGGCTCAGGGAGGCTGTGCTGCAGTAACAAGCACCCCTCCAGACCCAGTAGCACAAGCAGATCAAGGTTCTCATCCTCTGTGTGAGGGTCCCATCCAGTGTGTGCTGGCCAGCCGGCTGGCAGGGGCTCAGCTCATTGAAATTACCCCTGGGTGTGCCGGACATATTCAGGTTGGGTGTCATGAGGGCAAGGGAGTCACAAAGAGAATGTGCAATGAGCTTGTGCTCAGGCAAAGAATGATCCACACAGGGTCAAATCGATAGGAAGAGATCAGGTGAGCATGGTGGGACCATGGCAGGAAAGCCGCCCCCAATGTCCCTCGGTGGTACGTGTGGGCTCTGGTGGGTGCCCAACTGTGTGGACTTTCGACACAATGAGATGGCTGGAACACAGTGCCAGTGGCTGTCCAATGGATCCCATCAGAGACTTGGCTGTCCTCCCTCCTAGAACAAACTGCCATGTGCTGCTGGGGCAACTCGAATCACTGGCCTTTGGGTTCAAAGCTGAATGTGTTGAGCGTTGACACCAGCCCACACCTGGCCAGCAATCTCCAGCTACTACCCCACAGCTGCGGTGGTCCTTATAGTGATGGAGGTGGGTAGAGGCCGGCCTCCTTGGGGCGCGGGAGGTCAAACTTCCTCACTTCTCTATAACCACCTGCCTGTCATCCTCCCCCACCACCCTCCCCACCAGGCATCTTAGCACAGGACTGAAGGCGAAGTCGGAAGCCAGGGCAGGAGGTCAGAGAGAGAGACCTCTCCCCCAGGTATCCTGCACAGGTGGGGTGGCAGCCCTGGTGGGAAGCTAGTGTCACATCTCAGAGAGTTGACAGACAGTGATGAACCAGGATGCTGACAACTCTGCAGCCCCCCTCACCGCCCACCTCCAAAGCCGGCACCCACCCCTCCAATGGCAGACAGTTTGATGATGTGCAGTCCAAGGGCAGGCCAGGCCCCAGGTCTCCTCTCCAAGGGCAGCATGGATTGTTAGACCACACAGCCTTTATTACCTAATCTGGGGGGAAGGCTCACCCAGGTCGGCCCAGCGGGCAGCCACACAAGGATTCCTAAGGCCTGAACCCTCCCACAGCACCCTGAGAGCCACAGACTGAAGAAATGCCTTCAGGAGTGGGCCCCGGAGGAGAGGAAAGAGCTAACCAGGCCCCAGCCCCCTGGGAATGTCCAGGTGTCCCCAGGACCCATGCACCTTGTGGGCCCTGCCCTGGAGAGGACATGCCCACATGCCATGTTCGCTCTTACGCCCTGAAGTTGGCTTGCCACGACCCTGATGGCAGCCACCGCCGCCGCTGCCTCCATGCTTGTGGGGCCTGTGCCTCGCAGGTGAAACACCTTGTTTTCCCCTTGGAGGCAGAAGGCGGGGACCCCCCACCTCGGCCAATTACCGCCCGGCGGCTGCGGGTGCTATCTGCACAGTGAAAGCAGAAGATGCTAAATAGGCCTGTGCACTGATATATTTTCCCCTCCTAATAGTGCAGCACAATTTAATTAACTCAATACTCGCCCACCTGAAGATTACAGATTTTATTGACACCGCCATCTGGCTCCCATAAAGCCGGTAATGTATTGAATAAATCCTGCCTCTGAACTCGGGGCGGATGGCCTGGAGGCATCCCGCTGAAGCCTCAGCCAGCCACCCTCCTGCTGCAGGGACAATGGGGGGACCAGCCAGGAGCCCACAGCCCAAGGGGCTTCGTGGGCACCCTCAGCAGTAGCTGGAAGTGAGGAAGACAAGGGGGGGGCAAGACAGGAGGCTGACTGATCTGAATGCTTTGCACACATGGGGGCACCCCCATGTGCAAGGTCAGGGGCCCACGTCAGGGTCTCGATGGCCTGCATCCAAGGCTAGCCACTAGGCTAGCCACATGACAGCTCTCAGAGCCCAGCCCACAGGCCATCCCCATCGAAGAGGGTGGAGCAGTCCCGGTGGGCCCAGGAGGCCCCTGGTGGCTCCACTGGTTTTCAATGGACAAACGACCTAAGAGTTGGCAGGTCAAATTCATCCAGCGGGCAGCAGCAGGGGGGCTGGCAATCTGTGCTGTAGAGATGGCATCCACAGAGCAGTTCCACTCTGTAACACAGGGGCGGGTCACCGTGAGCCAGAACCAACCTGATGGCACGGGTTCGTGGGTTTGGGATGTTTGTTCTTCCCTGTTTTGGGGTTGAGGGCATGGGGGAGTGCCTCTGCTAGCTTCCTATCCAGTCCCACACTCAAATCACACCAGGCCTGAGAATCGGAGGAGGTGGGGACCGTGGGCCGATGGAAGTCAAGGAGGGGCCCTGCTGTCCCTGGCAGGGAGCGCTCCCAGGCTGGGGGCTGGAAGGAGTCTCAGGAGGCAGTTTCTTGGTTCACTATCTGGGGTCAACGATAGCAGGGCCCACCTTCGTCCTTCCTAAATGTGTGGGTGTCTGCTGTGAGATTTAGGGTTTGGGGGAAGCCGTCAGCAGGATGGGGAGGTCCCCAGGAAGGGCAAAGTCCCCCCCCCCTTCCCGCCACCTGCTGTCACATGTCCTGCCATCTTGCCAGGGCTGTCAGTGGGCTCCTTGGTGGTGGCCCGGGATGCCAGCGATGGAGCAAGGATTCCCTTCCTGCCTGAAGCTGGAGGCTCCCACCCACCCAACTTGACCTTTACCCCAGCGGTCCTTCTTGCCCCCACCCCCCTGGGGGTCTTCCAGGAGGATGCGTCACAAGGGTTGGCTCTGGGAACAAGAAAGAAATGCAGGCTCCCCTCACTCATGTGTAAAAAAGAGAACTTAGCCTTGCCCCTGTGCCCCCACCCCCACTTCCAAATGGCTTTCAGTGTCCTGTGAAGTGGGGGTGGGGGAGGGTCAGTCTGAACACAGCCCCCCTCCTGGGCCTGCCCAGCCTCCAGAGCCCCCCCAGCCCGGGCCCGGCCAAGCGGAGCTTGAGCCGGACTCCGTTGAGAGCCCCACAGCCTAGCTAACAAATGAGGGCCAGGAAATTAATCAGCCACCCTCTCCCAGCTGGCGGACGGTTCGGCTGATTTAAGGGGAGGGAGAATTAAGGGGATTGCAATCAACTCCATTTAGAAGGGGAGGGGCAGAAAGGTTGCTTTATAAAGTCGTCACCCAGCCAGGGCGCCCATAACTCACACGGGCCGCGCCAGGGAACCATTCATCACTCTTATCAGTGCCTGAATGAGTCGCCGCGGAACTGCCCCCACGTCCAGGTGGCAAGTTCAGGTGCTGAGTGGCGGCGCCAGGGGTCAGAG
>NW_022111357.1:42352760-42374666 GCF_000313985.2 Echinops telfairi
CAGGACGCACAGTATTAACTCGCCGCCCTTCCCTGCGAGGGGGGCAGAGAAAACAAGATAACGTGGGACAAAGGCACAGGCAGCCGGGGCACCACAGAGATTGAATCAGAATTCTTTGCGCCGATACCATCTCCCTGGGTGGACGGCACTCTTGTTACCGGATAAATTCAAGCCCTCCAGAAAGTCAAAGAATAAATTTAAGCCTTTTGCCAAATGTCTATCCTATTGGATTTTGATAAGACGGCCATTGAGCCTTAATAATGTCTTCCATCCATTTCCAGCCGCCCTTAACAGGCCTCTTTATTCGTCCCCAAAGCCTCTTCGCCCGGCCTTTTTATTACGGGCTCCAGCGGCTCTCCAGGGAGCCGGGTGCCCGAGTGATGGATGGACACCGGCTAGATTATCTCCTGCAGATGTTTGCTCTCACGGAGCCCCGGGCTTTCCCGCTAAGTAAACAGAGTAAATGGAGGGTTGGTCCCAGAGGTCCCGGCACCGCAGCAAGAGCAGGGCAACGGACGACCAGCCGGCGGCCACAGTGACTTTTGGGGATGAGCCTGCCGCACCCTGACAGAGCCGCATGGGGGCACACGGTGGGGACAGGCACAAGGGGGTGGGGCCCGGCACTGCTGCACGCCCCAGGGCCAGAGCTCAGAAGGGAGCAGGGGGACGGGTATGGAGTTGGGGAGGGGTGCAGAGGTGAGGGTAGCTTCAGGGACAGGGGTATGGGAGTGGAGGGCAGTGGGGACATAGGGAAGTGAGGAGGACCAGAGAGGGGCCAGGGGAGACTGATGGGTGGAGGAGGTGCATGGGGTGCAGGGGATGTGGGATAGAGGGGGCTCAAGTGGTGAATGTGGGAGGGTGCAGGACGGAGGGGGTAGGGAGGGGTGAGGGGTTCAAGGCATGAGAGACTGCAACTGAGGGGTTGGGGCTCCAGGGACAGGCGTCAGAGGGGTTGTTTGCATGGGGGTGGTGAAATGGCCCATTCAGGTGTGAGGAGAAGCAGAGAAGGGGACAGAGGACCAAGGGGCTAAGGGGAGGGGAAAGAAAAGCATAGAGTGAAGTGCGGGGTAGGCCTGGGCGGGTTCCCCTCCCAGGGTGAGGCCAGGCCCAGCGCTGCCCGCAGGCTATAGCCCCTGTGCAGTCCCAGCCTCATCCTCCGCCCAGCTGCGCCTTCCCGGACTGTCAGCCTGGGTACACCGTCCCGGATTCTCATCCCGGGTCTATAACCCTGGGGTGTAATCCCGAGTACACAGTCCACTGCCCGCTCCACCCTACCCCGGTGTCGTCCCCAGAAGGGGCCCAGGGAAGGTGGCCACGGTGGCATGCTCCGACGTTCTGCTGGTCTCAGCCGCATTACACCTCTCCACTTGGCAGGCTTTGATTCAGCAAATTCAAGGATGCAAACTTCTTAGGGGTACTTAGTTTCCATGGCAACGGAGGCTGACCTCAACATTATTGTTCTCCGGAGGGGACTGACTTTACTATATGTTCATTCACTGAATTAATGGACTCCCCACAATGGACAGAGCGCCGTGGTCTCAAAGGGCTTTCAACCAGCGTCCAGCTTTATGCCTGGGGCTTACGGGGCCGGAGTGAGGCTATTCAGGCGGAGATTACCAAAATCAACTCCCGGCTGGCTGCGTGGCCACGGAGCACACTCGGATTTCATGAAGACATCGGGGTGCCCCATGCAAATGCTTCAGCCCCCGCCCCCCAGGGGGGCAGGTTCTGAGGCCGTGGGACTCAACGTGGGTTTGTGGGGGGGGGAGGGGGCGTGGGACCCACCATTTACAGCACTTGGTGTGTGTGTGGGCGGCTGCAGGAGGGGGTGGATAGGATGAGGGTTTACGTGTGGCTGGTCCGGAGGGAAGAGGTGAAAGAGGAAAGGGTTTCTAAAAATAACCCGGCGTCTGACCTCACCACAACAGACCGACGAGCCTTCTCATCTTGGGGAGGACACGCTGCACTCAGCCCGGCTCACCAGGTCCCACCCACCCACCCACCCACTCCCCCATTCTGCATCACCCGGTGCTTGGCCGCTTCCCTTGCCTTCCTCCCCCCTCTCCACCCAAAGGAAGAGGAGACAATACAAAACAAATAAAGCCTGCAGCAGCCGTGACTTGCCAAGCACCACCCGCCACAGCAGGGCCCGGCAGCGTTCCTGTGAGTCAGGGCTCAGTCACTGCCGTCACAGACCCCAGTGTGTGGCCCTGTCCAGGCATCCTTGCCTACAAGGCCGTGAGCCGAAGCCTGCTCTCTCTGACCCCTCAGAGTTGGCTGGGCTCCTATTCCCAGACCACCGCCCCCGCAAGCCCTGTTTAGCACCCTATCCCAGTCCTTCCTGATAGGGGTCGTCAAGGAGACCCTTGGGCTTCCTGGGCCAGGGGCCATGCCTCCAGGGCCAGGCTACAGACAGCGTCCTGGCAGCCTCCCAGTGGAACACGCCATCACTCTAATATCCTAATCATCATTTCACAAATTATCATAATTACCCATCCATCACCCTGTTGGGACAGTGCGGGGCCGGCCATCGGATGGCTTTTATGACCTGTAGCATTCTGTACGTAATAATAACACGGGGAGATTTATGAACCCATCGCCCGTCCCCTCTCCGGCGGCATGACTTTATTAGCTCCATTTATTTGTGACTTTGCTTTGAAACTGGCCGCCCCCACCACCCCTTGCCCTGAGCGCTGAGGTGGTTGTGTGTGTGTGTGTGTGTGTGTGTGTGAGAGAGAGAGAGAGAGAGAGAGAGAGAGAGAGAGAGAGAGAGAGAGAGAGAGAGAGAGAGAGAGAGAAGCGAAGGCATCTCTCTCAGGTCCCCAGTCCTAGACTTAATGGCTGCACATCCCCAGTTTGCCTGTTTGTTTGCTAAGCAGGGGAAGAGGCCAGGAAAGGAAGAAAACCAAGGGTCCCTTCGCATGTCTTGCGCTCGGGCCAGGACGCACAGTATTAACTCGCCGCCCTTCCCTGCGAGGGGGGCAGAGAAAACAAGATAACGTGGGACAAAGGCACAGGCAGCCGGGGCACCACAGAGATTGAATCAGAATTCTTTGCGCCGATACCATCTCCCTGGGTGGACGGCACTCTTGTTACCGGATAAATTCAAGCCCTCCAGAAAGTCAAAGAATAAATTTAAGCCTTTTGCCAAATGTCTATCCTATTGGATTTTGATAAGACGGCCATTGAGCCTTAATAATGTCTTCCATCCATTTCCAGCCGCCCTTAACAGGCCTCTTTATTCGTCCCCAAAGCCTCTTCGCCCGGCCTTTTTATTACGGGCTCCAGCGGCTCTCCAGGGAGCCGGGTGCCCGAGTGATGGATGGACACCGGCTAGATTATCTCCTGCAGATGTTTGCTCTCACGGAGCCCCGGGCTTTCCCGCTAAGTAAACAGAGTAAATGGAGGGTTGGTCCCAGAGGTCCCGGCACCGCAGCAAGAGCAGGGCAACGGACGACCAGCCGGCGGCCACAGTGACTTTTGGGGATGAGCCTGCCGCACCCTGACAGAGCCGCATGGGGGCACACGGTGGGGACAGGCACAAGGGGGTGGGGCCCGGCACTGCTGCACGCCCCAGGGCCAGAGCTCAGAAGGGAGCAGGGGGACGGGTATGGAGTTGGGGAGGGGTGCAGAGGTGAGGGTAGCTTCAGGGACAGGGGTATGGGAGTGGAGGGCAGTGGGGACATAGGGAAGTGAGGAGGACCAGAGAGGGGCCAGGGGAGACTGATGGGTGGAGGAGGTGCATGGGGTGCAGGGGATGTGGGATAGAGGGGGCTCAAGTGGTGAATGTGGGAGGGTGCAGGACGGAGGGGGTAGGGAGGGGTGAGGGGTTCAAGGCATGAGAGACTGCAACTGAGGGGTTGGGGCTCCAGGGACAGGCGTCAGAGGGGTTGTTTGCATGGGGGTGGTGAAATGGCCCATTCAGGTGTGAGGAGAAGCAGAGAAGGGGACAGAGGACCAAGGGGCTAAGGGGAGGGGAAAGAAAAGCATAGAGTGAAGTGCGGGGTAGGCCTGGGCGGGTTCCCCTCCCAGGGTGAGGCCAGGCCCAGCGCTGCCCGCAGGCTATAGCCCCTGTGCAGTCCCAGCCTCATCCTCCGCCCAGCTGCGCCTTCCCGGACTGTCAGCCTGGGTACACCGTCCCGGATTCTCATCCCGGGTCTATAACCCTGGGGTGTAATCCCGAGTACACAGTCCAGGCTCCACTGCCCCCCTCTCTGGCCCAGGCCCCCTCACTTACCAACTGAAGAGCTGCTCTGATTCGCACTTCCCCAACCCCAGCACCCTGGTTTTCCAATCTTTAGGAAGTTTCACTGAGACTCCCACAAATTCTGCCTATGACTCCCCCCCCCCTCCACATGCATTAGTCACCTGATGGCACGCACTGATTCAGCATGGGAATGCTTCCCTGGATCAGAGGAAGTTGGAGAGTGGAGGTTCTCCTCTTGAAGGTGGGACCCCACAGGTAGCTCAGCAGGGCTCCTTGTGGCTAGAGCCCTGACCCATCACATGAGTCAGCACAGGTCCACGTCGCGGACAGCCACAAACCCCCAACGAGAGACCATGAACCAGAAGGCTTGGTTCCCACTACCAAGGGCTTCGTGGAAATGGTCCTTCAACAAGCAGAGTGGTTTATGCATTGGGGGCTGCTAACTTCAAGGTCAGTACTTCAAATCTGCCAGCTCTCTATGAGACCCCACCAAGACCGACAGCCTGGGAAACTGTCTTATTGCGTCACGGAGCCAGAACCGACTCCATGGTGGTGCGTTTGCTTTGGGTTTTCTGAGCCCTTCCACAACACAGACAATGGGTTCTGGAAGACAGGTTTTGCGGTACACACACACACACACACACACACACCCCTCTTTGTAAGTGAGAGCTTTTGTTTGGGAATAAGATCAGCTGGCGGTTGTATCACTTGGTCATCCCAGGCCTCACGTCCTTGTCTTTCAGCAGCACCCCCACCCTCTCTCCCACGGTCACTGGGGAGAACCTTCTCGGGTCCAGGTGTGGGTCTGCATGTGGCACCTGTTTTTATGAAGAGAAGCCCCACGAGGCAGCTCTACTCGGGGCTGGCGGGTCGCTAAGACTCAGCACTGGGGGGCGGGGGGCAAGGACAGTGAGAATCTTGACGCAAAGTCCCTGCTGGTCTCCCGCCCAGCACAATGGCCGAAATCTCAGCTGTGTGGCTGCCAGACCTCCCGGGGCAGCTCATGTCTACACGCAGGCCAAACCTGCCCCACAGCTCGGAGGCTCACTCCAGCCATCCTTCTCGTTGGCTTCCAGGAGACTCCTCACCGCTTCACCGCCCCTGAAAGAGGCTCGAACCCTTTACCTGGTGCCTCAACCTCTTGCACCACGGCCCGCCACCATCATCCCCACATGGTCATGGCGCTCCGGTGACCCAGCAGTCACAGCACGACTCGGAAGCACATCGATGATTGTGAAGATGGCACAGGATCATGCTAGGGTCTGCGCGGCTGTGCCCAGGATGGCCACAGGTTCTCCAGAGACGAACGCAAGCAGACGCCCACTGGACAGTGCCCACAATGCGCTCCGGGAAAACAGAGGCACCATCCAACTCTGGGCCTACCAGCAGACCGTTGGTTTGCATAGCTGTGGTGAGAAGGTGAGGGTCTCATTGTCCACTGCGAGAGGCCAGAGACAGCGCTGGCTCTGGCCTCTGTCAGAGGGACTGAAGACCCCGCCCTTCTATGCAGAGCAGATGCACGGCTTGCTGCATTTTACGTTGGGTGGAGGCACTTGCAGGACAGGAGTTGCTGCAGAAGCAATTTGCTTGCATCACCTGCAAGGGAGCACTGGACAAGCGAATGGCTAAAGCCAAGGGTGGCCCAGGCAGCGGGGATGGGGAACTGGACCCCTGACTCCACCGTCTGCCCAGACGGAGGGCCCACTGGAAGGTCACACACAACTGCAGGGGTCATCAGCAGGAGGAAGAAAAATGTCTTGCTGGGGGTCCCTTCAGCCTCAGACAGGGTCCGCCCTGCACGGTCTCCTCTGCACTCGCTGTCTGGGGGCTTGTCCTGGTGGGCAGAGGCGGGTCCCTTCCCTCACGATTGCTCTGCCATGTACAGAGCCCCTCAGACACAGAATAGACCTTCCTGGAAGCTTCCAGGGCGAAGATGACTTGGGCACCCTGCTCTGGGTGTCCTACTCGAAGGGCTGGGGGTGCCCCTGGAGCACATGGTCTGTGTGACCAAATCCAGGGGTGATCGTGACTTTAAGGAGGAGTGAGGGTACTGCCTAGGGCCTACTGGTGCCTCCGGGGCATTCTCTGCTTTATCTTGGCAATGCGTCCAACCCAACACACTGAGAAAGCATCTTAATTGCACTGCAGAATCCAAAGGAATCGCTGTCTGTGTGTGTGTGTGTGTGTGTGTGTGTGTGTGTGTGTGTGTGTGTGTGTGTGTGTGTGAGAGAGAGAGAGAGAATGCATGTGAGTGTGTGCGCGTGGGTGTGTGAATGAAAGTGTGTGTGCATGGGTGTGCATGAATGCATGTGAGTGAGTGTGTTATGCATATGCCTTAGCAGCTGAACTCTACCTGATGAGCGGGCTCTGCATCGGATTCTTTTTTCAGGTGTATAGTCTGTGGTGTGGACATGCAGGTGTGCACGTGTATGCCTGTGTAGGTGCTCTCTCTGAGGGGGTGTGTGCACTTTCTGTGCCTCGGCTGTACATTGGACCCTTTAGAGGTAATGTTTGTCAACCAGCTATTGCCCACAATCCCTCAGCACAGCCACAGACAATGCCCGCGTGCACAGATGTCCACGTCTTGCCCACTCACGGTTGCTTCGTTAACACCACACCCGGCTGTCTTTGAAAGCTCGTCGTGGAACGAGCGGCTCTGTTGGACCTGAAGCTCTGCAGGCTCCCACCTTGTTCCATTGAAGACAGTGATATAAATACAACCTGTGTGTGACTGACAGCATTCCCACGGGGACCCCCTCCCCACCGTCATGAGGGCTTGGCTGCCCAGAGAAGAGACCCCTGACCTGTTCACCCATAGAGACCCAGACCCTCGGACACACTTGTCTGCAGGTCACCCAATGCTCCCAGACTGGTGGCACCGCACCCCACGCACACTCACTGACTGCGGCAGTGCACCACTGCACAACGGCCGCACTCCTTTGGAAACTGCCCAGCCATCTGGCTGGGATGCGAAAGGGGCGGGGTGAGAAAGAGGTGCTGGACTGTCTCCTACCTTTTTGATGCAGCCCTCCTGCGACGACACTTCTGAATCTGTCATGATTTGCTGCAAAAGGAGTTCAAGAGGGGGTGTCAGTGTCCGACAAACGCTCTCAGGTGAGTTACACACCATGGGGTCAGCTCAGGAGGTTCTCTGAGACCTGGTCAAGCTCAAGCCCACTGCCATCCGGTCACTTCTGACTCACAGAGCAGAGCTGCCCTGTGTTTCCCAGGCTGTGCATCTTGACAGCAGCATACAGCCTCACCTTGCGCCCACAGAGGGGTTGGTGGGATTGAACGGCTGACCTTGCAGTCAGCGGCTACCTAGTACGCCATTCGGGCTCCTGAAGACCTGGGAGGGTCTGCGTAACATGAACTAAGGTGCTCTGCTTAGGCCCGGGATCCTTGGCTTCAGCAGGGTCACCTTACTGTTGAGGCCTTCACATCACTTACCTGGACAGGTCACCAAGAAAGGCTAACCACTCCAAAAGGACATCAGGGCTGGCACAGGAGAGGCCAGCTAAGGTGAGGGCTGACGCCATGACCTCGGTCGTGGGCTCGGCCACACCAAGGGGCATGAGGAGGGCGTGGGGCCCGGCTACATTCCTTCTGTTACCCATGAGGTGGCCCGGAGCTGAGGTTGACATGACAACGGCCAACAACAACATATTAACACCCTGCCAGGGGCACGACCTCCCTGGACACACAGCGGATTCCCGTGGCTGCCATTTCAGGGGAGGGTTGCTTCCTGTGGACCCGCACCTAGGTGAGGGATGCCCGTGGAGGCGTCTTGGTGGGGGCAGTATCTATCCTACGCAGTCAACGTGACTCAGTGGGGAGCAGCAGGGGTGCTGTGACATGGACAATGGGCTGTGTCATTCCGGTGACTCGGGAAGTGTGCATGTAGAAGTCCCTGCACCCAGGTGTGGCACAGCTCACAGCTTGGAGCTGGGGGTGCCTTAGCAAGGTGGAGACACTGTCCCGTCCCTCCTCCTACCCCCCGCCCCATGCTTCTTTCTGTGCCTTGTCCTGCACAGCCCTGGGGGGTGTGGGCCATCTGAGACATGGTTGCTGCCCTCATAGGGCTGCCAACCTCAGTGGGGCCAGGCCCAGGCAAGCACTGCATTCACCCCATGTCCCAGGGGGGAGAGGCTCAGAGGAGGGGGGGGGTGGCTAAAGTCCCCAGAAGGTGTGGCTGTGACCATGGGAGGCAGTGGGGCCTCCTCTCTGCTCGGCCTTTGGGGGAGTCCAAAGTGGTACTTTTTTTCACTTTCTCCACGCCCTGGGGTCCCCGGAGGGTGGAGGCTCATCCTCAGAGGGACCCAGCCCCTGCCCAACAGCAGGGGTGCCATGGAGCACAGCATCACGGACAAGGCCCCCCCCCACCCGGGGGCTCTGGGGGGTACCTGTGATTCCTACCTTTCCCTTGGTACCCCTCTCCCCACCCCCGCCAGCATCCCAGAGATTTGGGACAGTGAGGAGAAACACACCAAGCAGGCTGCCATTCTCCTGCCCTGAGACCTGCCATTCACGCTTCCCCTGGCATGGCTCAGGGGAGCAGAGCATTTTGCCTGCCTTTTCAAAAGGAGTCCCTGGGCAGCCGGGCAGGCAACACGCTCTCTGCCAGCCAGAAGGCTGGAGGTTCAGGCTCTCACATGGGCACCTCGGGAGAAAGGCCTGGCGGTCTATTTCCCCCCCAAACAACTCAGCCACTGAGACCCCAGTGGAGCACACTTCTACTCTGATATCGACGGGGGTCCCCAGGAGTCTGTCTACTCACAGCAACTGGGGCTATTCCCGCCCCCACCCTCCTCCAGACCCTCTGGGCTCTTCATTAAGGGGGAGTCCCAAGGGCTTCCAAAATGGGTCCCGCGGGCAAATGAGCCATTTTCATAAGGTGAGAAACCAAGACTGGAAGTATGATCGAGAAGCAAATGGGGCGCGCTGCCGAGCCCTGGGGGGTTCAGTTCCACCTCCTTCTGTCCACCCGACCGCCGACCCTGCCAGTGTCGCCTAGACACCGTGTCCCCCAAAACGCGGCCACTGGCCTGACCTAGCTGTCACAGCACGCAGCCAATGTGCTCAAAGCGGGTACTTCTGCCTAACGGGGGATTTCATGTTTCTGTCAATAGCTTCTGAAGCAGCGGTTTGGAAAGTGTCTGCAAGCAGAAGAGAAGAAGGGGGCAGCCAGGGAGAAGGGGCTCCGGAGGAGAGCAGGCAGGGCCATCACCGAGGACCGGGGCTACTAGCCCAGGCCGGGCTCCTGTGGACAGAATGAGGGCGGAGTTTGACGGCAGGGTCAGGGCTGCCATCTCTGTTGTCTCCCCAGAATCACTGCCCTGGGATTGCGGTGCTGACGAAGAACGTGGAAACCACCAAGGGCTCCCCAAAGAGCAAACAGATATGCCTTTCAGAAGAGGTACAGCCAGCAGGCTCCTCAGAGGCAGGGACGGTGAGACTTCATGGCACGTACTTTGGACACGTCGTCAGGAGAGACCGGTGCCTGGTGGAGTAGCGGGACAGAGGAAACGAGGGTGGCCCTAAACCAGATGGGTGGACACTGTGGCTGCAGCCACAGGCTCACCCCTAACCATTACAAGGATGGCGCAGGGCCAGGAGGGGTTCCCTTCTGGCAGGGAGCAGTCATGATGCCCGTGGTGGTTTCAGACCCTTTGAGAGAGGGCTGTCTGCTCTGTGTGTGAGGCAGCAGTAGGGCAGGGTGTCGGGGTCAACTCCCCGCAGATAGAAAAGGGACGGAACAAGCCAGAGGAGCAGCTCTGGGGCTAAGCGGTGCCAAGACCCACGGGGACCCATCTCTGAGGGCCAGGAGGCAGAAACAGATGAGATAAAGCCCTTCCTCCAGGACCTGCCCCTGGAGCTGGCACGCTGAATTCAGATGCCAAGCCTCCTCCACGGAGCCCTGGTAGCATAGTGGTTCTGAGTCGGGCTGCTAACCGCAAAGCCCGCAGTTCAAAACCACCAGCGGCTCTGCAGCAGGAAGAGGACGTTTTCTACTGCCCTAAGGAGTGACGGTCTGCATTCCAATGGTCTAAACCGAGACATTCTTGTTCAGGTTGGACGCACGGGGAGCAGAAGACCTCCTTTCCCAAGAAATACGAGGGAGAAAGGCTTTGGAGAGTGGCCTCACTGAACCGGTAAGTTAGTTGTCTCCGGATTTTGATGGTTTCCCCAGTTCTTCCGTAATTCCGCAATGCCCTGGCCATTTTCTGGTAATCCCCCATCGATTACCACGAGCTAAGTGACCCTGATTGCTAGCCATACCCACATATTTAAAGGCTTCCTGGCATCAGAAGCTTCTAGCAGCTAGGATTCTTCCTGTAAGGCAAATACTGAAGAGAAGAAGACAAATCAGTGAACTTGTTGCTCTCTTTGCTGAAACCGCATCCAGCCTATACTAATATTGGTGGAAATACGACCACCTTCCTTCATGACCCAAGCAGCATGCTATAGACGACTGGGACTTCAGACTTTGTTCCTTTGCGGTGCACAACATCCTTCATAGACCACATCAGAAGGATTCATTTGGGAACCCCTCTAAGTAAACTAGATTTTACCTTAAACACACACCTAGGGCAGATAGAGCTGCCGGCAGAACCTCCTGGGCTGACTGTGTGCAGAGACAGTTCTGGATGTCTAATCGCCCCCGCCCCTATCTGGGTAAAGTCCAGCAAGAAGATGGGTCGAGACGGGGGCTGCAGTGCTGGGCTCAAACATAAGAACCATCGTGAGGGTGATGTTTCGTACTGTTGCACACAAAGTGCCCCCAGCTAGTGGAGGGAACAACCCCACTGGGACACGCTCCTCTCTGCTGCTCCACAGGCTGCCTGCCTGGAAGTGCCCGGACTCAGGGCCCACCACGCATGCCTCTGCCCTCCTTCACCAACCAAGGAAGCCCTTTTCCTGAATGGGATTGCCTGCATAGGCACAGGGGCGAGGAGTCCCATACAGGTGTCGGCAGACACAGCTTCAATCCAGACCTGCGGCTGTCTCTCCATTCTGGAAGGGTCCTGGCAGCCCCGAGGTGCAGTGCATTCCCTCGGGATCCCGTCCTCCTCTGAAGACAAGGAGGGCCGCCCGCCCTCCCCCCGGGGGCCTGCTCTCTGATGGAGGTACAGGGACAGACACTCAAGCCACCCCAGGAAAGGCACCATATAAGGGGTGCACCCAAGCTGCATGAGGGGTCAGCCCAAGGGCAAGCTGTCAGGGCCATGGCTTCCCTTCATGCCATTTGTCCCCTGAGAACTGTCCCTTGGTTCCTGTGGGGGCCTGGGCTGGTGAGGGTGTCTGAGTTATGGGGAAGCACGGTTGCAGATTCATAGGGGGCCAGGGGTGAACCTCAGTACCCCACTGTGTCCCAGCCCTAGTATGATGCTGAGGGGAAGGCATTAAGTCCACCCTATGTCCACCACCAAAGGGTGAAGGACATCACGCTTAGTAAGTGGAGGGGCATTGCAAAAGAAGACTCTTGGCAAGATGGGCTAATCCCCTGGCTGCATCGATGGGCTCAGACCTGAGGACAATTATGAGCATGGTACAGGACCGGGCAGTGTTTCACCCAGTTGTGCAGAGGGTCTCTGTGAGTTGGCACTAACTCAGGCACCATACAACAACATCCCCATGCCCACCACCTACACCCATGTGCCAGATTGTCACACCACAGTGGCGGTAGCTTCCCGGTGCTAGGGTGCTAGGAGCCGAGCCACTAGTCTTTCAATACCAGGAGGGTCTTCCACGGCAGACAGGCTTCAAGGGAACATCCACACTGAGACAGACTAGGAAGCAAGGCCTGGTGATCTGTTTCCACAACTTATCCCACACCAACCCCAGAGATTGTAACAAAATGTTCGTCTGACACAGTATCGGAAACCAGGGTACCCCTGGTATGGAGGCCTTTCCTGATCCACGGAACCCCCATCTGTTAGGGCTTCTGAGCCTATAACCCTCTAAGGGAGCAGACAGCTTCATCTTCTCCCGGGGAACCACTGACTTCGTGGTCCGAAGCCCACGGAGCGACGTGGGAAGGCACTCCCACCATGGCCAAGGCCATGAGCCTGCGTGCCCCGACCACGAGGAAGGCGGCTGCACAATCCCTTCTGTGACACGGGCCAGGAGTGTCTTCATGGCAGCTAACCACAGCCACGTGCCCCGGGCGCCCCCCTCGCGGGATGCCAGGGGAGAAAGAAGCCTTCTCCTGCAGATGGACTGTCTGAGCCATGCTCTAGAGTCTCCTGGCTGCTGGTCGGCCTGCCTGCCTGACTTCACAGTCCACCTTGGCAGGACCTGCTGCCTCTTTACCCACTGCTGACCTCGCTGGAAACACCGCTGGGCCCTTTCTGGAGTCTCCTGGCCTCGGTCTCCTCCTTGCCAGCGCCTGCCACCGACGCGGAGCTGAACAGCCTCTTTATTTTGCTAGCTTAACCCTCGGCATCCTCCCCACAGCTCTCCTGCCGCCCGCAGCAGCCTGCGAAGCCCCAAGCCCCGGACTCCAGGAGACGTATTAGGTGTGTTTTGATGAAGCATTTTCGCCAAAAAGAAAAAAAGAGAGAGAGAGAGGTTTGACCTCCAGCGTTTGGTTTCTCTCTCGGGTATTGGTGCCAGGATTTAGCTAAGTGGAGTTGGTCAAAACATCTTTCTTTGACTCTTAAAATAAATACCCTCTGTTCTTGGAAAAATCAGCCAAGAATTGACACACACACAGAAGCATCTCATATGCTCACAGCTCTGGAGTTCTGGCAGGCCCCCTACCCCACCCCACCCGTCCTCTGACGGGGGCTAAACTCTCTGTCTGGTGTCCCAAATGGATCCCAGAAGGTCTCTCTCCCTTCAAAATAACCGGTTACCAAAGCCTCTGAAACTGTCCCACGGGCAGAAATGCTGTGGAGGCTCCGTCACTGGGCAGAGCCCTTCAGCCCGGTGCGTGCAGTGGGAGCAGAAGGGCACGTAGCTGGCCAGGTCATCCAACATCCTGGCCTTGGGCCGCCTGCGCTTAGTCTGTGAGCCCGAGTCTTCTCCGCCGTGGCCCGGTCTCTCCACCGGGCCCTGGGAAACACCTTCATTGCGCACAGAGATGTCAGGAATGGCTCCCAAGCCCCCTCCTCTTAAAGATGACGAGAAAGGGGCTCCGTGAGGGTGGGGGTGGGGGTGTCTGTGCCGGCCACACAGATTGAAACAAAAGAGGGAGTTAGGGTCCCAGTGGATGGTGGCCACCCCTCACATGCTGCCCTGGGTCTGAGCTTTGCATTGCTGGTCTGTGGGAGATCCTGGGGGTCACAGGGGGCCGCAAGGTTCTACTGGGGACTGAGCCTGAACAGAGAGGCTCAAGATCAGAGTGTGTCAGACCCCATGAAACAGGACCCAATGGCCACGGGCGTTTGTCCATGGCTCACATGCTCAGTGGACAGGCAAGAGGCTGGAATCCACTCAGAGGTGCTGGGATCCAGCAGTGTCCTTGAAAGCCCTACAGAGCCAGATCTCCTGGGACACCCATAGGGGTTGCACGAGTTTCATGAGCTGAAGCGCCATTTTTCAGACTTAATTTTCTCCTTGGAAAGGGATGCCCCCAGCCTCCCAGATGCCTCCTCTCCGCTGGGAAGATTTTAAAGCACACGCCTCATCCTTTCTCCCTCTTTCTAAACCAAGTGTCCGCACGACGGCTGCCCAGTTCCCTGGTGCTGATGCTGCCCTTGGTGACCACAGCGGTGACGCCGACGGGTGGTGATGTCAGTGACCAGGGCGGTGGGCGGTGGGTAACACCGGGGGAGGAGACGCTGTGTCAGAGGTGGTCCCTCTGAGCGAGAGCATCGAGACTCGATGTGCTTCCTCCCCGGTGGAGCATGTCCATAGGAAAGTGCTGTCCCACAGGAGACTACCAAGCTCAGTCAAGTGCAGGGTCAGCCAAAGAGGAGCCCCTGCAATACGCTGGATGGACACAGGGCAGCAACAATGAGCTCACAGGGAACGCCCGCGGGGAGGATGGCGCAGGGCCGGGCACTGTTTCGTTCTGTCCTGCTTCAGGTCGAGACCCATCTCTGCAGACCAAGGTGGCAGCGCCTAGCCACAACCAAGTGTCAGGGGCTGTCCAGGCACCAGCCACAGAGCCCCTTCACCAAGCTCCACTGAGCTCAGCCGCAGAGGCAGGAGACAGCAGCTCAGACAAAGGGCAAACGGCTGCAGAGAGTGGCAGAGCTGCGGTCAAGTGTGGGCCTCTCAGTGCTGGGCGTGGGATCTGGAGGGACCGGACACTGTTGGGGGGCGGGGGGGTGCATCCGGCTGGAAGAAGCCACATGCCAACCCTTCCAACTCGGACTCACACCTGAAGCCCCGCCAGGACTCTCCCCGTGGAGGGGCACTCCCTGGGGGCCCACTGGCAGCCCTGCTCACTAGCGCGGGGCTGGGCGGTGTCCCACTGGCAGCTGGGACATGCCCTATGAAAGGCGGTTAGTCCCCAGCCGCCGGGCCCTGGCTCCCAGAGCAAAGGCTCCGATGGTGTTGACACAAACTCTTGAGCTCTCAACTGGGAGCGGGGTGATATTTATTTATTTTTTGCATTAGAAAAGCCCAGCTTGGCCAGGTTTGAGCGGCAGAAATGATGATTTTTTTTTAAGGCGCCTTAGACCCTGTTTTTAGCTTTTATGCCTAAACAGATACTTCTCAGTTCTTTCAAGTGCGACCTACCCAATGAATGGAGGCTCTCTCTTTATTCCTAAGAAAAATATTTACACAGTCAAGTACGGCAAGAAAAAAACGACGCCGCTGGCTCGAGGAGGGCCCATCCCCGACACAGAGACAAGCCTCCTCTGGGTTTGACATCCTCAGCCCCTGAGCCCCCTCCAGCTCCTCCCCTCCGCCCCCGCCCCCACTTCCCCAGGACCCTCGGTCCCCTGTGAGCTCCTCCCGGAGAACCCCACACGGAAGGCCGCCAGGAGGACAGCGAGCAGCCTGTGTGCGTGCCGAGGGAGTCCTGCTTCCAGACCGTGCGTGTCCCCTGACATCGATTAGGCCACAGAGCCCTGAGCAACAGGGTGGTGATTCCAGCCCCGCCTGGGGAGGCGGCGCCTCAGAAGAGAAGTCCCTGAAATCCCAGCGAGCAGCACCACCTGGCACCTGTGGGGTCACGGGATCACCATGGCTTGGAATGGCCCCAAAGCAGCCAACAAGAAAACCCAGGCAAGGAACTCCCAGGGCCCCAGGGCAAGGTCCTGCTCTCTGCCTGGGCACAGGCAGTATCAGCACTCTCTCTTAACTTTCCCTCAACGTCCATGGCTTTGTGCTCTGCTCTGGTGACCACAGAGAGGCCACCAGGCCCCAATCGCATGCCTGATGATCTGCTCCACACAAGGACACTGGCGTTTCCCTGGCAGCTAGCCTTACACAAATCCACATCCTGGGCTGCTGTGTCTGCCCTTCCACGTGGCCCAGAGAACCTTGCCTTGCAGGCAGCTCCGGGCCTGTGCTGCACGGATGTCTTTGCCTGGACCCCTTGCCCGGCACCACTAGCTTCCTCTGTATCCACACATATGGTTAGGGATTGAATTGCACCATCTCCCCACTGTGTGCTGGGGTCCTATGCCTTTGGATGCAATCCCTTTGGGGAACCGGAGTTTCTTTACCATGGTCGTGAAGTCCTACCTGGGTGGGTGTATGAGAGGCCTGGAAGCCAGGCAGGAGAAGCACGGACAAGGAAAGACAGGGGCATCTGGAGCCCTCCAAAGGGTGCAGAGAGGCACACTGGGGAGCCTGAGATGAGGACCTGCCCCCAGAGATGACAGAGAGCAAGCTGTCCCCTAAAGCTGATGCCTAGATCTGGCTTTACAGCCTCCTAAACTGGCATCATGCTTACACATCGGGCTGTGAACAACAAAGCCAGCAGTGTGCGAACCATCAGCCTGCTGCTCCTCAAGAGAAAGGTGAGTTACAGTCTCAGAAACCCACAGGGGCCCTTCTGCCCTGCCCTAGAGAGTCACTGTGAGTCAGAATCCACTCGATGGCAGTTTGAGTTTTGAAACTGTGAGAAAATACATGTCTGTTCCTGGAAGACACCCCCTTGTGGGATTTCTGAAGCAGCAGCAGCGTCAGCAGCAGCAGCAGCAGCAGCAGCAGCAGCAGCAGCACTAACACACGTTGACTGCTCCCTTTTGCAGAATGATGGAGTGGATGAATGAGTATCCCCATGGCCTCCATTTCTCCAATCTTCTCCCTTCGAGGTCACGTTCTCTAAGGGCTTTCCCCATCCCTCCCAACCCGCCCAGGCAAGGTTTCCATTAGTGCACAGGTCAGGACAGTGGAGGGGGACGGGGATGCACAGCATCTTCCCTCTTTTCCTGGGGGTGCCTTGTAGACCCCGAGCAGCCCACTCACCATTCCCTCTCATCCCTGGGGGTTGTCCTCAGTTCCTGGCAGAGCCAGGGCCAGGGGACTACGGCTACCTCCTCATATTGGTCAGTGGACCCCTGCCCAGGACACCCCCACGTGTGTCAGAGGGGAACGGCACTGCACACAGGCTTCCAGGGGCTGTTTCTCAGGCATAGACCTCCAGCCCTTGCTTCTGAAGCACCTTGGTGTGGACTCATACCGCCAGCCTGTTGGTTAGCAGGGAGGACTCGGGCGATCTGCACCACGTAGGGGCTTTGTTCTCTAATGAGTACGTTTGCTGGGATGCAGGGCGTAGGTGAGGAGGGGGCTGCCATCGTTTCTAGATCACAGGGTCCTTTACTTATTTGGCCTACTGCCAGCTGCTCAGGGGGGGGGGAAAGCATTCGGTGCCCCCCCTGCTGGAAATTAGAAATGTTTGACTACAGTTCACAATCCAGGATAAAGTGTAGGCATTTGCTTTTGCAGCACCCCCTCCCTGAATCGTTCCAGCAACCCTCTCCAGTGGGGGGTGGGGGGCGGTGTTGTCCACCTGGGGCGCAATGTCCCAGAGGGAAGGGGCCCAGATGTGGCTTTATCACATTGGCTCAGTTGCAAAGGCTGGCAACGGGATTCACATCAAGACTGCAGCCCCCCAACTGGTCCGGGGCACTTGGTCCTATGAACACCTGGGAATACCTGTGCGCTCCCACCTGGGGCCCTGTCACCACCTGTGAGCTGTCACCTTGGCCCTGTGAGCACCTGCAAGCTGCCACCTGGGGCCCTGAGAGCTCCCACCTGGGGCCCTGTGAGTGCTTGTAAGCTGTCCCGTTGGCCCTGTCAGCACCTGCGATCTCCTAGCCGGGCCCCTGAGAGCACCTGTGGGGTGTCACCTGGCCCCAGTGAGCATTTGAAAGCTGTGAGCTCCCAGCTTGGTGGGAAGGGGGTGGGCTGGCCCCGTGAGAAGCTGTGAGCCCCCACCTGGGCCTTGTGTTGGGTTGAACGTAGTGGAGCAGCTGTAGTGATCCCCTCGGAGAGAAGGCAGCCCCCTCCTGGGAATGGAGACCGATGCTGATTGGGAGCAAGGGCAGGGGTCTGGGAGGTGAGGGGAAGCTGGCACCTGGCGAGACAGGCTGGCAGAAGGCTGTGGAACACTCATCTCAGCAACCGTTCCCAGTGCCAGGCATCAGCTGGGAGCCAGGGCCAGATCCCTCCTGCCTCTGCTTCTGGGAGGTGATGTGTCTGGTAGGAGTGCATGTAAATCACAGGAGCCCAGAAGATGGGTGGCACTTCCAAGCAATGACTCTAGACAGCCAGGGCCTCCAGAGGTTCAGGGGCTCCTACCTCTAGGCCGGAGACTGGCCGGGCAGCACCTCCACATGAGGAAGAACGCTGTGTCTCTGGGGGTGACCCCCGAGCTTCCCCCATAGGAGCTGGACAGGAAAGCCAGGCCCTGCCTGGAATGGCCCCAGGATCTGTAGATGGCCTTGGGGCAGGGGTGCTGAGGAAGGGGTTAGCCACCCCAGGTGAGGCTGACAGGTGACCCAACTGTCCCCTCCATCCTTTCCTCTCCCAGTTGTCCCATGCTTCCTTGATTTCTCCATGAACTTTTCTGGGGCACCTTCACTTTCAGTGGGATGGCATATGCTCATTTCAAAGCTCCTGTAACCAAATTGGCAGGCTTGTGCCTCCTGGGCAGTGTTGGGTCCCAGGCACCACTGTGAAGCCCAGGCACCTGAGACCCGGCTGCAGACCCTGGACATACCCACCACTGAGCCACCAATGAGGACTGAGCAAAGCAAGGGGGCCTGTGGGAGTGCTCACACCGGCCCCAGCCGCTCTAGCATCCTGGCTTAGAAAGGGCTTCTCACTGGGCCAACATGGTCCTCATTAAACTCATGGTCCCCAGGGGTGATTCTCTGTGATGCCCATTGTGGGGCAGCACCTCTGCTCCCTGGACAAGGAATGGGTGAGGCCCAAGGGGCCCTAAAGCACCTGGCACTGTGGGGCAGGCATCGGCAGGCATCTCATAAGTCACGGCTGAGTGAAGCTGGCAGGTGGCTGTCGAGAAGACTGAGGGGCTAGTGGGGAGCAGCAGGGGGGTCTGAACCCCTGTGGGGACGCTGGTTCTCTTACTTCTGAGTCCTGGCCCTGTGTACCCACTGGACTCTACCGGGAGGTCAGTTCCTCCCTGTTCTGTACCAGAAGCCCAGGCAAGGAGGGGGACATTGAGAACTGCCCCCTGTGGCCACCCTACAGGAGGGGAACATCAAGGTGGACCCTAGGAGGTGCCACTGCCCGAAGGCAGGGTCGAGTCAGGGAAGGAGGCAGCCGGAAAGAAAGCCGACGGGTCTGAGCAGCCTACGGCCCTTATCTGCTCCGCCAGGCTTCTAGAATCCCACAGGCAAGGACGAGATCCTTGGTGCCTGTCTCACCCACCTGCCTGAGCCCTCAGATCTCATGGCCTCTACCTGGACTTCCTGGTTCAAGCAAGCAGACAGAGAGAAAGCCCCTGGGGGACCCCCCCTCCCCTCTGCAAGAGGAGCCTGCATTGCAGGGGCTCCCAAGGCGGGATAAAGCTCAAGGTCACAGGTCAACGATCGGGCTTACACACACATTCATCTTTTCTCCTCCGCCTTTCTGAGTTATAGAAATAGCCGTGGTATTGACAGACTCATATAAATGCATTTCAACTTGACCCTGCTTATTGATACCTCATTGCTTAAGATGATCCTTAATAACCATAAGTGAATAAGACGGGCCATCCATCTCCCAGCTCAGGCTACGCTGTGACGCCCGCATGTAAGAGTCTGAGAGCCCAGGTGGAGGGGCTGAGGCACCCCCCCCAGCACCTCGCCCCTCGCCCAGCCCCACTGCCCCAGCCCACTGCCCCGGCCCAGGACATGGGACAACCTCAAGGTGTTCAAGTGGAATGTCGTCACCTCAAATGTCAGAGCCAAAGTGAACCTGAGTTCCCTGGTGGTACACGTAGGGAAATGCCCAGCGACTAGCGGGGAGGTGGGTGGTAGAAGCCCACCCACAGGTGCCTTGGGAGAAAGGGCTGGCGATTTGCTTCTGGAAGCCCATGACCTCAGAGGCCATGTAGCGTGGTCCTCTTGTTGCCCATGATGCCACCGGCAGTGGACTCAGCGGTGACTGGCCACACAGCCCTTTCTGGGGGCCAAGGAATGATGCCACCGCTCATGGTCACTGTCCTCACTGGGGCCTTGACCTAGGGCACAGAAGACCACTTCCAGGTCACAGCCACTCCCTCTCCTTAATGATTCCATTGACAGGTTCTCTTGACAAATACTTGGAGACCCTCCTAGTCAGTGAGGTGGTATCCATGTTGGCGCCCAATCCTGGCCATGAAATCTGACCGTGACAAGGATCGCTAATGCCATAGCTAAGGAGCGCGCCTGTTACATGCCCAGCTGTGACCCCCAAGGGTTCGTGGTTCAAATTCAGGCCACAGCTCTGAGGAAGGAAGGCCCAGGCAATCTGCTCCTGCCAAGACTAAAACCAGTGCTTCCAGCCGCCCTTGACCACCCCCACTGGGGCCTGAGGAAGAGGGGGCTCGGGAGGTTAGTGACTCCTCCTGCAGTGGCATTCAGCTGGGCTTCTAGGCTGGCCCTGGGGCCCTGCCGTCATCTGGTGTCCCACAGCAAGCTGCCTCCCTGGAGCCCTGAGCAGAGGGGGTCGGGGAGGGAGGGAAACCGTGGATAGGAGCTACCCTTCTCTCCCACCCGGTCCATCCCATCTGCCCCCAGAAACCCTGGGCTTGGTCACAGCTGCCACGCTGACTTGAGACCACCCTGTGTGGGGCAGAGGGGGGCAGGGAACAACCGGGACTGCCATTCTCTATGGGGACCTACTTCCAGGAACAGCTGTGCAGAGGAAGCTGGGCTGATCTGCTGTGAAAACCAGACAGCCTCCGGAATCCCAAGGCATGCATGTAACAGCCAGGAGCCTCCCCTGCCTGGACTGGCTCTGGGTGTGTGTGAGGCCGACTGGGCCTCCAGGCTGGGCCAGGTGGAAGGTGCGCATTGGAAAGGGATGCCCCTGAGCCCTCCTTCCGCATGTCCAGCCCAAGCTGAGCTCAGCACCAGATGGGACAGAGATGCAGCTTTTTCTGTGGGATTCCTGCCTCACTCTGACTGGGGCAAACCTGGGGCCCTGGCACCTGCACCCTCTGCCCCCCAGGCACTCTCCCAGGGCTCCAGCACCTGTACCCTCTGCCCCCCAGGCACTCTCCCGGGGCCTCCTGGGCAGCCTTGGGTGTCAATCTGATCTTCTGGTCTCCTGACCTTCACATGCTGAGCCCTAGCAACGCTGTAGCTCCTGTGTGCCCTTGGCGCCCACACACAGCCAGGGTCATGTATCTGCCAACAGCGCGCAAAGGCACCAGGGGGAGATGGCGATCGGACGGTGACGCCCTGAGCAGCAACCACCAGGCCCAGAAGGCAGCAGGCCAGCAGACTCTTCCTGTTTGGGGCATCAGGAGCATGGCGATGACGTAACCACAGGTGACACACTCCACTTGGGGGACCCCAAAGACCGAAACCCTCTTGGGGACCCAGCCTGCACATAAGGGTCATTAAAGAGCAGTGCCATAGAGCTTCCCCGGCCACCTGAAAGGGGAAACGATGCGTGTGTGTGTGTGTGTGTGTGTGTGTGTGTGTGTGTGTCCGTGTGTGTCCAGTGTGCTGAGAACCCACCGCTGGTCTGTCAGTAAGGCCTACATACCATTCGGTGGGTGCATGTGGTTGTCATGCTGGCAGCGGTACAACTGCTGTCTCAAATGCCAGCAGGATCATCCACGGAGGGCAGGGCTCGGTGGAGCATCCTGACTCAGACAGACTAGGGAGAAAGACCTGGTGATGGTGAGGAGTGTGGGAAGCACCGGGGGTTGCCAGGAGACCAAACAGATCTGTCTCGAAAGAAGTACAGCCCGAGTGCCCCTAGCCGCAAGGATGGAAGACTTCACATACTTTGGACATGTGGTCAGGAGAGCTAGCTCAGTCCCTAGAGAAGGACACCATGCGTGGTCAAGTAGAAGGGCAGCAGAAAAGAGGAAGCTCTTCCCCGAGAGGGACTCACACCTGCAGCAGCGGGCTTACCCGGAACCGGGCAGGGCTCTGTTCTGCCCCACACAGGGGGCTCTGTGCCGGAATGCACTGGCTGGCATCTACCATGGCAGCATGGGCCTGAGACTTCAGCTCGCTGTCTCTGGAGGTGTGGTCAGGAAGCACGGCCCCTAAACACCCTGAAATGGTTGGTCACAGCGGCTTCAGCCAGGGGCTGGGTCTGCAGAGGACAGTGGGGATGGCACC